>NC_090315.1:59131649-59471649 GCF_039906515.1 Pseudorca crassidens | reverse complement strand
GGTTGACGACTGAAAAATGGGTCTGAAACTCAGAAGATGGGTGGGCTGGAGACGTAGATGGGGGACCAGTAGCTTCCCAATGACTTTTGAAACCATGAGAGCAGGTCCTATTGGCTGGGACTATGTGCAATGAGTAGAGAGCCATGGACAGAAACCTGAGGAACTCCAGCTTCTGTGGGGTGGGTGGAAGGAGGGAAGTCAGCAGACTAACCAAGGTGGAGCCAGGGTGGGTAGGAGGAAAAGGTGTGTTGCTTTATCCCTAGAAAATCCTATCAGAAATAAAGAGCATCTTAAAGGCAAACCTGAGCCTCACTTGGAATTGTCAAAATAGGATTAATTCTTTTCATCCTTAAGTAAGCTCTACAGAGTTAAAGGGTTATGTTCCTATTACAAGATATAAATGCAATACTTGAACGAATTAAATATACCAACTGTAAGCAGCTGCATTCGGAGTCGCCTTTACGTGAATTTTCCCCAAGGATTAGGGCTGTGTCCACCGTTTACCTGGGGAGGGAAGATGCCCAGAGGGGCCCTTGACTCTTAAGGCAGGCCCACTGCCACAGCTTGTTAAGGGGCACTGCTTGAGGCCTTGTTCTGACCATGTTCCCCCTGCATCACTGCACGCTGCACTTCAGACTCGCCTTCCAGCATGTCCCCAAATGTGCCCTTCAGTGTTTGTGTCTGCTGTCCAGCAAAATTAAGTGCAAACTAGATTCTCTGCGCTTAGCTTTTCAAACAGTAGAAACTAACAGCCAAAGTTTTATCCTTGCCAAGCAGTGGTGGTTTGTGCTTACTTTTCTTCTATTGATCAAAACTTTGAATCATAGACTCAGAATTTGAAAAATACGAGAAAGATGTCAACTGAGTACAAATTAAATAACTTTCAAAATAAAGTTATAAAGGAAAATTTGCAGTTTGAGTCCATCCACAAATTTTGTATTACAATTAAGATATTTAAGTTTATATCATTCAGCTTGTGACTTAGCAACTTTATAACCTGAAGGCAGTGAAAAAATCTCCGTGTATGGAGCCATGGTTTATCAGCTATAGAAGATGCAGTTTTAATAAAGCGTGTAACTCCATGAAACTGTGTAAACGAGGCCTCATTCTCGCAGCTTGTTTCTGTTCAGGGAGTTTCGTATCGAGTTATTTTTGATAAGTGGGAAAGACTGACTTGATATGCAGTCCATCAAAGGGCAGCCTCAGATTCCTTTGCAAGGCTTTTCATTATAATTTTCCATTAAAAAAAAATCCTTGCATTTCTGGGTGCTTTCTATTTTTTTTTTAAAGTACTTATGCCTGTTAATTTATCCTTATAACCCTTTGACGTAGGTAGTGATGGAATTATTTCTAAAAGCAAAAATCCATAAAATGTCAGTAGGGAAATGAGCATAAACCTGCTGTCTCCCTAAGCCCTCTTTGCCCTTTTCCCCGGTCGGTGGCTTCCTGGTGCCGTGGACCTGCTCTGCATTACATTCTGCTCCAGGACTTCCTTCTTTGCCGGTTGGTCTAGTCACTGTGACTTGGGTCTAGAATTCTTTCTGCTGCCTCCACACGTGCCTTCTCTACTCATCTGCACAGGCTGCTGCCCCTCTGGCTTTTGGCTCAGCCCCCTGCTTCCTCCTGCCCCTTTTTCTCTCCAGAACATAAACGTGCTGGCCTGGGAGAGGGAAGCTGGCTGCTCTGGGTTCTCCTTTCAGTTCTTGCCCTTGACCTTCACCCTCTGTCCCCATGCCATTTACCTCCAGAGCTTTTCCTCCTTGGAGCCAGCTCCTTTCCTGCCAGAGGAGGATCAGCAGCCGACTTGAGAAGGAGCTTTTCTTCTCGTGAAACTAACAAGCCCTCTACTTTTAGAAGCCAGGGCCTGCTCATTGCTGCAGACAGGGAGGCTTGTAAGTGGCAAACACGGGAGCAGCGCCCTGCTGGGGGTGGCTCTTATCAGCTCCCTGCCTCGCCTACTTCATGGCTGTTACATAGCCACCTGAGGTGGTGCTGGTGCTTTGAAAATTACAAGGTGCCTCATACGTGCAAATGTTAGCGAGATTGCTGAGAGAAGCTGCTTTCTTTGTGCAGTCTAACTGGGAACGGATGAGTTGGGCCCAGGGCCTTCAGTCGTTCTCCTATGTGTCTGGAATGGAACGAGCCTGAAAGGGCATTGAACAGAGGGTGGCAGACTTATGCCAAGGTGAAAGTGTCCTTCTTTCCCTCTGAAAACTAAAAGAAACTACATAAGCAAATGCAGGATTTGGACCCTGTGTTCAGAGTCACTTGACGAGTTTCAGAGTGTTGTCCTGAACCTGTTCATTTTGATCGTTCACAAGATGCATCACGGGAGTAGGGCATCTTAGCAGCAAGGTGAGGAAGATGGAAGCGGATTCGTTGAGAACAGCGGTCAGACAGCTTCTCAGTTCTTTTGCCTTGTGCGGCCCCACTTGGGAGGGAGCGAGTTGCCATTTGGGCTGACTTCAGGATTCTGAGGGCCCTCAAGAGCTGCCTGCCCCACCCCCACCCTCCCGACTGTCCACACTGCTCGCCTCGTCCCACACCCTGACTCTTACTGCCCGCTGGGTCACTCTCACCGATGAGGTCTGGTTCTACTGAAACTTGTTTATGCCCCCTCTGTGGGCTCTGATGGCCAGTTCTCCATTCCTCAACTGTGGGCCACTTGTGTCTGAATCTGGACAGCTGCGGACAGGCTGTGCGTGCCTGTCAACAGGCATCCAGACTTAACTTGGTCGTTCTTTTTTGAATCATTGAAAGGTTTCTAAAGCCAAGCCAGAGCTTTTGTGCCTGGTTCACTTTGGGGACAGCCTCTTCAAAGAGTTCTACTAGGGAGATCCCTGGTGGTCTAGTGGTTAGGACTTAGCACTTTCAATGCCTGGGCCCAGGTTCAATCCCTGGTCAGGGAACTAAGATCCCGCAAGCCATGCAGCATTGCCAAAAAAACAAAAACAAAACAAAAGGGCTTCCCTGGTGGCGCAAAGGGTAAGAATCTGCCTGCTAATGCAGGGGACACGGGTTCGAGCCCTGGTCCGGGAAGATCCCACATGCCGCAGAGCAACTAAGCCCGTGCGCCCCAGCTACTAAGCCTGCGCTCTAGAGCCCGCGAGCCACAACTACTGAGCCTGCGAGCCACAACTACTGAGCCTGCGAGCCACAACTACTGAAGCCCGCGTGCCTAGAGCCCGTGCTCCGCAACAAGAGAAACCACCACAATGAGAAGCCCGCGCACCGCAACGAAGAGTAGCCCCGCTCCCCGCAACTAGAGGAAGCCCGCACACAGCAACAAAGAACCAGTGCAGCCAAAAATAAATTAAATAAATAAATTTTTTTAAAAAAGAGTTCTACTAGAAGTTCAAGGTCCTGACATTATTTTTCTGCTGGAATTTGGTTAGGCCCTTGGAGTTTTACATACAGGAATTCACCCCTCGTTAGGTAAAGTGTAAGTTGAGGTGTGCATTGTGTGTGTCACAAGAATCATCCTTCATGTCAAGTGACTCCTCTGCTCTCTGAGTGCAGGTATAAGGTGCCACCATGTGTTTGCTAAGGATTGAGTCCTGAACCGATACCTTCAGCCCAGGAAAGGGATCTGGGAGAGCTTAGACTGCTCACTAAAGACTGCTGTGGGAGTCCCTGGTGGCGTAGTGGTTAGGAATCTGGGCTTTCACTGCCGTGGCGCGGGTTGATCCCTGGTCAGGGAACTGAGATCCCGCAAGCTCATGGCCATGAGCTTGGCGCAGCATAGCCATAAAAAAGGACTACTGCTGGGGATGGTCAGGATAGCAGCAGCAGAAAATAATTATCTTATATTAAACGTAGCTGTGGTGGGCCAAAAAATGGCCCCCCAAGATGTCCACACCTCAATCCTTGGAACCTGTGAACGTGTAACCTTACGTGGTAAAAGGGACTGCAAATGAGATGAAGTTAAGGATCTTGAGACGTGGCGATTATCCTAGATTGTCTGATGGACCCAGTGTCATCACAAGGGTCCTCGTAAGAAGCAGCAGGGTAAGAGTCAGAGAGAAGAGTTGTGACAGAAGCAGAGGTCAGAGTGGTACAGCCACCAGCCACACCTAGGGTGACCCCTAGGTGTCGGGAAAGGCAAGGAACGAATTCTCCCCTAGAGCCTCCAGAAGGAATCAGCCCAGCGGACCCATTTTAGACTTCTGACCCGTAAGATAAATTTGTGTTGTATTAAGCCACTAAGTTTTTGTGACTTGTTACAAGGGCATTAGGAAGCCAGGACAGTAGCCAAACTTGGGATACCATCTGTAGTTGTGACTCTGGCTATAAGAACAGCCCACACCACAGGGCTGGGAGAGGGGCACCCAAGTGGGCAGGGTCACCTCAAGTGAGGATACACTCAAGAGACCAGTCTTTGATCAGAAACAAAGACTGAGAGGGCTACACTAAAGGATGGGCTAACTTATGGGTTTGAGTTCAGGGAATGGGACCAAATGCCAAATTTTAGAACAGGGCTATGCCCTTTGATACCACATAGAGATACATTTAGAAAGAAATGAAAGAATTTGCTGCTGTAAGCAGCAAGAGAGAGTTTCTAGAACTCATTCCTTGAAGAGGTGATAGAAACAAAATATAAGTAATTGTGGAATAATTTGCATCAAAGTTACAGTGAAAGAGCCGTTATAAATATTTTGTAGACATGGCTCTCGTCTTTTGAGTGGATGACCAAAACGTCTAATTCGTTCACTGAGCCCTGGTTTTGGCCAAATGTGGTAATTTGTGAGCTCTTAGGAAGCCAGAATTATTATTCTAATCCTTGTGTGAGCGAGGGAACCTTAGTCTGTAACCATTCTGTAATGTCTGCTTTTAGTCATAAAGGAGACTGTTGGAGACCCAAAACAGAACTTGAGAAAAAGAGCAGTAGAGCTATGTTTAAAAAAGGAAAAAAATAAGAAAGAAAAGAAAAACATTTTTAACCAGTTACTTTGAAAAACTCGAGGATCAATTTTATCTCTTCTTTTGCAGACTGAGGATAGAATTTACAGCAGTGTATTATTAAAATTCCATTATGGCAAAACAGGATGACCTTTTGTTGCTTTTAATAATAGCATTAGACCTGCAGGATGCTAAATCTGATGAGAGAAGAGTGGCATTATAAAACAAAAAACTTTAAAAATCCGCTGCCATGCTCCCATTTAAAAACATGCCACAGAGAAGGGTGTGCGCGTGCACGCACGTGCCTGTTTACCCCGCATCCCGGCATGATGGATTTTTCGTGGTGTGTTGCTAGGAATACGGAGATACGGTATTAAAGCAGTTGGCTTTGAAACAGACTTACATTCCCAGGCTGGCTGTGCTAGCTGGCTGTGCAAACTTAGACCCTCTCCGAGCTTTTTAGTTTGCTTATCTGTGAAGGATTGATTTAAGGCTTATTCAAGCCCCAGAATGCCTCAGTGCTTCATATTGTCAGAGAAGGTGGGTAACTCTGGTCTCACCTCACCCGCGGCACTGTACCCATTTAATATATGTCTGCACTGGGGCCTTCTGCTGGGACTGGGGGAGGAGGTCATTCCTCATGTCCAGCCCCACCCTTCCCAGTCATTACAGGGTCCTCCTCTGTGGGAAGACACCCCACCTCAGTGAGAGTTGGAGCCCAGGCTCTTCTTTGCTTTCTCTGGCCTCACGTGGACTGTGGAAAGCAAATTGGGGTGACCTTCTTTCCCCTGAACACCCATTTCATTCTTGTTTTTTTGTTTTGTTTTGTTTTGTTTTGGCGGTCCTGCTCGGCTTGCAGGATCTCAGTTCCCCAGTCAGGGATTGAACCTGGGCCACAGCAGTGACAGCCTGGAATCCTCACCACTAGGCCACCAGGGAACTCCCCCATTTCATTCTTATAGGGAGGAGGATACAGGGCTTATATCTGACTTGTCCCAGCATCCGGGGGGGGGGGTTCCCTCTGTTTATTGAGACTTGATATTTAAGGGAAAATCATTCACCTTTTCTTCCCAAATTTTGTTCTTCTTTCAGATTGATTCATGGTGCAAAGATAATAGCTATGTGATTGCTGGTTATTATCAAGCTAACGAGCGAGTAAAGGATGCCAGGTATGTCCATGCAAAACCCCTCTGTGGTCTGAAAGAATGATACTGTGAGGGAGATGATCTCTGCTACACGTTTTGACCTCTGTGGTCTCAGGATGCAAAATCTGTTAGAACCCCTCTGGGCCCTCCTTGCTTGTTTATAATATTCCAGGGGGACTGCGGTATGGGTAATTCCAAACAACAGTAATTCTAAACTTTAGTAATTCTAAACATTTATATTAACGTTGTGTTCTGTATCTTCTTTATTTTGCTTGAAGGGAATTCATATAATGAAAGCAACAGTCCAGGGCCTCCTGTTTCTGTCCCCACTCAGCTGTGTCTTGCTTCCCATTCCCAAGGTGGGAATGATGTGGGGCATAGCGTTAGGAAAGAACTCCGCTCTTTTGGGGGGTTAAAAAAAGAGTAACTTGTAGGTGTGGTGCTCTTAAGGTCTGATACTTTGATGAAAATGCGGTGTTTGCTGCTGCTTTCATGTTAGGTTCCAGTTTCTTTTATCCGGCTATTTGCACCCACTGTGATTCTCACTAATGAGCAAAGCTGAGGTCTTTGCTTTATTTCTGCGTCAAAGTCCCAGCAGAAAAACACTTGACACCCTGTAGTTAGGATAATTTGTGGAGGACTTAATAAGGCGGTTGTTTCCAGAGGTGTGAACGGTATGTAAGAGAACTCAGGAGAGGGGGGTGCAGTCACCTGGAGCTGGTGACAAAAGCTGGTACCTGCACTGCCAGAAAGGGTGAGGGGGGTTGGGTCAAGACGTCCCGCCCGAGGATAGAGTGCCCTCTGGTCGAGGGGTACGACCAGCAGCCAGCCTGATGGGACCTCACAGGCCGAGTCCCAGAGGAATCAGCACCCTGACCAGCCGAAAGCCAGAGGCAGAAGCCAGGGTGCCCTCGCACGCTTCCCTCACGTGGCCAGGCAGCCTGGGACGCGGTGAAGGACCCCAGACCGAAGTGTCTCCTGGAGTCACATCCACTTGCCCAGCAAAGGCAAGAAGAGGCTGGACTCACAGCGTTAGGGCCATAATACAATTAGCTGATGAAACACTTCAGGGATGGAAGCCGTTTTGCCCTACAGGACTGGGCCCAGTCGGGACTCAGAGGGAGACAGGGTCACGGGCGCAGACTCCTGTGAAAGCCTCTGTGTGGGCCACGGCGCAGGGGCGCCCTCCGAAGCCTGGCTCCCACGCTCTTCCCGCCCGCTGCCGGTCGGGCTCTCTCTCAGGTGCATCTCTTGTTGACCACGCCTTCCTCTTGAGCCCCCCTGCCTCCCGGGTCCTGATGAGCTGGGGGTATTCATGGCCTGTTCATGGCCGGTGTCAGTCTTGGTCTTTGTTACACGAAAGAGGCTGCAGGGCACAAAGAGCCTGTCCCGGGCCAAGCTCTGCGCTGAGCCAAGCTGGACTCTTGGCCTTGCCCTCGAGTTGCTGGATTGAACACAAAAGGCACCGAAACCTAGGCCTGTGGTGCAGGCCCCCAGGCCCCATGCCGGGAGGGCGGTACAGAGGGCTGTCCAGCAGTAGCAGGCAGGCATTGAGTCCATTGCTGTGACCAGAGGGGCCCCCGGGGAGGGGTGTCGTTTGAACTGGATGCTTGCGCGTAGCAGGGTCCTGTCACGTGCAGACGTGGAGAGCAGAGGGAAGAGTGCGGAGCGGGAACAGCGTGATGCAGACACCAGGTAGAAACCGGCAGGAGTGTGGGGCGCACGCACAGAGGGGGCGCCAGCAGGTGAGGCCACCCTGACGGCTGTGAGGCATTTCTCTCTTTTGTAAGCAGCGGGGAGCTGTCCTTGGAAGGTTTCCCTGTCCCGCAGCTGTTCTCGCAGGAAGGAGAGGAGACCGGGCCAGAGGGGATGGCGCTGGCTTCCTTCCTCCCCCGCCCCCAGACGCGCCCGCACAGGCTCTCCCCTCCGCTGCCTCACTTGGCTCATGGCCTCTTCATCGTCCTGCCTCTCTTCGGACCTCATTGCAGCCCAGCCTAGAATCATCTTGCTCAGACACCACTTTCATGCTCTTCACACCTTCTAGAATTTCCCAGGTCCTTCACCTGCTCTGCTCAGGAGGTCTTCATTCTCCCACTGAAGCCAGTGTCTAAGTGCCTACCAGCCATTGGTGAGATCTGTAGAGAGTGTGGTGGGCAGTGAGACAAGTGTGTCCAGTAACCCTCTGGATCCCTTCTGACCCCGTGAGCCTCGGCCATACTCCGGGATCTAATCCACCCCCGCAGCGTGTTTGGAGTAAACCTCCAGTCACTACCACTGTGCCTGGCCTGGGGCTTTCGTGGTGTCATCCTTTCGAATCCTCACAAGGGCACTCAGCTGAAGAAACTCCAGCCAGAGACGCTCGCTGCACCAAAGCCACACAGCCAGGAAACTCAGAAGCTGGGATCATGCTGACTTCCTTCTTCGGTACCGTTTGCTTCTACCTAGAAAACCTTCCCTTCTCTCTTCAGCCTCACCTAGCTAAAATTTTGCTCCTCTTTCAGAAACATCAGCTGATTCACATCGTCTCACAGCATAAGCTTTGGAGCCAGGTTAGACTTGCATTCAAGTCCTCAGTGACTTACTGATTCACCACTTTGGCCTCAGTGGTCCTGTCTGTAAAATGGAGCTAAAGAGTTCATCCCTCGGAGAGTGGTAGTGAGGAGGGCAGAGCGAAGCCACGTGCAGCGTGCTTATTAACTTTGTGTTTGATTCCAAGTAGAGGCCGGTCCTGTTACTAGTCCTGCGATTACCTTTTTTAAAAAAGGATCATTCAGTCACTGTTTTAATCAGAGAAAAAGAACTATAAGGTGTTTGTAACTAAAAGAACTGTAAGGTGTTTGTAACCTAAAAACTTCAGGTTATCCCATCAAGTTTCATTTGATCATTTCATAATTGCTGGAGCTTTGCTTCATGATAAACATTTCATGAGGGGTAGATTTCAGTACCAGGTCCAGTGCCTTGGCCTGAGGTAGATGCTCAGTAAAGAGCTTTTAGATGTAAATGTGAGCTCTCAGTCACAGGTAGATGTCTAGTCTTGTGTGGGTTGGGAAGGGGGAGTGGCAAGCGGCTTCCGTCTCCAGGGTCCCCACTGTTGTGTTTGGCAGCTGACTGTTCACAGGAACAAGGACTTGTGCAGCCGGGTTGGAAACAAAGTACTGACCTGACTGTCACAACGTGACAGTCTGACATTAGGAGTGGAGCAGGTCGGTGTTAGAGACTAAGTGTGAAATACAAATAAGAGGTAAACAAAATTGGCAGTTCTTTGAAAAACTTTGGCAATTCATTAACTATTGGAAGTTTTAAGTTGTTTCAAAAGAACACGTGTTAAGTGTGAGTTTGGGGGCACCTGAAATGAAACATAATAAATGTTTCTCGATCCCCTTCCTAATAAAAGTCACCAAGCACTGTGATAATCATAAACGTTAGGATAATAGTATTTTGCCAGTTTCTTTGTGGCAAATGCTCCTGGGGAGAAGATCACGCTCTTAGCAAACGCTGGCTTCGTTTCCCTTCACACGTAAGGTGTGAGTGAGCGAGGACCCGCAGAGACTCGGAGCGCGGTGCGCCTTCTCCGCAGTGGGCGGGTGAGTCAGCAGGTCCCGCTACGCCTGTGAAGCGCTGCCTTCACTTTGAGGGCCTTCCGGGGTGACCTGAGGGACAAGAATCCCTGAGGCCCTTTCTCTATGAAACTGTTTTTTTGTTTCATTTTTCTTAACACGATACTGCAGGTAAATAATCACACATCTCTATAAATTCTCAATTTTAAAAGTGAAAATAGCGTAATTAGATAAACTTATTCTTATAAAGCATTGAACCAGCTTTTTTCACCTCAATCACAAAGAAACGATCGTAATTGTGTAGTGTGTTTCTTTATGGCTCTGTCCCTGCTTCGGAAAGCTGAGACTCTAGTTGTGCAGGGAAAAAAGATGCGGAAAAAGACAACTGCATACCAAGGCTTAAGTGTTCAGAGAGGGGGCTGATGGACCTCATCTGGGGCAGCTGGCAAGACGTCCCAGAGAGGATGGTGTTTTCTGGGCATTAAAGATGGAGGGAATTGAGTAAGCAGAGGTGGGCGCCGAAGGGCATTCCAGACCGGGAAAGGTCTGAGCGGGAGGAGGGGTGTGTGAGGAGGAGACGCGCAGACAGTTCCCTGGGATGGAAGGCACACAGCGTTGCTCCGGGGGTGGGAACGGTAGCTGGTCCCGTGGCGAGAGCGGCTGGGTCTGCCAGCCTGAGCACGGGGGGCTTTTATCTTCTAAGAAGAGCCTGGAAATTGAGACCGGTGAGGAGGCAGTTTTAGAAACGCATGCCTCTGGTGACAGGCTGAAGGGGGCGGGCGGCAGGGAGAATGAAGGAGGCAAAGGGGAGGCGCCTGGAGCGGGGCTGGAAAGAAGTGGGAAAGGTCACCTCAGCCAGAGAAACTGGGAACAAGGCGGCCTGCCCGCCTCGGACTCCAGCCGCCCCAGATTCCAGCCGCGGGGCCTTGGGAGCCTGGCAGGCGGTGGGGAGGCTTCGGGGTGCTGGCCCTCCGGGGTGAGGGTGCAGACGCCAGCCTGCACGGCATAGTGAGGAAATGGAGTGACAGGGACAGGATCGTCAGCTTACTAAAGAGGTTGAAGAAATATGGTTGAAAGCGAGAAGAGAAGTTGGACCGTGGCTGGATAGAACCGGTTAATTTTCTTGTCCTAAAAAGGAAAAGACTCAGATTTGACATCAGAGCTGGGCTGGTTATGGGGGAAGGGAGCTAAGTAAGGCCCCGAGGGGGAGGTCAGAGTGGATGGGCCTGCGGGCGGGAGGAGGGGGCGCAGGGACGCGTGAGACCCACTCTCCAAGTCACCCTATTGACGTAAGGTGGAAAGTTGCCATTTATCAAGGTTGCGGTGGGCGCAGGGCCAGAGCCAGCCAGGGAAGGCTCACGAGCACTGAGAAGATCTGGAATGGCTTAGGAATTTTTAAAACTAAAAAAAAGGAAAAGCAACTGACCCCATTCCAGCGGCTGAGGGCGAAGATGGAGGAGGTGGGCCCTGGAGGCTGCTGGCCTGGGGCAGCTCTCAGCAGCACCGTTGTCGCAGGCCCTGGGTGGCGCTCTCCCCCGGGGTCCAGGGAGCCTTTCCATTTAGAAGACACCCTCTCAGGACCCCCTCCCAGGGCTTCCTGGTGGGGGAAGGGCCCCACATGGCCCACGCAGCATTCCCCATCTTCACCAGTCACTGCAGGGGGAACGCAGTCACCAGAAGCTACTTAAGCGGGCGGGTGTAACAAGCTCGGGCAGCTTACTGGTGCCCTTGGTCTCTGTATCATTGCTCTCCACTCTGCCTTAGGCAGACAGTGTTGAACGGCGTTAACTAGAATGCGGTAACCTCGCTGGTTCTTCTCTCACAGTCCAAACCAGGTTGCAGAAAAGGTGGCCTCCAGAATCGCCGAGGGCTTCAGCGACACGGCTCTCATCATGGTAAGTCGCTCTCGCTCGCTCTGGAGTCTTCTGTGTGCGGGTGGCTTCTGAGCGTCCTCTTGCTGACGTGGAGCTCTATCTGTGGATGTCAGCGGTTTTCCTTCCTGCGGGTACTTCATCGGACCGTGGCCCCCTTTTGCAGTCTGCTCCCAACCGCACGCCACTGCTGTCCCGGCGCACGGAGTTCCAGGGGTGGGGGTCGTTCCACTTCAGCATGTCTCACAGCGGGGTCCCCATGGCAGCACCACCACCACCACCTGGGAATTTGTTAGAAATGCAGATTCTAGGGGCCTAGCAGTCTGTGTTTCAGTAAGCTTCCAGATGATTCTCAGGCACGCTCAAGTGTGAGAACTGTTGGATTACGTTAGCTGGCACGGCTGAGGGAGCAGGGGAGGGAACCAGGGAGGGGAGTAGCTCTCCTCAAGAGCCTGTAAACCTCAGTTCAGGTGGGATTCTAACAGGGAAGGCAGAAGTAAAGTTCGGAAGCTTCACGTTTGTGAAAAAGCGGTAAAGTACTTAGTGTTTCTCCGGTATGACACAGTGCACCTGGGCCGTGCTCTCGTGGTGTCATGCGCTGTGAGGTGGGGTTTCGGCCACGGGCAGTGTTGACACTGGTCCTGGGAGAGCCATGAGGAAGGGTCTGCGGACTTGCAGCAGAAGTGCTGGCTCTGTTCACGAGCATGTCCTTTGTCTCGTTGCAGGTAGACAACACTAAGTTCACGATGGACTGCGTGGTACCCACAATCCATGTGTACGAACACCACGAAAACAAATGGCGCTGCCGAGACCCTCACTAGTGAGTGCCCTATTCCCGGGATGGCCCACGTGCCACGTGTGCTGGTGCCATTCCGGGCACCCAGCTCCCACAGGAAAGCGTTTTTAAGTTAGCGTCTTCCCCAGAGGAGTGTGCAGACCTCACACAGAAGTCATGCATGTTCCTCGACCCCTGGAGGGCTGAGGCCTACAGGGTTTCCGAGCAGTCAGGACAACCTGAGTGTCACTCGAGGGTCTTCCCACCCCAACCCCAGGGCACCCCTCCCCAAGCCACACCCTCTTTCCAGGCATTTGGCTCGGTTTGTTTGTAATCAGTCATCTACTTCCAGCTTTTTCAGAATTTCATGTGGAGGGTGACTCTTTCACGTTTCAGATTCCTTACGTACATCTTCATGTGTTTAAACGTACGTGTTTGCTAGTGTTCAGTATTGTCTTCCTTTATACCACTCTGCATGTGGCTGGTTTCCTGTTTACTCTATTGAAAAGCCGCCGGTTTTCATTAAGAGGCTGATTTCTCCTGTTTCACCTCGTAGCGATTACTGTGAAGACTGGCCAGAGGCCCAGAGGATCTCGGCATCACTCCTGGAAAGCCGGTCCTATGAAGCGCTCGTGGATTTTGATAATCACCTGGATGACATTCGGAATGACTGGACAAACCCAGAGATCAATAAAGCTGTTCTGCACCTGTGTTAGGGAGGGATCTCAGTGACTGGCCTCTGGGCATTTCCGCTACACTGAAGAAGAAAAGCTATTTTTAAATGTAAATAAAATCTCTCATAGCCCGTGTGGAAAGCTGACAGTTTTCAGAAGTGGCATGTGCCTTGCAAGAGGGCACAGTGTCCCGTCAGTCGTCTTTCTAATGCAGAGCCTTGAGAACAGGCACAGACTGTCCCACCTGACCATCCCTGTGGAGTCCTTCCCAGTTGTACGTTGCTATAATTCTTTAAATCAAAGCTATTTCTGCTTGTCCGAGATTGTTCCTATTAAACGATTTTAACCTTTTATAATCTGGAGAGAATACTTTTTTTTTTTTTTTTTTTTTTGCAGTACGTGGGCCTCTCACTGTTGTGCCCTCTCCCGTTGCGGAGCACAGGCTCCGGACGCGCAGGCTCAGCGGCCATGGCTCACGGGCCCAGCCGCTCCACGGCATGTGGGATCTTCCCGAACCGGGGCACGAACCTGTGTCCCCTGCATCGGCAGGCGGACTCTCAACCACTGCGCCACCAGGGAAGCCCTGGAGAGAATACTTTTTAAGGCTTATGAACTATCTTTTAAAAAAAAAAAAAAAAGGCCCAGATCTTATACCCAAATGAGAGTGCGTGTGAGTTTTCATCCTGTTTGAGTTAATATCATCCAGACCTGGGATTGGGCAGGCACGTAGCGTGCGGGTGCCAAGCAGTTTCTGAGAGCTGTGTGCTGGTGTCAGCAGCTACGAACAGCACGCCCCTGCCCCCCGCCCCCCCGCTACTGTCAGGCTTCCGTAGCTGCCACGACTCTACACGTGGGAATAATGCCACAGTTTCCAGAGAAACCTTCATCATTAAGGGTAAAAACAAACATTGTTGGGAAGGCAGCTTGGGTGGGAGCACAGTGTAATAATCCTCAGCCAGAAAGCTTGTAAACCTGTGGAACCAAAGGAAAAGTGGAACCATGCTAAGATTATCTTAAAGAGGCAGGAATCGGTCCTGACTCCTGACTGACTTGCGTGATTGTCCAAATGGTTCTAATTTATGTCTTCAAAACAATTATTTTTTTTGTATTTGAAGCAACAAAAGCAGAACAAAACTTAGGGTCCCGGAGTTTTATACTGCACTGTCTGTAATCATTATACTTGAAACAATCAGTCAAGCTTTTTAACCCAGTCGTAGGAAACTGATGGGGAAACTTTATGGTTCCATTACATCTTTTTCTTTTTTACATGAATTATTTCACGCAGAGTTCAGAGAACTGTACCTTTGCTACTGTCTTTTTTTGGACTACATGAAGGAAATTTGTAACAATCGGATAATCTATTGAAAAGGTTTATGACACAGCATTCACTATTTTCTCTTAATAAGTAGGAAACATTTCAGCATTGCTTACAATAGATGTGCTTTATCTAGTCCACCAGATTTTCTCTTCTTTCTTCAAATCCCGCTCGCCCTTGGCTTTTTAAGCTGACTTTAAATCACGTGGGGAAGACAAATGAAGGGGTGATGGATGCATCGGTACACTTTATCTTTTCACTGTCCTCGACTTAGACGCCAGGGCCAGCACAAGTGGAATGCAGTGCACAGTCTCGTCCCAGATGGGTCTGTATTTGTTTCGAAAAAGAAAGAGTTATCTCCAGCATTTACCACAGAAAAGGCTGTCTTGGGACTTCCCTGGTGGCGCAATGGTTAAGAATCCGCCTGCCAATGCAGGGGACAAGGATTCGATCCCTGGTCTGGGAGGATACCACATGCCGGGGAGCAACTGAGTCCGTGCGCCACAACTACTGAGCCTGCACTCTAGAGCCCGCGAGCCACAGCTACCGAAGCCCGCGCGCCTAGAGCCCGTGCTCCACAACAAGAGAAGCCACCGCTATGAGAAGCCCGCACACCGCAACGAGGAGTAGCCCCGCTCGCCGCAACTAGAGAAAGCCCGTGCGCAGCAACGAAGACCCAACGCCGCCAAAAATAAATAAATAAAAATAAAATGAAAAAGAAAAGGCTCTCTTTTCCTGGGATTAAAATGAACGTGTGCTACCTCCAGGTCAAGGTCAAGGGGAACTGGCAGAGCGGTTTGGAACAAAAGGTGTGGCCAAGGCTAGTTTTGGAGGCATTGCAAGGATAGTCTTATTTCCCCTCATTTTCACCTCTTTGTGGAATTCTTGTTCTTGATGCCCCCACCTTCCCAGGAACATGTGCCGTTCTCCAGTCTGGATTTCAGCCTAGAACCAGGCGCCCCGTCCATGGCTGAGTCGGGCTTATGTTTTCAAAAGAAAGCATATTAAATACCCTAAAGGGAGGAACGTATCTGTGAAAAAAACAAAAACAGATTCCAGAGTGCAGATAACTGGTCCTGGGTGCTTGTAAAGACAGCAGAAGCCTCTGAGGGGAGCCCCAGGCCCTGGGCTGGGCTCCCCTCCCTGTTACCTCGCCAAGCCTTGCTGTGTGGCCTCTGAGCCTCCAGTCTCCTGGCCCTAAGAACAGTCTTCATTCTTCCCCACGCAGCATAAAAGTGAGAGCCTGTCAGTTAGCCACTGAAATGGACTCATACTCTGCCTTTTCCTAGAAAAGACTTAAAGGAGCAACACAAAGTATATTTGTACATTGAAGAGATCTTCGTCCGTCAAAATGCCCCTGAGTAACTCTTTCCTACTTAAATCTGAAGGGGTTGGAGGGGAACGGGGAGGGCGGGGGGTGGGGTGGTGTAGCGATATCCCCTTAGAACCAGCCATATGCTTAAAATCCTGGTGGACATTTTTCTGTCTTCCATAGCATCTATCCATCATGAAGTGAGTGGGACAGATGAATTACTGGTTTATGTAAAAATGCCATTTTCCATGTCTAATGGTTGCCTTTAAGAACTGGGGATACTAGGGGCTTCCCTGGTGGCGCAGTGGTAGAGAGTCCGCCTGCCGATGCAGGGGACACGTGTTCGTGCCCCGGTCCGGGAAGATCCCACATGCTGCGGAGCGCCTGGGCCCGTGAGCCATGGCCTCTGAGCCTGCGCGTCCGGAGCCTGTGCTCCGCAACAGAAGAGGCCACAACAGTGAGATGCCCCCGTACCGCAAAAAAAAAAAAAGAACTGAGGATACTAAATGTGAAAAGGTAGGCGTAAATGACAGAAAGCAATGGGTATACTAAGGAACAATTGACTTCGCTAGTTCTAATGAAATTAGATTGACCTGGAATAAAAAGCAAATTAGAAATCTTGAGTAATTGAAGTTTTCCAGGCATCTGGTATTTTTAAGACTCCTCAGTGTAAAAAGTTCTGTCTAAGTAGCTTTGACTTAATAGCTCATTTTTCTGATTGATGTGTTTGGAAAACTCTTGTTCCTGTGTGTAGTCATTTTCAGCTTTTCTGACCTACCTTTTTTGTTTTGCCTTCAAAAGAAAAATATTTGCTTCCAAAACTGCCCCGTTTTAGCATTACAACTGTCTGAACACGGTAGCTGCTTTGTGACATCCTGTTAAGTAGAAGCCAGAAAAATAACTATGAGCATTCATCTCCGTACCCTGCGGAGATTTTTAGCAATTTTAATGAAGAGAGCTGAATTTTAAAATAGACTTTCGTTTTACTAATTGACATTTCTTTAGCCTTTCCATCAACTCAGTGCCTCTTAAGCATTAGATTTTTTTCTTCGGTTCAGTAGAAAGCCTGGCAGCAAATGTTGGTTTGTGTTCCTCCTGCCACCTCTCAGATAGGTGGTGTGTTAACCTGGCTTCGTTCACACTTCCGCGTCCAGGGGATAACTTTGATATTTGTATCCTCATAACATTGACTACTTGTTACTCCTAAGATGCTTACGATCTCCTCGAATGGGATGCAAAATCTGATCCAGTTTTGCATTTCTCCAAAACGAATCCCCATTCTTCTAAGAAGCTTTTTTTCCCTTGAAGATTAACTTCTTGGGATCTAGTCCAGCTTTAGGACCGCCAAAAATTGTGTCTTCCTTGGTCTTTTGCTTTCAAAGTAGTGTGACAAGTGCCAGCAGAAGCTCCACTTCGATTTGAGTGGAGGAAACCTTTGGCTTGAACTTGCGTTACCATATGAAGCAGAATAGCGTCCTGTATTTCGTGCTGTCTGAGAAAAGTTCCAGATACAGTCAGTAAGCCTGTAGTAAGTAATTGCGTTTCCGAACACAGGCACACCTCGGAGATATTATGGGTTCAGATGCAGATCACCGAAATAAAGCAATAGAGTCACATGAATTTTTTGGCTTCCCAGTGCATGTAAAAGTTATGTTTACATTATACTGTAGTCTCTTAAGTGTACAATAGCATTATGTCTGAGAAAACAATGTGCGTACCTTAATTTTAAAATACTTCATTGCTAAAACGTACTACCCATCACCTGAGCCTTCAGCGAGTCAGGATCTTTTTGCTGGTGGAGGGACCTGCCTCAGTGTTGACGGCCGCTGCCTGATCAGGGCGGTGGTTGCTGAAGGCCGGGGTGCCGGTGGCAGTTCCTTAAAATGAGACAACAGTGAAGTTTGCTGCATGGATTGACTTCCGTGAACGATCTCTCTGTAGCATGTAATGCTGTCTGATAGCATTTGACCCACGGTAGAACTTCTTTCAAAATAGGAGTCAGTCCTCTCAAACCCTGCCTTATCAACTAAACTGATGTCATAGTCTAAACCCTTTGTTGTCATTTTAGCAGTCTTAACATCTTCATAGGGAGTAGATGCCATCTCAAGAAACCACTTCTGTGTCCATCCATAAGAACTCATCCGTTCAGGTTTTATCATGAGATTGCATCAATTCAGCCACATCTTCAGGCTCCGCTTCTAATTCTAGTTGTCTTGCTGTTTCCACCACATCTGCAGTTCCTTCCTCCTCTGAATCTTGAACCCCTGAAAGACGTCCATGAGGGCTGGAATCGACTTCTTCCCAACTCCTGTCCATGTTGGTATTTTGACCTCTTCCCAAGAATCACGAATGTTCTTAATGGCATCTAGAATGGTGAATCCTTTCCACAAGGTTTTCAATTTACTTTGCCCAGATCCGTCAGCGGAATCACTGTGGCAGTTAGAGCCTTAAGAAACGTGTTTCTTAAATAATAAGACTTACAGGTCAAAATGACTCCTTGATCCATGGGCTACAGGATGGAAGTTGTGTTATTAGCAGCATGAAAACGCTCTTAATCTCGTTGTCCGTCCCCACCGGAGCTCTTGGGTGACCAGGTGCATTGTCGGTGAGCAGCAATATTGTGAAAAGAACCTTTCTTCCTGAGCCTCAGGTCTCAACAGTGGGACTAAAAATATTCAGTAAACCGTGTTGTCAGCAGATTCGCGTCGTCCAGGCTTTGTTGTCCCGTTTCTGGAGCACAGGCGGAGTAGCTTTAGCATCGTCCTTAAGGGCCCTAGGGTTTTCGGAATGGCAAATGGGCACTGGCTTCCACTGGAAGTCACTCTAACATTAGGCATTAGCCCCTAACAAGAGAGTCAGCCTGTCCTTGGAAGCTTTGAAGCCAGGCATTGTCTTCCCCTCTCCAGCTCGGAAAGTCCTAGACGGCATCTCCTTCCGGTAGCAGGCTGTTTCCTCCGCAGTGATCATCTCTGGCTCAGTGCAGCCACCTTCGTGGACGACCTGAGCCGCAGCTTCCCCCTCAGCACCTGCGGCTTCACCTGGCCCTTCCGTGCTACGGAGGCGGCTTCTGTCCTTCAACCTCATGAACCCACCTCTGCTTCAGACTTTCCTCCTGCAGCTCCCTCCCCTCTCTCAGCCTTCCCGGAACTGGAGAGAGTTGGGGCCTTGCTCCGGATTAGGCTGTAGCTTCAGGGAATGTGGCTGGTTTGATCTTCTGTCCAGACCACTCAGACTTTCTCCATATCGGCAGTAAGGCTGTTTCCTCTTCTCATCAGTGTGGTTACCGGAGCAGTGCTTTTAATTTCCTTCGAGAACTGTTCCTTTGCATTCACAACTCAGATAGCTGGCACAGCAGGCCTCTGGCCCTGCTTTCCACACGCCTTCCTCACGAAGCTTCATCGTTTCTAGCTTTTGATTTAAAGTGAGAGACGTGCGGCTCTTCATTTCACTTGAACACTTAGAGGCTATCGCAGGGTTATTAATTGGCCTAATTTCAATATTGTTGTGTCTCAGGGAATAGGGAGGCCCGAGGAGAGGGAGAGAGGGGGGAACGGCTGGTCTGTGGCGCAGTCGGAACACGCGCGACTTATCGATTGTTTGCTGTCTTACATGGGTGTGGTTTGTGGCGCCCCAAAGCAATTCCAACAGTCACATCTAAGATCACTGATCACAGATCCCCATAACAAATATAACGATAGTGGAAAAGTTGGAAATACTGTGAGATTTACCAAAGTGTAACGCAGAGTGAGCAGATGTTCTTGGGAAAATGGTGCCAATAGACTTGCCCAACACAGGGTTGCCACAGAGCTGCAATTTTAAAAAACGCAGTATCTGCAAAGCGCGGTTAAAGGAGATCTACCTGTGCTTGTGAAGTTCTCTGGACAAGGCTTCAGGCCCAGCGCAGCCCCCGTAGTCGGGGAGTCTGCCCCGCGACAGGACACTCACCCGAGTTTGCTGAGGGCCCTGGGTGCGCCCTGGGCGCTGAGGGTTATGTGGAGTGTGTAGAGTGGACCCCGCTGTCGTCCCCCAGCTGCCCTTCTCCATTGTGCTGACCTCACTACTGAAGAGATGGTCATTCCTCAGAGAAGGGTGTTCTCAGAAACTGATCTTCCTGTTGCCTGGGCAGTGCCTCATCGCCCCGATTCTTAGACGGCTGCGCTAGGCTGCAGCGGTGTGCGGTGTGGGTCCCAGCTGGCCACTTCAACTCTGTGGCCGTGGGCGGGTTACCTCTCGGGTCTCGTCTGAAAAAGGAGGGTGATGACACCTACTTGCAGGGAGGTTGTGAAGACCAGAGGTACTAATACATGTGCTAGCTCTTAGTAGAATGTGTTTGGGCTACGCTGAATAAGGTTCTTGATGCAAATGTTTTAACAGTTCTACAACATACTGTTGGCCAGACTGACCCTCAAGGTAAAAGCCAACTTAGTCCTTTGCTAAGAAAGATGTTAAGTGTTTATTCATCGTAAACATTCAGTGAAGATTTATTGAATGAATGAGTGAATAAAAGCATTTGCTCTCAGCAGTAACAGCAGCTTACCTTTCTTTAACCCTTCGTTTACACTTGTCTTCCCAGTCCGCGCCCCCCACCCCAGCCCCGAGGAAGTGGAAGGGTGTTATGGTCTGCGTTTCACAGGTGGGGAACCAAGGCCCGGATTAGAAGTGACTGCCTGAGGACGCCTACGGCCAGATCCCAGGGCGCGGGCCTCTCCTGGGAGACGAGGGGCAGAGAAGCCGTGTCCCTCCTCCTCTTTCCACGCTGCCTGGCCTCGCTCCTGCCCCCACCCCAGTCTTAATGCAGTTTCTGTCTTACTACGATATCAGTGTCTGTTCACAGTAGAAAACCCAAAAGAAACTAGAAGTCACTACCATTCTGCCAGCCTCCCATTCCCCCCTGTTCACGAAGACGCGACGGAAAGCTGTCACATCGTCAGGATCTCCTGAGACCTTTAATGTCCTGGATACTGAGATGCAAAGTGGGAAGCGTGGGAAGCCTACATTTGAGGAGCTTACAGTGTAAATTAAGAGGTAAAATGCATAATTACAAGTAAACTATTAGAAAATTTGTGCAGATTCTTGGGCTCAGGCCCTGAGAATCCAAATTCATTGAGATTTCAGACCCAAAAGTCAGTTTTTAGCAGGTAATTCAGGCCATACTTTTAAAAACCCTGAGCTCTGACCAGAATCCATGCATTATTGTGAAGAATTAGAGATCCTCAGAACTGAAGTGACTTACCCCACTGTATACACTCAGCCAGGGACAGAGGACTCGGACCGTTAGGCCGACCCTGTGAAGTTGCTAATTCAACAGGTCAGCAGCTCAAGCATCACAATTCCATAGGGTTCACCGTGGCGGGAGGTCTCCTGAGTGAACTCTGTCTCGGCAGGAAGCTCTTTGATTTTTTTCTCTTTTAAAATGTGCCACGCACGGAACGCATGAATGTGCTGTAAACATTTGAGCAACGGGAAGCAGGCAGGTGACGCCGGACTCACAGCTTCTGAGCCATCTCAAGCCCCTGGACCCAGGACGGCAGGGCAAGGACAGTATTTTACACTTTCCCTGCGTCGCAAGTTATACCTAGGAAGACCTGTTGATTATCTTTAATCTTTAAATTATATCTGGAATCTGTCAGTACTTCCCACTTCCTGGAGGCGGCTCTGTACCAAGAGTGCTCCGTGCAGCTGCCTCCTGTGTCCCCAGGGCCCTGTCCTAGGCCCTGGTGTGCGGGACATACCCCCGGAGACCTGCTGTTGTTCAAGTCGGACAAAGGTAGGAACTGAAAAAGCAGAATCATCTGAAATCTCCCCATTTGCTGAATATCCTCTCCCCTAAATGTTACAGTCCTTTATTTTTGAATTCTGAAGTCTTAGATTTAAATTTGTTGAAAGAAATGTAATTGATATTTTCTGGATTATTTAATCACTTCATTTCCAGAACCGTTAAGTTTGCCCTTTATATTCACATCCTACGTTCTCTATGTTCCCGTCTCAGACATATTTGGCAAGAGTTTTTTTTTTCTTAATAAAATTTACTTATTGAAATATAATAGGTGTATAGAAAAGTGTGCAAATCACAGGTACGTAGCTCAGTGAATTTTCACAAAGTGGACACAGTGGGCAGGTGCAGGCTCTTGTAACTACCACCGAGCTCCAGATATAGGACATTAGAACACTGCCAGCACCCAGGAGCCCCTCATGCCCAAACCTAGGTTAGTTCCGCCTGGTCTTTGAGCTTTATATAAATGGAAGGGTACAGCATGTATTCGAATTGTGTGTGAGATTCATTCATGTTACAGGCAGCAATTTTTCATGCATTTTCCTTGTTGTGTGTTATTTCTTTGTATCACCGTACCCCAATTTCTCCATTTCACTGTGGATGGACATTTGGGGGTTTTCCTGACTTGGGCTGATACAAATCTTGCTGCAATTAATTTTTTTCTTTAATTCATTTATTTGTTTGGTTGCACCGGGTGGGCTCCTTAATTGCAGCTTGCCAGCTCCTGAGTTGCAGCTCTTGGGCTCCTTAGTTGCGGCACACGGGCTCGTCAGTTGTGGCACACGGGCTCCTTAGTTGTGTCATGCGAACTCTTAGTTGCGGCATGCGTGTGGGAATCTAATTCCCTGACTAGGGATCGAATCCAGGCCCCCTGCCCTGGGAGCGCGGAGTCTTAACCCCTGCGCCACCAGGGAAGTCCCTAACTTTCTTGTATTGTTCTTTTGTGCGCATACATACACGTTCCTTTCAGGATTATGTGCGGAAGTGAGCCTGTCGGGGTGTGTATGTTCAGCTTTTTAGGGGACGTTACCAGTTGAACATCTGCCCCCCACTTTCTCCGTACCTTCAGCAACACTGCGTTGTCAGTCTTTTGAATGTGAGACATTTTGGTGGTGTGGAGTGGTATCTCATGGATTATTGGTCTACATATGAAAAGTAAAATGATAAGCTTTCCAGAAAATAACAGGAGGATATACTCACGTCCTTGGCTTGGCAAAGATTTTTAAACAGGACACCTAAAGAAGTGATCAGTTGTTAAAAAAAAAAAAAAAAAAAAAAGAAGTGATCGGTTGTACTACATTACAATCAAAACTTTCGTTCTTTAAAAAAAAATTACGACTGTGAAAAGGGAGGTCACAGAGCGAGAGAAGATATTTATAATACAGTCACCCAACAAAGACTTCGATATATCCAAATATATTAAAATTTTCAGACCAATTTTCTTAAAAAGGCAACACAACTGATCAGGTACTTCCCAAAAGGAGATATCCAAATGGCCAGTAACATCAAAAATATGCTCAAGTAGGGCTTCCCTGTGGCGCCGTGGTTGAGAATCCGCCTGCCAATGCAGGCGACGTGGGTTCGAGCCCTGGTCGGGGAAGATCCCACATGCCGCGGAGCAACTAAGCCTGGGTGCCTCAAGTACAGAGCCTGCGTTCTAGAGCCCACGAGCCATAACTACTGAACACGCTTGCCACAACTACTGAAACCCGTGCGCCTAGAGCCCGTGCTCTGCAATAAGAGAAGCCACTGCCTACGCACCTCGACGGAGAGTAGCCCCCGCTCGCTGCAACTAGAGAAAGCCCGCGCACAGCAACGAAGACCCAGAGCAGCCCAAAATAGATATATTAAATAAATTAATTTAATTAAAAAAATATATATATATATGCTCAAGTAAAGTCATCAAGGAGAAGCAAATTGAAAACAGAGTTTTTCATGGGAAGAAAATGTGAAGAAGCAGAATCCCCCCGCTGCGCACAACTCCCATGTCCTGGGCCTCCCGGCACAATCTCGCGTGCTGTGACAGTGTCGGGCATCCGAAGGAGCAGCAGCCTCCGTGGCTCCTTCAACTGGGCTGGCGTATTCCTGAGACTCGGCTTTAATACTAGGCCTCCGCCAATAGGGAGCAACAGTGCTTTGTCTGAGGAGCTCGGCTGTGCCTTTCTCCTCGCCTACTTAGGTCGTGTCCCTCCGTGAGACTTAAGGAAGACTACTGTGGGTGTCACCTGCTGCCTCTGCCATCCTTGCCTCCCACCTCATCCTGCCCTGCAGCTCAGAGCTGGTCCTTCCAGAGTCCAGCTGTTCTGTCCATCACCTCTAATGCCTGGAGTTTACTCAGTGCCGGCCTCACTCACTTTGAGGAGCTCAAAGCCATTTGCAGATCCTGCTGGGAAAATGGCTGTCCCGCGGTCAGCCAGGCTCTCTGCTAAATTACCTCTGGGCAAAGAGGCCGTTCTCAAGACTCACGGAGCCCTGGGGTGCCTTTACCAGCAGGCTCTGCGCCCGCGGAAACCCCAGGAGGAAGGCGCCGCTCCTCCAGGCCTTACGGGATTATCCAGGAGGGGCGGCGTTCCGCATAATTACGGGAGCGTGGTTATCCAGGCCGGCTGACGCTCTGCGCACGCAGCCACACGCCGGGCCACCACCCACATCCGGGCAGAGGGAAACTGAGGCAGGAGTGGACCTGGGCAAGTGGGGCAGGCCGGCAGCAGAGACGAGGGGAGTGCATTTTGGTTGGGGGCCTGGGGGAGCAAAGCAGATGGGGAGCAGCCTGGGACCCAAAGGAAATTAAGTATTTTTCCAGTTTCAGCAAGGAGTCACTTGGCATTCTTCCCAAATGTGTCTCCCAAGCAGCCCACCTTTGAGACCAGCTTCACGCGGGCAGAGCCTCAGACACCCTGTGGACCCCACACCTCCCCTGGGCCTGCAGGAAGATCGGGGGGGGGGTGCTCAGAGCTGCCCCCCGCCCCGCCCCCACCCCCCGCAGCCTCTAACCCAGCTGACTCCTGGCCCTTCCTTTACTCAGCAGTCGGTACACTGTGTGAGAGCGTAGAGAAGAGAAGGCGTAGAGAAGAGTCCCCTGCGGGCCCCGCCCACAGGCCCTTCAGTGCGGTGAAGGCCACAGCTGGTGCGCAAACACACAGGAGGAGCTTGAGTTCCTAGGTAAGGGCCGTCCCTCTGGTGGACGGAAGCTGGAGCAGAGAAGCATCCCAGGTGGGCCTCCCACCTGAGCAGCCAGGGAGGCGGGACAGAGCCAGGACGTGGTGGCAGGGAGTGACCAGCCACCGGGAGTGTGGGCAGGTTGAGACCACTATCCCTGGCTGCTACCACCCTGTTGCTCGGCTATCCCTGCAGCTCCACCCTGCCCCCCAGCCCTGTGGGTCCGGGGATTGGGTGGTGGTCAAAGGCTGGCAGTGGGGGCGGGAACTGTCAGCCCGGGGGTCGTGCCTGGGGGCCAGGGTGACCGCTGACTTATCTCGTCCTTTCCATTGGCGCCTCTGATGTCTCACATACCCGAGCATCCAGACCAGGCAGTGTGCCCCATGCCCAGCATAGAGGAAGTGTGGGTGCTGTGTGTACAGGCTCCAGAGGGCAGGGGAGCGGCATTTAGGACGAGGAGGAACATTCCAGTGAATCGTGGAAAAGGAAGTGTTCCTCTATGCACACAGGTCTCCCTCCTCTGCGCCAATAAGCAAGGGCTGCCCTGTGGTCAGAGAGAATGTGGGATGTGAGAGCACATGCCCACCCACTGCCCATCTTGCCTGGTATCTCCTGTGAAATACCCTTGATGGTGCCAGCTTCCTGCGCCACCTGGGGGGCACCTGTCAGAACCTCAGAGACAGATGCTGCAGGGAGACACCTGGAAACGTGTGTCTGAGAAGCTCCTCTAGCAGAGCCTGGCTGTCTGTCTCACTGTCCGTGGACGAGTCTGAGGTTAGAGCTGAGCCGTCCTCACCTGGCCCACGTGACGGCCCACCTTGGTCTGGCCCTCCCATCCCAAGCAGAGGGGCTGGACCAGTGTCAGGAATGTCCTTTGACGCGTGTGGCGACAACAGAATTCTAGAAGCCAGGACGAGTCTGGGAAAAGTGCCACCACGGTCATTTCCCTCCGGCCTCCGGCTGCGCCTGGGCCCCCTTCGCTTAGCGGCCTTGGCTTCAGCCCTGTTACAACACAATGACGTGCGTGGGAGCGGTGAACACGGCAGAGGCCAAGCTCAGCCGTGGACAGCGTTTAGTTACCCCCAGGACTGCGCCCAGCGGAGCAGAGCCCGAGTTCTCCAGCCTGACCTGCTGCAAAAGGCCTCTGGTCCTCCCACTGGGACGGCTGTGTTCTTGGCATGGGAGCCGAGAACGCACTGGTGACCCCTACACCCAGCTCCGTTTACTCTGCCTCTCAGGCTCCGGGCTTTAATTGCAGGAACATTCCTTACTCCAGGGTGGGGGGCGTGGAGGGGGATGTCAGAGTGGAGTCTTTCAGCGATGCTTCCATCTGAACTGCAGAAGGCTTCAGAGCTAAGCCTGGGGAAGGTGCTGGGGGAAGAGGCCTGCCTTCCCTTCTGGGACTGGGGCGAGCGCTGGCTTCGGGTGGGTTTTCCAGGTCTGAGCAAACGTCCTTGCCAGGGCTGACTTGGGTCTCATCAGCTAACTGGAAAGCCCTGGTCTCTCTGCCAGCCTGGTCTCACCCCCCAACCACAGCTCTCGGCCACGTGTGAAGACCTCGCAGCTCTCCACCTGCAGGTCATGCCATCGCCTGCTCTCGTCTGGCCTGCTACATGGCTTTGAAGCATCTGGGCTAGGGTCAGGGTTGCTTTCTTGCCCCGAGGCTGCTTGTCTGGCATCTCACGTGGGCGGCGTCATTGGAGCACAAGAGCCTCTCCCAGCACCATTGTTAGGGGTGGGGGCGACGGCAGGGTGCTGAGTTCTGCTTCTTCTCCCTGAGGCCACAGGCGGCCTGCTCACAAGGGGCGCACAGTGACAATGGAGCCTGGACACCCTTCCTCCCAGGCTCTCAAGTCATCAGGTCAACCATCCCAGTAAAGCCAGTGCGGTGACCGGCGTGCCCAACACTCCCAAACTTGGGGAGCCCACCCCAGTCCCGAATGCCAGACCTTTCCCCTTCTGCTTTGTGAACCGCTTCCTGACATTCCCCCACTGACCCTAGTGTCACCCCCTAGGACCCCACAAGACTCCCACAGCTGCGTTCCTAGGGGAGCCTTCCAGAAATGGTCCCATCCTCGCTCTGTCTCTTCTCCCCTGCCGTGGTTTCGATCCTCCGCCACGTGGGTTTCTGTCTTCTGCGGGGCTCCGGCTGGCTCATCCCCCTATCCTCGAGGCCAGAAACTGGGAACGTGAGCCAGGGATTAATGGCACAGAGTAAGCTTCCGAAAGCCGCGGGGCCCACTGGAAGGCCTTAGCTTACAGATAATTTCCCTTCTCTGCGAAGGCCAGGCATTTCGTCCATATGGGCAGAGTCAGGGGACAGTCAGCCAGCAGGAGCAGGGAGCCGCCACAGCCCAGATGGCCTCCCAGGAAGAGCAAGCGACCGTGCCCAGCCTGAGGCGCGAGACGGCCACTGACCTCTTCTCCTAGAGGTAAGAGCTGGGGCGCTGGGACCCCCCCCCCCCCGCTGTGCCTCCAGACCCCCAGAAGGCGTGGGCGGCCCCCTCTCTCTGTCCTCACTGGAACTCCCTCCCGCCAAGTGCCCAGCAGTGTGCCCGTTACTTTCCTGTCCTCTCCTGAACTGTACAAACTGTACCTTTATTTCGTTATGGCAGAATGCACTCCTGGGTTTTTTTAATGTAAAGATTTCAGAAGTTTATGCGAGAGAAAGACGTGGCAGTGCTGCCGCTTCTCACTCCCCACCCTGTCACCAAACCAAAGTGAGCCGTTCCAGTTTCGTTCAATGAGGTATTGAAGTGACCCGGGAAAAGCAAGTCCGCTTTCTTCTCACTGTCAGCCGGCAGTGCCCACGGGGAGGAGGATGTTTGTCTGCGGCACAAATCTTTTTTTCGTGGAGGAGAGCTCGCTGCCGTTTTCAGGCTGCAGGGAGGCTGTGACCCCCTCACTCCCCAGCCCAGGTAGTTGGGGGGCTTCCATGGAGGGGAGCTGCTCTCTGGGGCCCCAGGGTAACTTGAAGGTGGATTTGGACTTGGAACTTCCCCTTCTGCGTGCACCCCACTCTTGGATATTTTTGTAGCTGGGAGATGTCCTCAGCAGCATTTAATAAGCAGATGGAACTTGGTGCGCTTGGGGGTCCCCTAAAGTCGGTGGGGGGCACTATGGTCTTCCATAGACCATATGGCCCATCTCTTCCGTAGACGGGCTCGTCCGTGCCGGGGAGAGGGCTGTGAGCCATCTGCGGCCAGAGTGGGCACCCCCTGCCTCTCCAGGGATTAGCATAGGCCCTGTGCCCTGGGGCTGATTTGGCACCTGCAGACTTGAAAAATAATTTTCAATCTCTGGAAAAGGAAAGAGAATCGGCACTGATTAGAGGCAGTCTACAGAAGGGGTCAAAATGCCAGTTCTGAACCTGGCTGGCTGAGTTCAAATCCCAGTTGCACCACTTACTAGCTGGTAACGCTGGGCGACTTAACTAACTCTGCCTCGGTATTCCCATCTGTAAAATGGGGATAGAGATGCCTGCTTTTTTTTTGGCTGCACTGCGCAGCATGTGGGATCCCAGTTCCCCAACCAGGGATTGAACCTGTGCCCCCCACAGTGGAAGAGTCCCAACCACTGGACTGCCAGGAAGTCCCGAGGATGCCTGCCTTTTGTACCTGATGTCATTAAGTCAGTTCATTTGTGTTTGGCACTTGGCGAGCACTCAGTAAACACTCAGGACCGTTACTGACTAAGAGCTTCTATTACCCGATGCTGGTCATGAACAAGTGGCCACGTTTTTGCCCCACGTCAACTCAATGACACAGGTACCATTATCCCATCTTTCAGGTGCGGGAAATGAAGCACAGAGAAGACAGGTGACTTTCACAAGGCCACTCATTCATTCATTTTTTTTTTTTTACATTCAGAGGCGTTTTAATTTTTTATTATGAAATATTTCACGCATAGGAAAGTACAGAGAATACTTTAACACACACTTATGTACTTAACATATATTAGCATTTTGCTGTATTTGCAGAATTTTTTAACAGATCAAATGTTGAGATAAGACTCCCTTTGTCCTCCTCTCTTACTCCACCTTTCTCTCTCTGGAACCGATCACTCACCTGAAGCTGGTGGGCACCCCCTCAGATAGTCCTACAGTGTTCTTATGTACAGTTATAGACTGCTTTGTCTTTTTCAAAATGCTCCAGTCAACTTCATATCATACCATACAATGTTGCTTTCTCCCACTCAGTATGCTTTTGAGTATTTCTGTGTGGATGCCCGCAGACCCAGCTCGTTCACATTGGGTGCTGTGTGGTCTTCCGTCGGACGAACAGGTCATGATAACACGCCACAGATTGTCTATTCGGTCTTCTGACCAACAGAGCCTTTCGAAGTTCGCTATTTTATACGCGATGCTACAGTGAACACCCCCCATGCCCCCTCCTGGCGCTCATGTGTAGGCTTCCCAGGACACAGACCCCCTCCGTGGGGAGGCTGGCTGGCGGAGGTTAGCTTCCCCGGATGGTGCCCAGTTGCCCTCCAGTCGCCCCACTTCCACTCCCTGAGCAGCTCTCTGGCCAGGACCAGCACTTTTAAGTTTTCATTTCAGTGGATGTGGAGCGGCACCTCCTCGTAGTAATTCCTTAAATGCGTACCAGTGGCCGGAGCTGGCCAGGCACTGTGCACGGTTATCAAATGGCAAAGCAGGGACCAGGGGCCCACAGAGGATACTCTAGACAGAGCACCCCTGCTCTTGTGTCCCGTAGCGCTTAGCAAGCTCTGATTTGCATAATCGGTTATTTACATGTCTGCACACCCCCACGCCCCGTCCGCCCCAAGGAGCAGTGACCCCGTTCAGCGGAAGGTTTGGGTGTTACTGTTTCTCGCACCTCTAGGTCCCTGCTGCCTGATTTGGCAGCCGGCAGCCATGTGTGTCTCCTGAGGACTTGAAGTGCAGCTGGGCCAAATCAAGATGCGCTCTGAGTGTAACATACATACCGGCTTTGGAAGAGTTAGCACGGAAGGAAAGCATGTAAACTATCTTGTTAATAATTTTTATATTGATGACATGTTGAAGTGATCATTTTTGGATAAATCAGGTTCAATGGAATATGCTCCTAAAATGAAAATCACTTGTTTTAACAAGGCTACTAGGAAATCATAAATGATAAATGGTACCTGTGGCTCGAAATAGATTTCTGTTAGATAGAAATAGCCCTAGACTTTACCAGGCTGGCACCCTGCGGCAGGTGCCTGGGGAAAGTTTGATGAATGAATGGGTGTGTGACCCGACGCTTTGAGAACAGAACTGCGGTGTATCTGAGCCCCCTCTGGCCCATCCCTGATGTTCTCAGACTGTGCAGAGCGGCTGGTCCCTGACACCCTTCCCTTCCTCCCTTCTCCTCCTGCCCCAGGGGAGTGAGGGAGAGGCCGCAGGAGCCAGCCGCCTGTGCAGGGAACACTGGGTGTCTGCCAGGCTGACCTCCCCCTGAGCAGTGCCTCCCGGAAAGCCCCACGCTGACTAGGGAAACAACGTCCTGCAGAACGGCTCAGGCCCCTTCGGGGTCAGCCCCCTGCCAGCCACTGTGTGTGACGTCCGCACCCTCCTGGCACCGTCCCGGGTACATTCATCCAAACCCCCTGGGAGGCCGAGACCACACTGAGGGTTGCAAGCCAGGACGCTGGCTGCCCAAGGCCTCCCGGAAGAAAGCAGAGCTGCACTCGGCCCCTGGGCATGGGGCCCGGCCCGGCACACCAGGGCACCCGCTTTGATGCCTTGAGAAAGGTTAACTTTGAAGCTGCCTGTCTGGGTGGCTGAGCCGGCAGGACTTGAAGAAAGCGCTGTCAGGCTCCAGCCTGCACCGTTCCACGGAGTTACCCCTGGCAGGTGGGGAGGCCGGTCTGAATTGCCTGGGAATCCCCCGCTCTTTCCAAAGATGTGCAGAAACCTTACCCGTTTGGAATCTTTGGGAAGAAGTCTAGTTGACTTAAGCTAAGGTTTCGGGTAACCGAATCTGACCCCTCAGGCACAATGCTTCCACATATTTTAATGGTTTTAGGTGGGAAGTATTTAACGATGGGGTTTATTCTGGACGAGCCTGGACGGACGGGTGACCGGCGATGCCCTCAGACTCTGTCGAGCAGGGAGGATTGTCCCTCCACGCCGTCCCCAGTGGCCACACTTCCTGGGTCTTCATTCTTCTTCCTGGTACCAGGCGCTTCACCAGTGTGTGCTCTAGCTCCGTCAGGGCACCCACCTCCTTCATCATCCCTGACCCACTTTCCCCATGGCCCATCTACATCCCCTTTGAAATGCTTCTACTGAGCTGAGCTGGGAAAGCCAAGCTTATTCAAGCCCATGTAAAAGAAGGGCAAAGCTTTGGCCCAGGTCTTGCCTCTAACCCCTGGGTGGACTTTGGCACAGGGCCGTGGGATGTGGATAGGGAGGTCCCCGGATGTGCCCTGAAATAAACGGCGCTTACTGTCCTTATAAGGACATACTGGTTTATGAACAGGAATGTCTAGCAAAAGCAACAAATTCCCTACAGATCACAAGGTACCGATCTTTTTATCTTCAAGATGGTTCCAGGATGGGCTGCTGCCCTGAATCTGGCAAAATCAGAGCTAATTCCTCCATTCCTGCTGTCCCCACCACGTCTCTCTCGCCCCAGATCCATGCCTACCCCTCCCCCACTTCTCAGGAACCCCTCTGTATCTCTCCACACCCACGAGCTCAACCCCAGCCCAGGCGGGGGCTCCACATCTGCTGTGGGAGGTCCCAGCCCAGCGGCGGGAAGACTGATGTGAAATCCCACCCACACCCACCATTAAACACCTTTGGTTCTGGAACATTTTTAAAATAATTCTTTTAGTTTGGCATTTGAAATTATGTGGCTATAAGTAACTTATTAAATTTAACAAGCACAGTCAAGCACGCTCAGGAATGCTCGTGAAGGGCAACCTCGATTTGCCTTCAAAGAACTGAAACTTTGTGAAGACCAAATTTAACTCAGAAGAATGTTGCAGTGTCTTAAGTAAACTTTTATTAGCTTCTATCTTGCAGGTTTCTCTATACTTTAAAACCCATGGATTTTTTTTTTTTTTTTAACTTTTGGACTGAGTAATCCATTCTCCTGATTCAAGTTTCAAAAGGAGCTAAAGGGAAGGGAATGAAAAGTTCCCCCCCCACCAGCCTCTGCCCGGAGCCCCACTCCCTCCCCCCGCGGGCAGCCGAAGGAGCTGGATTCTGCAGAACCCTCCAGAGTCACTCCAGCAAACACGAACAAACAAACGCAGGGCCTTGTGTTCTCCTCCCTTTTCAGTGAGAGGACTGAACCCTTCTGCAACTTGTTTTTTTCCACTTGGAGATCTCTCCGCATCAGGACATGAAGAGCTTTCTTGCGGCTGCAATCTTGTTTCTGTTTATTGTTTTTTGGGGGTTCCCCCCCCACCCCACTCTGGAGCAATTTCCTGGGTCATAGAGAGCCCAGAGGGCCTGGTGCGGCCCCCGCCCCCTGACTGCAGTCTCTCCCCGGCCCTCCAGCCCACCCGCCCCTCCCTGCCACAGGCTGGAGCCAGCTTTGCAGCCGCTCTGATCTGCCCACCGCCTGCCGAAACCGTCTCCAGGACCAGCTGCTACCAAACTCTGTGACCCCCGAGCCCGAGGGTCTGGCCTCCTCTGGCCTCCAGGCGCGGCTCACGCCGCCCTCACCCTCTGGGCTCCGCTGCCCGGCCTCCCGAGGGACTCAAGGCAGGGCTGCCCTGCTGTCACTCCCATCCTATCACCTTGCCTCAGGGACGCCTTTTTGCTTGTCCCTGAACCCTGCCATCTGCCCCTGTGCCCCTGAACTTTGCCCCCGTGACCCCCCAACATGCTTGTCTCCGCACATGTCAGGGCTCCCCTCCCCGCCCCCATGCTGCTCTTCTGTTCCCCAAGCTGCCGGCACCCAACAGAGCGCGAGTACCTGTGAGATGCTCCGTACCTAAGGAACTGAAGAAGGAATGGCTCCTCGTTCTTTTGCGCCGTCACAAGTGTGAGCTAGGAAACACGAGGCTCGGTCCCGCTGCCGACGTGAGCCCCTCCCTCGGGTCCCTGGGCCGCCAGCCCGCCTGCGGTGTCGCGGTCACGGTGCTCTCCAAGGTGCCGGGCCACGCCCCCCTCCTCTCCCTCCTCCCCCTCCTTCTTCTCCTTCTCGGGTCGCCTCTGCTTTTTGTCTTCCCTCCTCTGCCCACACCCGCCCACCCCTCATTTTTAGGACCCTCCCTTTGCCCTCCGGCTCCTCTCTGCAGGTGCTGCGGCCCCTCCACGAGGGTCCCGGGCTCCCCCTTCTCTGCTGCAGAGCCAGCCCTCAGGCTGGTGGTGAAGCTCGTCCACCTCGCTGTTTCCAAAAGCCCCGGAGCCCGAGAGACCTCTGCCCGGCAGCAGGCGGGGTCCCCTGGTCATTCCAGGGCCCAGTCCCTGCGGGACGTGCCTCTTCCTCCCTCGGCTCCTGTGGCCATGCCCGCCCGGGAGGTGTTAACGTGGCAGCTGGGGCTGTCGTTGTTGTTGTCGCCGCATTACAGCCTTCAGGAGGTGTAACTCACATACCACAAAATTCACCTGCTTTGCGTGCACGACTCAATCATTTTTAATAAGTCTACAGATCCCTCTGCCCACCGCAGTCTCTCCTCAGCCCCAGCCCCAGCCCTTGGCAACCACCAATGTTCTTTCTGTCTCCATACCTTTTGCCTGTCTGGACACTTCACATACATGGAATCATCCTCTGTGTGGCTTTTTGTGTCTGGCTTCCTGAACCGAGCATCACGGTTTTGAGGTGCATCCGTGTCGGGAAATAGCGGTGCTTCCTGCCGTCTTACGGCTGAGTCATGTTCCATAGTGTGGGTGGACCACCATTCACTTCTCCGTACATGAGTTGACGGACAGCTGGATCGTTTGCACCTTCTGGTTCTTGTGAATAGTCCTGCTGTGAACATCTGTGTAGAAGTCTCTGTGTAGACATGTGTTTTCATTTCTCTTGGGTAGATACCTAGAAGTGGAATTGATAGATTGGTAACTAAACGTTTCACTTTCTAAGAATCTGCCAAGCTGGACTCCAAAGTGGCTGCATCGCTTTACACTCCCAGCAGTAATTTAAGGGTTTCTCCACATTCTCACCAACATTTGGTATTTTCCTTTTATTTTTCTGATGAAAGTCATCCGAGTGCACATAAAGTGTCATCTCATTGTGATTTTGACTTGCAAAACCCTTAAGACTAATGACATTGTGCTTCTTGACCGTTTGTAGATCTTCTTTGGTGAAATATCTATTGTAATCTTTAAAAAAGTTTTTTAAATTTATGATATCTTTTTTTTTTTTTTTTGCGGTACGCGGGCCTCTCACTGTCGTGGCCTCTCCCGTTGCGGAGAACAGGCTCCGGACGCGCAGGCTCAGTGGCCATGGCTCACGGGCCCAGCTGCTCCGCGGCATGTGGGATCTTCCCGGACCGGGGCACGAACCCGTGTCCCCTGCATCGGCAGGCGGACTCTCAACCACTGCGCCACCAGGGAAGCCCCTAAAAAAATTTTTTTAATTTAAATGTCAGTTGTTAATAGGGTTATTTGCCGTCTTGCTGTTGATTTCTGAGAGTCCTTTATGTATTTAGTCCCTGATCAGGTATATGATGTGCCAACGTATTCTCCCGGTCTGCAGCTTGGCTTTTCATTTCCTTAAAGGTGTCTTTTGAAGTTTTTAATTTTGATGAAGTGGCCATCGATACGTGTGACTTTCCCTCTATTGGTGGACGCTGCTTTGGCGCCAGGCATAGTGCAGAAACCACGCTCTGTCCTCACTAGCCCAAGACCCAGGGCAAGTGACAGCACCTCTCTGGGCATCAGTCACCTCATGTGCAAAAGGGGGACACGGATAGTGCCCACCTCAGAAAGCTGTGCAAAGCTGTACTTAAAACAGTGCCTGGCGCCCAGTTAGCTCAAAACAACCCTTAACCATGGATTGTGGATCCTTCAGGGAATTTACATTCACTCTCACTTTGGATCCTTACCGCAGCCCTTGGAGCTGATGCTCCTTACTCCATTTTAGGGTGAAAAACAGACACTCAAACAGCTGAGTGACTTGCTGGAGGTCCCACAGACTGCGAGGGGCCACAGAGGTGTCACCCCAAGTGAGGGTTCCAGACCTGCTGCCTCGCCTCCCAATGGCTGACCCCCGGAGGCAAAGTGAGGCTCCCTCCCTGGACCCAGCAAGCCCAGGCAGAAGCTGTCCCCCGGGGACACTAAACCAGCACGGGCCAGGCCCCAGCCAGCAGGGGATGCAGAGATGAGGGACTCATCACCACTGCCCCAAGCCAAGCCTGTGCTCTGGGGGGAGACGAAGTGAGATTGGAGGGCCCCGGGCGGAGTTGGGAGCACTGAGGAGGGGCCAGACCCAGCCTGGGGTGTGGAAGGGGGCGTCTCAGCCTCTTCCGGGGTGGGGTTAAGCCCTGGGCCCCTTCTGACGGCCTGGCCTCCGGAGCTACAATGCAAGTCTGTGGCTCTCCGGTGATGCTTTCGGGCAGACAGGCCTGCAGGCTGGGGTGTCCCCGCCCGCATGGCCCGCCTACCTTTCACCTGGGACCTGTCTCCCCAGGACCTGCGTTGCTTTTCTAACTTCAGGAATTTTCAAACTTGCATGTGGAGAGGAGACAGCACAACCAGTCCCCACATACCCATCACCCGGATCCAACACTGGCCTTTCCAGGGCCATTCTCGTCTGATCTCCCATCCTCTGAATAAATTCCAGGTATCATATCATTGCATTCCAAAATCCTGCAGTACAAGTGCAGGCACACACATGCACACAAGGGTTTCCCCAGAAAGAGAGGAACTGCCTGCCGCCCACTCCGTACCGGTGGGTCCTGGTGAGAGAGGCCGGCCCCGCCCCTTTGCAGCCAGACGTCCTCAGTCCAGGCCGTTTCACCTCTCTGAGCCCCAGTTTCCTCATCTGTACAATGGGATACCAGTGCCTACTCCCTGGCAAGATGGCTGTGGAGATTAGCCAAGACTGCAGACTGTCTGTGGGTGCACAGGTGGACAGCAGAACAGTAACAGCACAGCGGAGAAGGCTAACCCCAATGTCAGGATGGGAGGGAGGGGAGAGAATGGGATGGGGAGTGACACGCAGATCTTCAAATACCTGTAACAACGAATTCTTAGGGGGAAAAAACCTCAAGCAAAGGTAGCAAGTTATAGGTGTATACTTTCTCATACTCTCTGCTTTTTTGGACATTGGAACAGTTCATAAATCTAACTGCAGCAAATGAAAGCTGCAGTTAGATCACGTCTCTGCTTGACACTTAGTAGGAGCCTGGCTCAGCGACCGATTGCTCTGTAACAAACATCCCCAAACGTAAGGCAGCAGTAACTTAAAACAGCCACCATTGTGTATTTTCTCCCAACTCTGTGGATTGCCCGGGCTCGGCCGGGTGGCTCTTGGGCATCTCATGGCACCGGCTGGGGCTGCTGTCACCTGGCGGGGACTTGCCTGGGCTGGATGGCCAGCCTGGCTCACACACAGGGCGGGTGTGGGGGGCTGGGCGTCAGCTGGGGGCTCAGCCGGAGCTCTGACAGGCAGTCTACGCCCGCGCTCTCCCTGTGGCTTGGGCGTCTCAGCCTGGCGACGGGGTTCTCGGAGGGAGCCTTCCCGAGTGCAAATCTTCCCCGATGCAGAGAGCAGAAGCCCCCGGGTCTCCGTAGGGCTTAGTCCCGGAAAAGGCACATCATTGCTCCTCTTGCATTCTGTTGGCCGTGCAGTCTCAAGGCCATAGAGTCCAGGGGGGGAAATAAATGTCACCTTTCAGTGGGGGAGGGAGGAAGAATTTGCAGCCTGCAGCCGTCTTTAACCTACCACTATGATCAACAAATGATTGTTGAATATGAAACTGAATTCTTTAACCTACCACTATGATCAACAAATGATTGTTGAATATGAAACTGAATTCTTTAACCTACCACTATGATCAACAAATGATTGTTGAATATGAAACTGAATTTCACAGACATGCCTCAAATAGGGAATTAGCTGCAGGTGAGGCCTGGGGGGTTGTGAATGGACCGATCTCCCCCCTCCCCCCCCCACCAGCCCTGCTCCCCACCTTCCTCGACAGCTTGTGGAGCCCCTCTGGGCCCGAAATCCTCCAATGCCACGTGTGACTGGGTAGCGCTCTCTGGGCGTGGGGAGGTCATGCTGTGGTGACTAGGAAGGCCCAGCTTCTCAGACCCTTGCACGGTCTGCTGGCAGTCCAGTGGGTGCAGGACACCCACTCTCCCATGCTGCTGCCTCGGCTGGGGGCTCCCAAGCGCCCCTATTCACAGGCGTCCTGGGCTGGGATGGTCTTTAGCCAGCAACGGCCCCTCCTGAGCCTTGGGCCTACCCTGATGTCCTTCCAGGCTCAGAAAATGTCCGGGGCGAGCACTGTCGTCTCAGCCCTGCCCCTCCCCTCGGCTCCCTCTCGTCCCCTCCCTGGTGTGGCTCCGGTGCTGCCTGGCCTCCACCGCTGTCGTCATCCACGCTGCCCCTTGCTGGCAACTAGAAGGGGCACAGGTGGGCGGGGCTGTGCAGACAGAACTGCCTCCTCCCTGTTCTGGGCTGGGCAACCTTACAGCCGCTCCCTCCCCAGCAGCTGCCCCAGGCAGCTCCCCTGGCTTGGCATTCAAGCAGATGGTTCCCTTTGGGAATGGGCTGTCCACCTGCTGCTCTCCTTGCGATGCGTCTGGTCCTCCGGTCCCCGGAAACCTTCCAAGGACTTGCCGTTCTTTATTGGTTTGTTCAAACCCCCAATGCGTTCCACATGTGTGTCCGGAGTGCCTGCCCTGTGCTCGGCCCTGCGCCCCAGGCCGAGGCTGTGAGGCCAGTGCTGCGGACCTGGTCCCTGTCCTCCGGGGGTTTCCCTGCTAGTGAGACCCAGACCTTCAGTCATCGCATTGATGAACCCACGGCAGCCTGCGGTCTGCCAGGCAAAGGGACACTTGCCTAGATCCGTGAAAGCGGGGAGGAGCTAACTGGACAAGGGCAGGGGGGAAGGACATCTCAGGAGGAGGAGCTGTCCTACAAACATGGTCCTTTTTTGCCCTCCATGGGCCATGCCCTGGACCCAGAACCATCACAGCAAGCGTTTCCTCCTGTTACTCACACGGGACCCGGCTCCCTTTGGGGGCTTCTCAAAGGCCACCTTCTGCGAGTTCTCGTCCACCTCGTCTAAAGTTTTAGCTCCTCTGTTTTGTTTTCCCTCCTTAGCACTTAGACTCTGACATCCATAGGGGACAGGGACTGTCTCGTTCACTCCCTGTATCCTCAGAGCCTGGAACTGTTTCTGACACATGGCAGGTGCTCAGTGCACGTTGGAATCCTTGTAGAATCATGCACAGGAAGTGGGTCCCCAAGGGGAGGAGAGGGTGGAATTGCTCTAATTACCTTTCTCCTGCGTCCCCTGCAGACCAAGGGGCTGAGAAGGGAGGGCTTTGGGGGACAAGCATCAGGGTCCCAACTTCCCAAATCACCACCCCGCGGGAGCCACGCCTGAGGAATCCCCGCCTCTAGCACCTGCCTTTTCCCAAAGCTCCGGGTGATTCTGATCACAGACAGGTGTGGGCTGCTGCCTTGATATCCAGGGTCTGTGGGTTCAAGGCTGACCCCTCCTCTTCAGTCACTGCAGCCACTTACAGGTGCGCGGTGCAAGGTAAGCCCACTGAGCTGAACTCTCCTCCAGAGCCCGTGGGGTCCCCACCACCAGCTTCCTCTACCCCCCCACCCCAAAACAGGACCAACTTCCTGGGCACCTCACCTGGCTGCCAGGAAAATGGTGTCCAAGTGGGCGCTCTCTCTTTAAAAAGAAAACCCACTTTATTTTGGAAAATTTCAAACACACACAAAAGTAAAGAGAATAGTATAATAAGCCTCCACGTACCCACCACTTAACTTCAACTATTATCAACATTTGCCATTGTTTTCACCTCCCTCTACCCCTCCCACCCTCACTCTGCCACCTTTTTATTTTCCATGTCTTTTAAAGCAAACCTCATCTTCATACTAATTCACTCATACTTTTCCACATGGATCACTAACAGATAAGGGCTTTAGAAAACACAGTGATATCACTATCACAGCTATTAACATTAGTAGTAATTTCTTTTTTAAAATTATTTATTTATTTGGCTGCGTCGGGTCCCAGTTGCGGCGCTCGGGATCTTCTTAGTTGTGGCGTGCGAACTCCCAGTCGCGGCATGCATGTGGGACGTAGCTCCCCGACCAGGGATCGAACCCAGGCCCCCTGCCCTGGGAGTATGGTGTCCTATCCACTGGACCCCCAGGGAAGTCCCAGTAATTTCTTTTTTTTTTTTTTTTTTTTTTGTGGTACACGGGCCTCTCACGGTTGTGGCCTCTCGTGTTGCGGAGCACAGGCTCTGGACGCGCAGGCTCAGCAGCCATGGCTCATCGGCCCAGCCGCTCCGCGGCATGTGGGATCCCCCCGGACCGGGGCACGAACCCGCGTGCCCTGCATCGGCAGGCGGACTCTCAACCACCGCGCCACCAGGGAAGTCCCAGTAATTTCTTAATATGATCTAATACCCAGACTATGTTTAATTTTCTAGTATCTCACAAATATATTTTTCTGATTGGTTTGTTCAAATCAGGACCCGTCCAGACCGCACAGATTTGCATTAGGTAGATCTGTGCCTGAAGTCTCTATCCTTCCAAGTGGGCTCTGACCCTCAGATCGAGGTTCTCCGTGGTATCAGCCGATTAACGTACATGGGAGTTTTTACGGAACAAACACCTATACCTTGGCCCTAACTGGACCAATTAGGTCAGGGTCCCTGGGGTGAACCCGAGCCTGGGTGTTTGCTTCATCCATTTGTATTTATTTATTGGTTAAGCGCCACCCTCGGGGATCCTGGCATGCTGCCAGGGCTGGAACCCACTGGAATACTCTCAGGAGTTCTCAAGGCACTAGCAGTCGTGCCCCCCAGGGTGTCCCCTGGCAACCTCTGGGGAGGTTTTTGGTTGTCACCACTTGGGGAGGGGGCTATGCTACTGACCTTTAGTGGGTGGAAGCCAGGGATGCTGGCCAGCACCTACAGTGCCCAGGGCAGCCCCCCAATGGCTACAGTGCCCAGGGCAGCCCCCCAATGGCAGATCTAATTATCCAGCCCCAGCATCCAAGTGCTGACATTGAGAATTCCTGAGCCTGGGGCACAAACCCCGCTGTTCTCAGGCCTCCTGAGGGAGGAGGCAAACTAAACTGGATTCTTTCCATTCCTTATCTCAACCCCATACAGTCCACGAAACACATCCGCCTGGACCTCCTCACATGAGCCCCGCATCCCCTCCCCCAGTGCTGAGCCTGGCCGCTCCTCTCCCTGCTTGGGGCAGCAGAGCAGGGCACAGGTCGGAACGCACCACTCAGCGGCGGGATGACCTGTGGCCTCCCTCTGCTGTGGGCCCCACACCTGGGAAATGGAGAGAGCAGGGCTGTCCTGAGCAGGCGGTGACAGCAGGCCACGTGCCTAAGGAGCGCTCAGTCAGTGCCAGTTATGCTGTTCACTGCGGTACCCGGTGTCCGGCGCAGAATAGATGCTCAAAAAGTGCTTACAGAAATGAATGGTCTGTACACTAATATGCATAAAACAGATAACTAATAAGAACCTGCTGTATAAAAAAAAAGAAATCAATGGGTCGCCATTTCTCCTTGTGGGAACTGGGGCCCAGAGACAGGCTGATGTCACAACCAGTGCCCAGCATTCGGCCTGCTCAGGGCTTCTCGGCCGGCAGAAGGGGCCTCGCTTCCGTGACAAGAATGTGGTTGGCTGTGCCCGCCGTCTCTGGAGGCCTCCCCACGCCTTTGTTGCCACCATCACAGGAGACGATGCGAAGCAGCCCTGCCCCACAGCTCCCTGGGGAGGAACCAGGGCACAGGACCCTCGCAGGCCACCTTCCCTCCCGAGGCGGAAGGCAGGGACGGGGACGGGTGGGGGGACATCCAGCCCCTAACCCTGCCCCCCACCTCTGTCCTTCTATTTGGAGGGGGGGGACATGATACATTTCCTGCCTGTCCCTCTGGACTGGATACGCTCAGGGGAACCAAAAGATTGTAATACTTTAGGAATGACTCAAAAGGAGAACACGGCTAGGGCGCTGACTCTTATTTAGGAATGACTCAAAGGGAGAACACGGCTAGGGCGCTGACTCTTATTTCCTGCAACCCATGCTTCCCTGCATTCACAGAAGGGGTGTCACTGTCCTGCTCTGAGACTCAGTTTCCCTTTCGAAGCCTCCAGAAGGACACAGAGCAGGGGGTGTGGGGATCTTGGGCTTGTAAGACGGAGCTGGCCGGACAGGCTTGTGACAATGACATGGGAAACACTTGCTAGGGGTTGGCTTTGTTCTTCCTGGCACGCTGGGTAGGTGCCTGCAGAGGTCTCCTCTCTGTGGGAGGCCTCCTGAGAAACCCACTTGGTAAAAGGCCTCTGCACCCACACCTCTGGGAACTGGGTAATGACTACCAGCTGGGCGTCCTCAGAAACCCGAAGGCGGCCCAGCGGCCAGGAGGCAAGTCCTAACACCCTCCAGCTGGGCCGCGCCCCCTGGTTCACCCCCAGAAGTGGGGTGCAAAAGCATGTGTGGCGAGCCAAAGGGCCAGACGCTGACACCGGGGAAGCTGCCCTCTGATCACGAGGGCCATCTGAAGCCCCACAGGCCAGCGACTAGCCGGGGTGGGGAGAGGGTGCGTACTGTCAACGTGTCCCCAGGGCCCAGGGTGGGGGTGGCGAGATGCTGGAGCCCCACACCTCCCCCCTCCCCCTCAAGCACAGGCGTCCGGTGTGGAGGGAACCCCGAGGCTCAACTTCCACCACCCAGGGCTGGGGGGGCACAGCCGCAGGGGACCCGGCACCCAGCCTCGGAAGGGGCGCGCGGCCGAGAGCGCCTCCCGGGCCGCGGCCCAGACCTTCCCTGGGTTCCCCCGCTTCGACCTCACCCTCGGGCCGGGGCGAGAGGAAACTAAGGAGGGTAGGGGAGTCCGCGAGGCCGGAGGCGCGGGCGCCCGGCGCACCCCTGGCCCGCTCCCTAAGGAGGCGGCGGGCGGTACCCGCTCTGCCCCCGCGCCGGGCCGGTGAGATCCGGCGCCCGCGGGCGAGGCGGGGCCGCCGTCAGCACCGCCCTCGGGGGCCAGGGAGGGGGCGGTGGGAGGCGTGCGCGCGGCGACGGCGGCGGCGGCGGCGGCTGCCCCGAGCGCCGGCCGGGGCGGAGCGGCGCTCCAGCGCGCTACCCGGCCCGGGCCAGGAGCTCCGCTGCTCTCTCTTGAAGGCTTGTCGCCGCGGCCCCTCGAGCCCGGCCGCCGCCGCCAGCGGCGCCGGGGCGGGCCCCACAGTGAGCCCACCAGGAAGCGGTGAGTGCCCTGCGCCGCGCTCCCCGGTGCCTGGCACGGCGCTGCCCACCCCACCCTTCTAGAAGACGCCGCTCTTCCCGAGAGCCGCAGCCCCGCCGAGCAGCGTCCACGCCCCGCCAGCCCCCGCGGCGGGAGTGGCGTCCCTGGGGCGGGCGGGGGCCCCGGGGGGCGGCGGGGGACCCCCGCGGGCTCGGGCGTGCCCCTCCAACTTCTTGCAGACTTTTCTGCGGATACGCGGGTTTGGGGAGAGTTGGGCCTCCTCCGGCCGTGTTGCAGCTTAAGACTGGGCGGGTCGGGGGAGGGGTGTGTCCCCGCGCGTGGAAGCCTCCGGCCCCCCACTCCCCACCTGCCACCCCGCGCTGTCAAGAGCTCCTGGGGGACGGACCAGACCGCCACTCCTGAAAGCTGGAAAGGAGCCCGGCGGGGGGTGGGGGCAGGAGGCCTCGAGAGGAACCATTTCCCCTCTATCGAGTATTTCAGAATATATTATTTATGAACCGCCTCACTTAGGGGCCCCCTTCGCTCCCAGAGCATCAAAGCAGGTTTGCAATCTCGAAGGGAGATTTGAGTGTGAACGCACTCGCGACTCTCCCGGCCTGCTGAGCTCAGCGGACCTGGGGGGAGGCACTCCTTACAAAGGTTGACCTGTAGCCCGGCGTGGCCAGCCTGGTGGGCGGGGTCAGGGCGGCTGGGACCTCTCTCAGACTGCTCCCCGGCTCAGAAAAGTCTGTGCAAGCTGAGCCTCCTTGTCTCACTGAGGATGGGGGTGGGGGACGAGGAGGTGAAGGCAGCCCGGTGGAAACGCTCCTGTGATTGTGCAGCCTTTGTGAAAAAACACCCCATCTTACAGATGAGGAAACTGAGGCTCGGAGTGGCCCACCTGGATTGGCAGGCTCCAGGGTTTCCTGCACAGCCCCCAGGGGCGCTTGGGGAGCCCTTGTCCCAGGCCAGGTTAACTCCAGAAAGCACCGTGTTACCTGTCCAGGCCACACCCACCTTGGGTTCTGTGTCCCCACCCTGGATGGGAGGGAGGCCATGTATTTATGGAAAGACTTAATCCCTCTGCCCGCCCCAAGGAGGCTGAAACCTCCACCAGGCTAATCTCCTCTCCCTGGAAGCCTTTCTCTTGGCCAGTGGGGTGCCCTCCGTGGGCCCTGAGGTTGAGAACACCTGTGGACTTCCCCTCGGTGGCCACGGAAAGACAGCGGTGCTATTTCATGTTTATTGAGCACTAAATGATGGTAGCCATCACCTGCGTTTTCTGTGTTCATTCTCTGACCTAATGCTGTTATCTCCATTTTACAGATGAGGACGCAGAGGCTTGTAACGATAAAGTGACTGATCCAAGGTCACGCGCGGGCGGTAAGTGGCAAGGCCGGGCCGTGGACCCCCAGCCCTCACGGCGTAGGACCACCAGGTACAAGCCTTCCCCCATGAAAATACTGTTAATGTATAATATACACACAGTAACGTGTAGACATGAAAAGTGTACACCCAGATCAAGAACCAGAAATTCCACAGGAACCCACTCGTACCCCATGGAGCCGCAGTCTCCCCTGGGAGCCGTGGGTGGTTCTGTGTGTACCACAGGCAGTGCCACATTGTAGGTACTTTTTATTTGGTGCAAAGAACACAATAGTTTACTTTTCTCTTTGCCCTGCAAACCTGCAGGGAGTGATTAGGAGTTTGTGACTCCTAACTTCAAGGTTGCTGTAAAAACAATGACATGTTTTCTACTTAACCCATGACGAATTAACCATTAGCCTAACTTCTAGTACAATACCCCTTATTTTGAAACACTTTTATTGATGTATAACGTAGGGAAAGTTGCACAGATCCTAAGTGTTGAGTTTAATCTCCCAGAGGCCCCGAGGTGGCAGTGGGCTAGTATTGTGCTCAGACTTACATGGGCAGTCAGCGGAAGGCCATGGCTAGACCCCAGGTGGCCCAAGACCCTGCCGGGTGACAGCGAAGCGGGTGGGGATTTTGGTGGGCACCTTGCCCCCGCCCCCAGGCCCATCCTCTTTCGCTTCCCGTCGGCAAGCAGCTGTGGGCCAGGCCTCCTGCAGGTGTGTGGGCTAAAGCCAGGGAGAGGCTCGTGTTTGCACTCTGTGTACCAGGATGGGAAGCATGTTAACGCTCGTAGCATCTGTTCCCAGCACAGTCCCTTTGGCTGGTGTTGCAGGAATTCTAATCCTGTTGCAAAAGGAAAGTGCATTTTTTAAAAAAGGAAGAAAACCAAGATGTGTCGCGTGCCTGCTGGGAGCCCTGATTGGCCAGTCTGTTAGTACGTCTCCCCTGTGTTTGCAGTAAGGAAACAGGCACGGAGAGCTTGCCCAGACTCCCCCAGCTGGGAGGGGAACCTGATTCCATCTGCTCTGGTGGGTCCACCCACCTAGGCAAAGGGTCACATTCCTCAGCTATGATTCTTCACACCTGGCCTCTCCTTGGTCCTCAAGTGAGATCTTGGTTCAGGGTGTGAGGCCCTGTGCCTGGGCTGAGTCATGACCTCCACAGAGCTACTCTGATTTCATCTGGGAGCTTGACTCCCCAGAGACCAAGTTCAGGCTTCTAGCCCGACGCTGCCTTTCACTGACTTTCCCTTTCTACATGGCCTCATCTGGGAAACCCAGGTGACAGCCTTTGTGTAGGGTTGCCAGGTTTAGCAAATTAAATGCCCAGTTCCACGTGAATGGCAGATAAATGATAGATGATGATTAGTGGGGGTATGTCCCATGCAGTAGTCGGGCATCCTGTATTTTATTTGACCAGTTCCAGTTCCAGATCTGCAGGATTCATGCCGGGAGGGGTTTTATTTCATCCTCTACAGCCCAACCTCCATGATCCACCAAAGCAGAAACTGAAGGGACTCAGCCGACCTTGGCCGGAATTCTACAAGCAGGGTGCCTTCGGCCCTGGGGTGGTTCTTGTGTCTCCGGTACACAGGGCTACATCTTCTTTACTTTTTACTCTGTGCAGAGAACACATTTGTTGACTGTTCTCTTCGTATTGCAAACCTGCAGGGGGTGAGCTGGCCAGCACTCACGGCTGCGAGCTGGTCGTTTGTGGCTCTTACCTGCAAGGCGGCTATAAAGACAGCAACGGACACCTTGGCCAGGTGTGTCCTTTCCCCATGGCTTTAGAGAGGCCGTGTGGGGTGCAAAGCAGCAGATATCCCATCTCTCTCTCCACCTCTCAGGGGAGGGGCAGACCCCCTGCAGGAGGACGTAAGTTTTTATCACTCGCTGCCCATCCCTGTCACCAGAGAGGATCCTGTCGTGGCCATTTGGCGGTAGGGAGATTTTTATGCCTGGGTGCAAGAAAGAACCTGTTCTAACTCAGGCTGTTGTGCAAATAAGTAACAATCTGATATTTTGAATGGAACATAAACAGACCCCGATTCAATATGAAAGGGAGGTTTTTCACACTCCTGCGAATGTGTGAAAAGAGAGAACATTTATACCTAAACTAGCAATTCTCTTGGGTCCGACTGCTTCCCTACCATAGTGCCAAGCTAAGGGGGCCCCCTCTCGTGAAATCTTTCCTTTCTGCCCATTAAATCTTTATTTTCTAATTACAAAAATGTGTATCGTTGTAACAAATTCAGACGGTGTAGACCTCCGCGAGTAGAATGATAGACACTTAAGCGGTGTGGCGAGATCAGCCGGGCTAGGGGCTGCGGTGTGGCGAGATCAGCCGGGCTAGGGGCTGCGGCTCCCTGGCCGCTTGACCGCTTGGAGCTCCGTTCCCTCCTGTGTACATGGGGGATGGGCATGATGTTATCTCGTGGGGTGTTGTCAGGGTTAGGAACTCTTGTACATTAGCCTGACACCTGTCAGCTGTGATGGTGGCGTTTGGGGGGATATAGCCCCACTCCCCACGGTTAGGTGTCGGTGTGGCTACCGTTTGGACAGATGAAGCATCAGGCTTGCCTCCCTCATCGCCAGACATCCCATCCCATCCCACGTACGGGGGTGTCTCCCACAAAAGCATCTTCCATCCCTGCGGGGGGCTGCCCCCCAGCCCACTCACGAAGGGAGCAGAGTGGGTGGGGCTCTGCCCACAGTCCTGCATAAATCACCCTGGGGAACGATTCCTTCTGCTGCAACAGGCCACACCTCGGAATCCGGGACCACGTGGCAGGGTGCCCCTGGTTCTGTTCCCACACAGCACCCTCAGAGGGTGCTGAACGGTGACATGATGACATGTATGCTTGACAGTGAGGTGATGATGACGGTGACACCTGTCCCAGGCCCTGTCCTGGAGGCTGGGCCCGGATGCCTGATGAGGACACAGAGCCTGGGAGGCAGAGCATCAGCGTCTCAGGCTCAGAGAGGGAAATGACTGGCCTAAGGTCACACAGCTTGCACAGACTCCCAGTTCCTCTCAGCCACTCCCACCTTCCTTCTGCCCCTGTGGGGCGTTACAGCAATGTGCACTGGGATAAGAAAAGTCGGTTAGTGAAAACTCCGTTTGGGAGTTCTAGAAACCAGAAATAGAATCACTACACGTAGACAAGGCCTCCTGATGCGACATTTACCTGACCCTGGCACGGCTTCCTGTCCCCCAGTGTCCCCTGAATCCAGGCTGCCAGGTCCTCTCCCTCCTGCTTTCTTCTTTCTTTCCCTGAGTGCTTTGAGATAGACATTTATTTATCTATTTATCTATTTTTGGCTGCGTTGGGTCTTCGTTGCTGCACGCAGGCTTTCTCTAGTTGCGGTGAGCGGGGGCTGCTCTTCGTTGCGGTGCGCGGGCTTCTCATTGCGGTGGCTTCTCGTTGCAGAGCGCGGGCTCTAGGTGCGTGGGCTTCAGTAGTTGTGGCACACGGGCTCAGTAGTTGTGGCTCGCGGGCTCTAGAGCGCAGGCTCAGTAGTTGTGGCGCACGGGCTTAGTTGCTTCGCAGCAGGTGGCATCTTCCCGGACCAGGGCTCGAACCCGTGTCCCCTGCACCGCAGGCGGATTCTTAACCACTGCGCCACCAGGGAAGCCTGCAGAGATAGGTATTTTTAAGGTCACAAGACAACTTTGGGGATAAAACCCGTCAATTCAGGACTATTTTCTGGGAGGAACAGTGTGACACAGCGCCTTCCCCCAGCCAGAGCTGCAGTCCCTGGCTGCCCCTCCAGCCACATCAGAGAAGTTGTAGGAAAGCCCGATCTGATGCTCCAGCTGCGGGGGCTGGGTAACTCTGGTTGAGCTGCACTCTGCTTTCCTTTCCTTTGTTGAATGCTTCTCTTGAAATAGTTTCAAGCTTGCAGACAACCTGCGGGAAGAGGAGGTGCTACTGTGTATCCTTCACCGTTTGCCCACCGTTGCTTTATGGGCTTGAGGCCCGTTAAGATTTCTGGCCGAACTCTGTGAGTGAAGCTGCAGAAATGATGGCCCTGGAACCTGAACACTTCAGTGTGTGTTTCCTAAGAACAAGGACTGTCTCTTGCAAAACACAGCCCAATGATCAAAATCAGAAAACTCGACATTGGCCTCATACCGTCACCTCCTAGGCAGTTGTCTTTCTTTTGACCATTTTATTACTTTTCAGACAGACACAAAAGTATGTCACGAACTCCCATGTCCCAGCTTCAACAGCAAATGGCGTCCCCAGCCCCCCCCACAGCACAGCCGCTGTTTTTCTGTTGTATTTGACAGCAAAGTCCTGACATCACTTTATCAATGAGGACTTCAGCGCGAATCACTGTTTTATAAACCCTGCACTGGGATGTGTTGTAAACTCTATTGGATGGGTTGTGGCCAGCACTTAGCTGAGACAGAATGGAAGAGCCATAGACTGTGGAATCAGAGTGCTGAGCACAGCGTCTGTACAGTTGTGATGTTAAGTGTGCCTAGCAGGGGTCCCGACCTCAGGGGCAGACCGCTGGGCAGGAGACCCAGCTTGGGGGAGAGTGGTGGGGTGGGCAGAGACGACGGAGGTAAGCCCTGCGGTTGGCTTGAAATTCCGAGCCCACCATCTGCTCCCCGTACGACCTTTTTGCAGGTTAACTAATAACCTCTTGGTGCCTCAGTTTCCCCATTGGCAAAGTGAGGGTAGGAACGGTCCCAATCTCACCGGGCTGTTGTGAGCCTTGACTGACCGTGAATCTCTGTCAAGTTTCTCTGGAGGGTGCTGGGCACAGAGCGGATGCTCAGAAAGGTGCCCAGTGTTCCCATAGGTCTGCTCTGGGGCTCTCTCTCCTCCAGCCCCAGTCCCCCTTTCTCCTAAGGAAGGATGCATTCTCCCTGGCATCTCATCTTGCACACTAGAGTGCCCCCACTGCCCCCCACCCCGGGAGCTTTTGAAAATCCCAGTGCCAGGCCGCACCGCAGGCCAATTACCAGGAATCTCTGGGGGAGGGACCCAGGCCTCTGTGTTTTTGGAAAGCGCCTGGCGACCGACTCTCACCTGCTCAGAACATCACCTGGTTCTTGCTGGGATGCAGCTCCTGAGCGTGCGGGCGGGCGGGGTCTGAGAGCCTACGCTTTTCACAGCCTCCCCGTGGGGGTGCTGGAGCTGCCGACCCGACCTGACCTGACCGGGAGCAGCTCTGAGCGGTGCGGCCCTGGAGAAGAGGCTCCAGTGGGAAAACACCACCTCCCTCCCCTCCATCACTGTCAGAAATAACGGCAGCCCACGCTTCTGGGACCTTTGCTGTGCGCCGCGCGGAGCAAAGCCCTTTCGCAGTCGCCCCCTCCCGACACCCAGTTGACACCATTGCACGCGCATCAGCCCCGTTTTACAGATAAGGAGAGTGAAGGCTTGGCAGGTTGAGAAACCTGCCTGCGGTCACATGGCTGAGCCAGGCTCGGGTCCCAGCCAGGGAAACGTTTCCCTTAGCACACAGCTGCCCTGAATCTGTTCCCCAAGGTGTCTGTCTGTCCGCCCTCCCTTTCTCTCCCTCTCTCCCTCCCCCTCCCCCTCCCTCCCTCCTAGTCCCCCAGTCCATCCCCTAGTGGACGTCTCCTGTCCACCTCCTACCGGCCCACAAGTTCAACCTGGCTAAATTGAAGCCTTTATCTTGGCCCCTCCTGCAGACCGAGCCCTCTCACAAGCCTGAGCCTGTGCATCACCCCAACTTCCAGCTGCTTCCCCCTCCGTACCCTCACTGCCCCGCTGTCTTCACCACTCAGGCTCCACAGTTTCTGGCCCAGAGCCGAGCTGCTCTGACCTCGAGGGGCCTTGTTAAAATGCTGATTCTGGCTCAGTGCATCCAGGTAGAGCTGAGATGCTGCATTGTTAACAAGCTCTTGGTGCCAGGGCTGCTGGTAGCGAGGGCCTGGGGGGAGGAGACGGGCCTGCACAGCCCCCTAGAATGTGGAGGCTCCTAGGAGCGCTCAGAAGAACCTCTGAACTGTGTAACCAGCCTCCAGAGACCCCACGGTCCGGCTCAGCTTTGGCCCTTCTGTGGCCTGTACCTGCCCGCCCCCCCACCCCCACCCTCTGTTTCCTCCCGTGGGCCACGCCCCTCTTGTCCTCTGGGCCGTGGTACATTCTGTTCCTGCAACACACCTCTGTTGCTGCCAGTTTGCCTACATTGAGGTGCGGGGTCCCATGTGGCCTTGAATCCACTTGTGTTGGGTCTTCTGAGACCAGATGCCAGGATGGGAAATGTGCAAGAAATGTATCAATAAGGGAAATAGGGAAGGGGGCTGGGAGGTCTGAGCCCAAGGAATAGCGAAGCGGGGCAGAGAAAGCAAGGAGGGGCTGGGGTGAATCCAGGGACAGCTGGCAAAGCCAGAGGTGGCCATCAGGGGCGCCTGCCTTGGGTCTCAGCCTCGTGCAGGACAAAGAGACGACGGGCTTGCGAGCACAAGGGCCCGTCAGACATGTGTGGGCGCTGCTCGCGGCCACCCCCCGCCGCTGCCAGCCTAGCACACAGGTGCCCTGGGAGGCAAGGGATCCCCGACTTCACCCTCTCAGAGAGCCTGCAAGAGCCTCACAGACCCCTGTGGGCGGGCGGGGGTCAGGGCAGTAGCAGCTTGGAATCCCAGCTCCACTCCTTCTAGTAAGCTGAGTGGCCTCAGGCAGCTGCTGACACCTCTCTGAGCCTCGATTTCCACATCCGTAAAACGGGGGCAGTGATAGCACCTCCCAGGGGCGCACCCGAGGCTTGAGTGTCGAGCCGCTGCCTCTGTCCACCCATCAACTAGTCGGAATGCTTAGGACCATCCCCTTGCAGGGAGATCGTGGGAACGGGCTGGGAAATTTTAACAGGGGACTGGGGTCCCTTCATCTGTTAGATCTCTGAAGAATTTGCATTTTAGAAGAGGGGCAGCATTGTAACAAAAGGCACACCCATTTTGCGAGCTCAGGGCCCCCTTGTCCCCAAAGCCAGCCACGCTCTGCTCGTTCTGCCTCATCTGCCCGGGCCAGGCCTCACCGGCACCTTCACTGGCTCCTACGCCGCTCTGGGCCTCCTCCGGTATATTTAGCTTTGAGGCGCCTGAAAGTTTTTTCCGCCAGCACACCCTGGGCTCTGAGCAAATGCAGCCCAGCTGTAGCGGGCAAGCGCCTCGGCCGCGGCTTCTCTCCGCTGCTACTTCCTGTTGTGCACCCATCAGGCCGGGGGCGGGGCCTGGACACGCGTGGCCGATACAAACAAGCCTCTCCTCTCCTCAGGCTGCAGAGGCACCGACATGGGGCTGAAGCTGACCTGCCTGAAAGGTAAGCGGGTGGCTCTCCCTCCAGCCCTTAAGGGGGGCGGGGCGGGGGAGGTGGGGGGAGGCAGGAGAGAGAGTGGACCCTGAGACCCCAGTGTTGCCGTCCCTGAGATGGAAGGTGCACGCCCAGTAAAGGAGCACCTGTGCGCAGTAGGCGCCGTGCGAGTGCGCTGAGCGCTCCTCCAGGCCTTCCGCTTCCCTGGAGCTGAGTGATGGGGGAACGTCCCAGGGCCCCCCCACGCTTTGGTTGGCCCCTCGGAGGGATGAATCCCAGGCTGTGCAGAGTCAGGGGGTAAGAGGTCCTGGAGGAAGGTGCCACGCCCGCACGGGGGTGTTTGCTGTCCACCCCGAGGGGCCTGTTATCACTGAGATAGGTGGTCCCACCTGCCGGGTGCCGGGGAAGGAGGGCTGGGAGAGGGGAAAGGCCAGCGGGGAGAAAGTTCTAGGACACTGAGTCATTGAGGGGTGATACGGGCGCCGGCGGAGGCAGCCCAGACCTCTGTCTCGTGCTCTGGACCCTTCGGACCAGCGTCTGGATGTCTCAAGGGCACCTCAGACCCACACGGCCCACGCGAATCTCATTATGGGGTGACGAATGCTCCCACCCCACGTCTCCCCAGCCTGAAATCTGGGAGTCGCCCTGGTGGCCCCTTGCCCACGTACAGCACACCCACCAGCCCCTGACTCCCCTCCTGCCTGTCTCAGGCCTTTCCCCAGCTCCATCCTCTGGCACAGGAAGTCAGGAGGTATGGGAGGGGCCCCCCCAGGATGAGGGACCAGCCTTCAAGTCCTGCAGCTGGGTTGAGTGAGCTCCACTGAGCCTCTGGTTGGCCCTCGGAGGGAGGCAGGGCCTCCTGACGGACAGCTCCTCCAAGACTGGGGGCCAGTGGGGAGCAGTGGTCCCCCTGGACGAGCGGGGGGAGGTGTTTGTCGAGCGGGCATCCGGGAGGGTTAGCTCCGAACGCTTGGCGCTCAAGGACGCTTTTCCCTTAGATTTTGCTGTGGGTCTCCCCAGTGCCGGGCACAGAGGAGGCGTTCAGGACAAGCGTTTTGTTTTGGTTTTTGATTGTGGTAAAATACACATTAGATGAAATTTGCCATCTTACCCATTTTTAGGCATACAATTCAGTGGCATCGAGTACATTCACGTTTTTGTGCAACCATCACCCACCATCCGTCTCCAGAACTTCTCCGTCTTCTCCAACTGAAACTCGGTCCGCATTAAACCCTGACTCACCCTTCCCCTCCCCCAGCCCTGACCCCTACAGCCTACTTTCCGTGTCTGAATTTGCCCCCTCCGGGTGCCTCACATAAGTGGAATCCTACGGCCACTGTCCTTTTGTGTCTGGCGTAACTTCACTCAGCATAACGGGGAAGCTTCGTCCATGTTGTAGCAGGTGTGTCAGAATAGCTTTCCTTTCCGTGGCTGAATAATATTCCGTGGTGTGTGTAGCCCACGTTTGGTTTATCCATTTATCCCTTGATGGAGACTGGGCTGCTTCCACACTTGGCTGTGTGTCAGGACATCTTTGACAAACCGAGGTCCTGGAGGGGCCTCTGGGGACCACTTGCCTTCCAGCCCGAGGCTGGGGGTCGGCCAGGGGAGGAGACCCAGGAGCTACAGCTGCTGAGGATCCCTGGGAGAGCCCCCCACCTGCAGGACTGAAGCCCGGGCAGCAGGCCGGGTGCCCCTGGGCTGGGAGCTTTTCAAAGGGCCCCGACGGAGCTGGGTGCTGGGAGGGGTACGGGAGCTGGTGGCGCCCAGCGAGGGGCGCTCATGCATCTTTCCTCACTGGCGCTCTGGAGCTGGCCCACCGCCTTCTCCCTCCCCCAGCCCCACCCCCCCAGCCTTGGTCTCTGGAGGTGAGGAGGCCCACACAGGGTTAGGTGTGACTCAGGGCACAGGGGGTGGGGGGAGCGCAGAACCCCTCTCCCTGTGCTTCACCAGGATGACCCAGGCCCCCCAGCCCAGGAGCCCTGGGTCCTCTCCCTCTTGGGAACCTCTTTCTTACGGGGAACTGCAGAGGACTGGATGCCTGCGCCGGTGAAGTTCACGGTTATCCGTGTCCCTTCCCTCGCTGCCCACAGGTGTGCTTCCGCCTGGTTGTTGGTGCTGGGACGGACGTGCAGTTGCGCACCGTCTTCTGTTTATATTTTATTTAATGTTGGGTGCGAGTGCTGCGCGTCTCCAGCCAGTATCACTTTCACGATTCTTTAATGCCTGTGTGTGTCCACTTCTGCCAAGGGTGGGTCTTGGGGTTGTTCCCAGCGTGTTGCTTTCGTGGATCATGTCATTTTGATCATCTTTGCTTTCTAACTTTTTAAAATTAGTATTTGTTTGAGGTAAATTCCAGAAATCAGAATGACCTGGTCAAGTAATATGGATAAATGGTGGCTTCTTCCTGGGGTCTTGGCCCAGGCAAGGCCCTTTTCTGTGCCTTCTGAGTGGGTCAAGTCATCTATCCCTCCTCCCACCACGAAGTGAGTACTTCTAGGATTCCCAGTTTCCAGGTGAGGAAGCTGAGGAACAGAGAGGTCATGTAGTTGCCCGGGGCCACACAGCTGGGACCCAGGTGGGATTGGAACCCAGGCGGGCTGTCCCTGAAGCCTAGCTTTAGCCTCCGCTGGTATGGCGTCTTCAGAGGAAAACATTTTAATTCAACACTTGAAGTGACCACTGTAGCTAGAGGCTTTATCCACACGCTCTCCTAAATCTCCACATTAACCCTAGAAGACGATGTTTTAGTTTCCTGGGGCCATTGTAACAAATTACCGCAAACTGGGGGGCTTAAAACCACAGAAATCTATTTTCTCACAGTTCTAGAGGCCAGAAGTGTGAAATCAGAGTGTCAGCAGGGCCGTGCTCCCTCTGGGGGCTCGAGGGGAGAATCCTTCCTGCCTCTTCTGGCTCCTGGGGGCTCCAGGCGTTCTTGGCTTGTGGCCGCATCCCTCCTGCGTCTGCCTCCGTCTTCACCCGGCCTCCTCCCCTGTGTTTCCCTGTGTCCTTTCTCTTAGAAAGACGTTGTTCTCCCCTTTGTCTTATGAAGACACCCATCTTTGGACTTAAAGCCAGTCTTAAATACAGGATGATTGCGTCACAAGATCCTTAAGTAATTACATCTGCAAAGACCTTATTTCCAAATAAGGTCATATTTTGAAGTTCTGGGTAGATGTGAATTTGGAGGGAACTCTACTCCGCCCACCACAAGTCACTTCACCTCTGAGCCTCCTGCGTGTGGGACAAGCACGTAGCTCTCTGTCTTATTTTTAGAACGTGCTCGTTGCCTGTCTGGCAATAAAGACTCAGCCCAAGGTGGGCGATCACGAGAGTGTGACATGGGAGACAGCAGCACAGCTGGGCCCAAGTCCTTTTGTTTCTGGTTCCAGAGGAGGGTGGGCACAGCGGGACACTTTGAGTGGGGGCCTTGTGCTCAAGGGCCTGGCTGTAGCAGCTGTGACCCGTGGGGACGGTCCGCCGTCCAGAGAGCACCTCCCTCGCACTTTCTCACGTAAGGGCTGGCGTGTCTGTCCCCGTGATCCGGGCCCTGTTCCCTGAGCGTCTTCCCCCAGTTTGCTCATCTCGTCCTCAACTACAGCTGGACAACGTAGGTAACATTATAGATGGGGAGGCCGAGGCACAGGGACCGAGGCTTGAGGCCCCAGGGCCGGTCAGGAGGGGCTTGGCTCTGCAGGCGGTGGGGAGGGGGGAGTGCTTTTCCTGCTCTCTGAGCATGTCTGTCCCGGTCGGCCTCAGGTGGCACTGCCAGGAAACATGATGGGGCCGTGTGGCTCTCAGCGGGGCGTCCCCAACCTGAAGCCTGGACTTAACATCTTGCGTTAGTGTGGTACATTCATTACAGTCAGCGAATCGATACAGATAACATTATTTTAACTAGAGTCCACGCTTTATCCTAATTTCCTAGTTTTTACCGAACATCCCTATCCTGTCCCCCGAGCCCATCTGGGACCCACCTTACGTTTAGTCATCACGTCTCCTTAGGCCCCTCTGGGCTGGGCCAGTGTCTCAGAAGTTCCTTGTCTTGGTGGCCTTGACTGTCCTGAGGAGGACAGGTCAGGTGCGTTGAGGATGCCTCACTGTAGAGATTCGGCTGATGTTGGGGCTTTTGTAGAGTCTGTTTTGTGGGGTGTATGATCACGTTGAGGGTGGGGAGTGAGGAGGACACAGGTGCATTCCCCAGGACACTGGGCACTGGGGGCCCTGACTGCTCGGGCATCTTTCCCGGCTCCCTTCTGGGGCTCAGAGCCTCCGCTCCCCGTAATCCAGGTTTGGGTGGTCGGGAGGTGGCAGTTACGATGCCGATTTTTCTGATTGGTGTTTGGAGGCCCGAGACCAGCCCCGGACCACAGCAAAAGTGAGAGTCACCCCGCACTGCCCCATTCGAGTGCAAACACATGCTTCCAGCTGTCCCGCAGCGGGGTCCAGAGTTGGTCGAGAGATTGTTCATCACACAAACACTGATTGTGTCCCTACTGTGTGCCGACCCACAGCCGGGTGTACAGGGCTTCAGGGCTGAGCAAGGCGGTCACGGTCACTGAACCCCTGGAGCCCAGAAAGTAAGGAGGAGATGCACGTTACTTGGAACAGACGTCCGAGCACAAGCTGCTCTGTGCTAGGACAGAGAGCACCACCCAGCCCACCCAGCCCGGGGGTGGTACCGCTGAGGAAGCCGCACGCCTGGCGGAGCTGGCCTGCGAAAGAGTGGGACGGGACCGTGTCCCAGGCCACACGCACTCCCCAGGCAAACGCCAGAAGCAGGAAGGTGTCAGAGGGTTTGAAGGGGGATGGCGGGTGGGCAGACCTAGGACTGCTCTGGCCGGATGGGGCTGGAGGAAGCTGGGGTTTAGTCATCTTCGGGGACAGGAGCGCAACACAAGGGTAGGAACCAAAGGCATTCGTTTGGCTAATACATCTTGAGCAGTTTTCAGAACCGTGCTGGCTCCGTACTTTTAAAGGGAAGGCCACACGGTGGGATCCACCCCGAGGTAGAGAGTGGCCAAGGCTCAATATCTTAATTTAGTGAGGTTTAGTGTTCCCACCTGTGAAATGGGCCTGTGGAGATCCTGGGGTGTCCCTAACCTCGCCACCCCTGCGCACCCTGGAACAGAGCCCGACACACAGCAGGCGCTCTCTTCCCCTGGAGGAGAGGCCCAGGCCAGAGCTGTGCTCCTGTGTGACTTTTCATTTGTTCGGCAAACGGTCCTTGAGCGCCTGCCACGTGCCAGGCACTGCACTGGGTCCAGGGACACGGCAGCGACAAGCACGGCTCCCCTGCCTCCACGTACAGGGGACAGAAATGAATGTGTGAACACGGGACCCGGGCTGGTAGACTTTGTGGTGAGAGCTGCAAAGGGGGTTGAACAAAGAGGTGCAATAGAGGGACTTGAGGTAAGTGAAGGCCTCTCTGTAGTGCCGACACTGGAGCCAGCCACGCAACGCAGGGAACAGTGTCTAGGCAGAGGGAACAGCAACAAAGGCCCTGAGACCGGAACAGGCTTGGTGAGCTGATGAGCAGCGAAGAGTCAAATGTGGTTGGAATTGGGGGCAGGGGCGGGGGCCAAGCAGGGGGAATGGAGGTCCCTGGGACAGGCACGGCCATGGGAGCTGAGCGTTGTATCAAGAATGTCTTTTCCGAGTAATCGGAGGCACTGGAATCACTGCAGAGCAGCGGTCTCATCCTCCACTGCACGCCAGGATCACTCACGGTGCCTACAGGAGGGGGCAGCCCTGGTGTGCTGCCCAGCGCCGGGATTTAGTTTGGAAGAAGCTCCCCAGGTGATTGTCCTGTGCAGCCTGGGGTGAGAACCACTGTCTGGGGCCCGTGCCCTTGCTTTTCTGGTGGGCCTGAGGTATAGACTGACACCCAAAGGTGACAAGGGCCAGGCTAGCTTGACTGGGCTTCAGGGATGCAGGCTCCAATCCAGGGCTTGTTCTGGAACCTTCTGAACAGATCTCTGACCGGGAGAAGGGCTCGGGGGGCTAGGAGACCCCCAGCCTACTCAGAGGAGGGGTGGGCTTTCAAAGCCTGTTCTAAACGCTGAAGCAGATGGGGCTTAGCTTGGCCCCGCCCCTTCCCGGGGGAGAGCTGTCGGCCCTCCTGGCTCACGCCAGGAATTTATTAAACCCAGCACCTGCCTCCTTCCAAAGGAGGGAGGGAGGGCCCGCGGCTCGGTCCCTAACTGGGGCCCACCCGGGATTAACCTTTGTCTCCTCCTTATTCTCGGGGCTCCACGGGGTCAGGAATCACGCAGCCTTACTCATCCCTGGAGCCCTGTTCCCGGCTGTGGGTCAGCGCACAGTAGGGACACAGTAAATGTTTGCGGAATGAACACCCTCTCGACTTTCACTAAGATGTGGGACCCTCCCAGGCCTGTCCCTGGGTGGCCGGGGCCGCTGTGCCCTCTCAGCCCCTCGGCCCAGTAGGGAGGTCCACTCCTGCCTTCCCGCATCTCCTGCCATCCGCTCAGCAAGGCTCTGAGGACGATTGCTCATGCCCCCCCGGGTAGGGAGGGGGAAACCGAGGCATAGGGTGGTGAAGCTCTGTGCCCCAGGTCACACGGCTAGAATGTGGCCGCGCTGGGGCCCCGAGGGCCTCGGGAACTGACCGGGCACCCCGGACACGAGGAGCCCCTGCCGCCTGGTGCCGTGCCTGCAGTTTCCTCCAGGCCTGGCCTGGGCGAGGTGCTGCAGAAGTGTTTGTGGAATGAAGGCCAGACGGAGCAAGGCGGGGACGGGACACGGAGGTGGGGAGGTGGGGCTGGACCCGCCGCCTGGCTCTGCTGCTCTCAGTGGACAGGGACCTGGCACTGCTTAGGACTCCCGGGCGAGGGCCGTGTTCACCAGTTATGAGCTGCTGCCACGCGGCTGGCCCGGGCCTGTGGAATTCCTCTCTGCCTCCTGGGCCGTGGTTCCTCAGCCTCACGGTTGGGGTGTAGACGTGATTCTGGGCCAGGACGGAGCTGCCCCATGTCCACCTCTGGCCGTCCCCCCCCCGCCCCCCGCCCATCCTAATGCTTCTGCCTCACGGGCTTCGCGGGGCCCGAGACAGGTGGGTGTGAAGCTGGCTCGTGTGACCTGGCTGAGGGTCTTCAAGCACTCCCTGAATCAGTGCTTTTTGTTTTTAACTGTGAAACAGGCAGAGTTAGACCCCACCCGAGTCAGGGCTGCTGCTGGAGGGGAAGAGGCGTGCCAGGAGCTGGGACTGCGGCCCGGGGTGCGGTGCGCACGCAGACGTGCTAAGGTGCGCACGCAGACGTGCTAAGATGCGCCCATAAGCTTTCTTCCCTTTTGGAATGGCTTTGAAATTTTATTTATGACCGTGGGCCAGGCCTTCCACGGCCAAAGCAAGAGTAAGTGATCCTGGTGTCCACCCTGAGAGGTCACTGACTTGCCTGGGAGTCCAGCACACAAATGGACAGCTGTCCTCAGTCTGTCCCAGGTAGCAGGACGGACCTGCGGCCTGGCGAGCGCTTGTGGCATCAACGCCTACCGTGGGCAGCCACGCCGGCTGAGGGCGGGGCTGGGCTTCCGCCTGTCCCATGGGAGTTTGGGAGCTGAGTGGCCCTGCGGAGCTGTCCTGGATGGCGGGGGACAGGCCTTTTGCCTGGCCACCTACTGGGGAGGGCTGGCCCCGAGAGCAGGTGCCTCCTTAAGCTGTGCACCCTAAGCGCCCTGCTTGCCTCACCCCAGCTCCACCCAGCTGGGTGGACACCTTTCCTGGGCTGAGGGTAGGCCCTGGGAGGGGCTGAACTGTGAGCCAGCCGCGGGCAGCATCCGGGCCGCTGGGGACTAGCCTGGCCCTGGGGGGTGGGTCTGGGCCGCACAGCCCAGCATCTACATGGGCCGAAGGCTCAGACCAGGCGCTGTGGGACAGGAAGGGCCTAGCACTGAGGACACCTGTCCTTTTAGCCAGAGCCCCCTGTCACAGCCACCCGCCACAGCCGGCCTCGGCTCCATGAGACACACTCTGAGGGCCCAGCCGTGGGCTTCCCACCTGTGGGTCAGAAGGGTGAGCCGTGCAGGGGAATACTCTACGGCTGTGAAAAAAGGACCGACAGCTCTGTCTGAACGGATAGAGAGCCATTTCCAACTCTTGCAGTGAAGTGAAAAGAACAAGGTGCAAAACAGTGGCTCTGTTGCCACCACCTGTATTGGAAAAAGAAGAGGCACATGCCTGGGAACATATTTGCACGTATATACATAGAATATTCTGGAAGGAGACACAAGAAAACAGTAATCATGGCTGTCTCCAAGTGAAGAGGTGAAAAAGAGCTGGGTGGCTGGGGAGTGAGGTGAGAGCAGGACTCAGATGGACCTTCCGGAGTCTCTTCCAGCTGCCCGTGTCTCTGGCCTGGGGAGACCAGCTCGACCCCATTGCCCAGGACTCTGTGAGGTTGACTCCCAGCTTCCTGGGCTCCTGCGACCACACGCTGGGCCACGCTCCTCAGTGATTCAAGGGAGAAGGAGTGTTCCTGGTGGCGTTCCCATCCCCCTCCCTGCCTCTCCAGGCCTGTACTCCGAATTCTCCCCCCGGCCCTTTCACTGCCTTTTTACTGTCTCGCCTCCTCAACTTGATCAGACCTTTCCTGCAGCAGGAATGCCCCGCCACCCCCATTTCCCCATGCCACCTCCTAAATCTGTCTATGTCCACCCCTCCTCAGAAGATGTTTTATTTCTCTTTTAAATTATTTTATCTTTTGAATGTGTAAAACGTCACGTAAAATGTGCAAGAGAATATGTAGTAATAAGTCAGGCTCCTCTCACCTCCCTCCCAGCCACCTGCTCGGAGGCAGCCGTTGTTGCCTCCCCGGCTTTGGAGCGCTCTGCTGTCTAGCTGCCCATCTGCACCCCTCTCAGGCCTCAGCTGCCCACAGCTGGCGGACACGTCCCTATCCTCGGGGCCCGGACTCCCCCAGGTGCTCCCCGGTTTGCCCTGGATAACGCCAGCCACCTCCTTCCTCTGGGACTAACTGGGATCTCCTTGCCTATTTGCACATGAATAACCCCAATATCCTATTAATAGCAGTAATAACTACTAATAGCATTAATAACGATTGGCCCCCTGCTGTTAGCCAGGCTGCCCCAGACACCTTCTGCCTGATGTCACATGTCCTGACGAGAGCCCTGCAGGTTATGGGTTAGTATCTAGGGCGAAGGTTCAAATCTTTATTCCACCAAGGGGCCCGCCACTTGCAGCCTCTTTGCAGCTGAGGAAACACAGGCTCAGAGAAGTTAAGAAGCTTGCTCAGCCCGCACAGCCGGTGAAGGGCGAACTGGGGAGACCAGTCCTCTGGCTCAGGTCATCCTCGAGCCACTTCCCGTGGCTCCAGCCACGCAGATGTGCAGTGGAGCCCCTCGGGACAAAGGAAACCACCTGCTCCCAGGCACCTGCTCTGAAGTACCCAAATAACGTCTCAGTTAGTAACAGCTCTGACGGTGGTTCTCAGCTCTGGGGTATCTTGCCCCCCACCAGGTAGAGTTGCCAGATTTAGGAGGGAAAAAAAACATAAAATGGGATGCCCAGTTACATTTGAATTCAGATAAACGAGGACTAATTGCCTAGGATACGTACGTCCGTCCCACATGTAGCATGGGACATATACTAAAACAAATTATTTGTCCTGAATCTCATCTGACAACCCTGCCCCCAGGGGACACTTGGCCATGTCTGGAGACACGTTTTGTTGTCACCGGTGCGGGAGCTACAGCATCTGGAGGCCAGGAGGCCGGTCAGCCCCCTTCAGAGCACAGGACGGCCCCACCACAAAGAATAACCTGGCCCCAGTCGCCAGCAGCGCCGAGGCTGAGGACCCAGCGCTACACACGTCACGCGTTTCCCGCGGCTCAGGCAGGCATCAAGGGCTTTGTGGATTTTCTTTGCCTTCAGTTCTCCGTCATCCTCTGAGGGCAGGCCTACTCTTTTTTTTTTTTTTTAATATTTATTTATTTGGTTGCACCGGGTCTTAGTTGTAGCAGGCAGGCTCCTTAGTTGCGGCATGCATGTGGGATCTACTTCCCTGATGAGAGATCGAACCTGGGCCCCCTGCATTGGGAGCGCGGAGTCTTATCCACTATGCCACCAGGGAAGTCCCCAGGCCTACACTTGAGTCCATTTTAGAGGCCAGAAGACTGAGGGCTGGGGCCAGGGCTGCTTGCCCATCACACAGTGGAGACTTGATGGAGCCGGGCTGGCCCCGGAGAAGCCTTCCCAAGGGGCTGGTGTGAGGAGGAGAAAGGCCCGCCCACCAGGACCGGCAGGGCTGGTGGGGAGGGGAGGGACTGCGGAGTCCAGCAGAGGCAGGGAGGCGGTTGGTTGCTGTCGGAGAGGTGAATACACTTCCCACTTGGCCGTGGTGAAGCTTCTTGCTCTCTGTCTCCTCCTCCCAGCTTCTCTCTTCAGTAGCTCATCCCTGACGCAAGCTGGGGCTTTTCCCTTAATTAAAAAGAGATTTAAAACATCCACTGCCATCTCCGCTGGGCCCGGGCTGCCGAGAAATGGTAAAACCCCCATCCATCCGCCCTGGCCTCGTTCGTAATAATGCAAGGCTTTCCCCTTAATTGGAATTTAAAAAAAAAAAAGAAGAAAAAGATTAAGTGCATCTGGAACCCTCGGAGGCATTTGTCCATTTGTGTTTTTTGAAAGACCTGCACTAAATCCAGACACCCGGTCATCTCCGAGGAATTAGTGCCAGCCCCAGTCTCCGCCTGGCCCCAGGGCCTTTGTGTGTGCTGCTGCCCACCCGAGAGCCCTCCCTGCCATCATCTGCTGCTTGCTCCTATCACTGACCCGGGCTCTGCAACGGGTTTCTTTGCTTCCTGGCCCCCAGGAGGACAGGCTGTGTGTCAAATCCCCTGTGAGTTCTCTGTGCCCCAGGGTGTCCATCTGGAAGATGGGCCTCGTTGGAAGGACCAAATAATCCCTGCGAAATGCTCACACAGACCCTGGCCTCCCGGGAGCCCTGTTGTCGTAGATCATCCATGTGGGCCCCTCCCGACAATGGCTTGGATCAGAGGGGACCCTCGTTATTTTTTCCAGCCTACTCTGAACTCTTTGGGGTCCTGGTTTGCTGCTGGGGCCTGAAGCAAGAGGCAGAGGAAGTCAGTGTGTGATGGGAGAAGCAGAGAAGTATCTGCTGAGACGGTCTTGTTCTCTGCTGTGTCCCCAGCACCTGGAACAATGCCCAGCACACAGTAGGTGCACAGTAGCTGCCTGTGGACTGAGCATCTCCCCTGGGCCTGGCTCTGTGCTGCGGGCTTTATCCGTGCGCTGCAGGGGAAAGGAAGCATCCCCTCACCCTGCAGTTGAGCAGGCCGGGCTCGGGGAAGTGACAGAAGGGAAGCAGGAGGACCGAGACTCAGATTCGGTTTTTCCTCCTTCCCGAGCCCGTGGCCCTTCCAACCCAATGAGGAGGAAGGGTCTCCTTTGAGTGTTAAGTTGGAACCAGGAATATCTTTTCAGAGTCACTCCACAGACAGCTGTGTGACTGCAGGGATGAGACAAGGTCCCTGACCTGCACGCAGAGGGCGGGTGGTGCTCAGAATTGGCTGCGTCGGTGAATAAGTGCTAAGGTTAGAATATCATGTTAATAATAACAGCTTGTGTTTCTTGAGTGTGCACTGCAAGGCGGGTTTTGTGGTTTCCTCACCTGCGAAATGCGTGTAACAGTCAGACCCCTAGGCTGGAGTGAAGGCTTCAGTGTGGCTCTTAATCTTCTCAGCGCCCCCTGGAGGTGGCGAATATGAAGTACCCCCATTTTTGCAGGTGAGGAAAGGAGGCCCAGAGGTGGAGACCCGCCAGTGGAGGAATCCAGGTGTACGTTCTGGCCTCCCACTGCACTGTGGGTCCGGCAGGGCCACTGTGTGATGGTGCCTTGGGGAAGAGTGGATATGGTCCCAGGGACGTGGTCCCAGGCAGGGTCTGCGAGCCGGCACCAGGGTGCTGATCGAGCGCCATTTTAAAAAGAGCCAGCAGAGGGCGCCCTTAAGCCACGATGCCTGCTCTTGGCGGCCTCTGGGTGGCTCGGGGGCCGGGAATGGTGCGGTGTCCCCCGTGCCTGGGGCATCCTGAACAGAGGATAGGCCTGGCTCAGGGCTTCTGAAGGATGAGAAGTGGTGGCTGATACCGGAAGGAGTGAGGTGGGTGCTCAGGCCTGGGAGCCACCTGGCCTCTGCGTGTCCTCAGACACGTCACCTTCCTTCTCCAAGCCTTGGTTTTCTCGCTGGAGAATGGCCATGACCCTAGCGTGCAATCCGAGGGATGGTGTGAGGATTAATGTGGACTCCGCCCAGAGCCTGGCACGGGGGGTGCTTAAGAAGGGGTGGCTCATCTCTGTGGGAGGCGGCAGCAGTGCTCACCTCCCCCGGTGTTTGACCCCAGGCCACTTCTCCCACACTGGGCAGCCCCACGCCCCATACCTTGTATTTCATTCCTACAAGATTGGTATCAGAGCTCCATTTTTCCAGCCGTGGATACGAGGAAAGCCGTGTGTTCCCCGGTGCCCTAGCTCGGGGGGTCCCAGCCCTGCTGTCAGAGTCACCCAGGAACGTTTTAAGGTCCTGGTGGCCTGTGTAGCACGGTGAAATCTGGCCCCCTGGAAGCAGGGTCCCCCCCCACCCCGGGATATTTTTTAAACTTTCCAGGTGGCCGCAGTAGGCAGCCAAGATGGAAAACCACTGCCCAGGAGCGGGGCATGGGCAAGGGCCGAACCAGGTTTTCAGAGGCAGTCGGCCTGGCCTCCCATCACAGCCTCCGCCTTTCCCCCGTGGGAAAGTGGGCGCCAGGAGGCCAGAGAGCTCAGGCCCAGCTTGTTCCGTCTCCACAACTGAGACGGCGTGTGCCCCAGAGCAGGGCCTGGTTGAGGCGGGTGACAGCTGCCAGCCCGGAAGGCTTCCTATGCAAGCCCCCCATCACATGCCCAGTCAAAATCTTCAGCGGCTCTGGGGCCCTGCTTCCTCCCTCCTGGGGCCCTGCCCCCTGGGATCCCAGCCAAGCCCTTCCCCTCAGGAAATGGGCTCTCACTGGCCTGAGACGGGCACATAATTAACAAATAACCATTCTGGCTTTAGCACAAATGAGCTTCTTGTCTGGGGCAAGGCTGGCTTTTGTTTTTAATCCCTAAAGTCGGCTTTATCTCTTGAGAGCTGCTCCCTCGTGCTCAGCCACCTCTGCTCTGAGGCTGGGGGGCCTGGGGGGTTGAGAGGGGCAGGAGTCCTGGCCCCCTCCTTTCCCGCCCGCTCCTCCCTCCTCCCTCCCCCCTTCTCTCCCTCCCTCCCTTCTCCCTCCTTCCTCTCTCCTCCCCCATCTCCTCCTCTCTCTCTCCTCCCTCCCTCCCCTCCCCCCTTACCTCCCCTCTCCCCCTTACCTCCCCTCTCCCCCCTTCCCCTCCCCTCCCCTCCCTCCTCCCCTCTCTCCTCTCAGCCTCCAGCATCTCTCCAGGGCCCACCAAGCGACCTGATGCTTCCTGATTAACAATGTGGGCTTTGGGGCTTCCCTGGTGGCGCAGTGGTTGAGAGTCCGCCTGCCGATGCAGGGGACGCGGGTTCATCCGGGAAGATCCCACATACCGCGCATGGCTGCTGAGCCTTTGCGTCACAGGGACTCCCTAGCGGGGAAACAGGAATGGAGTTTCAAGGACAGGCAAGCTGTGCTGACTGTATCAGTTACCTACTGCTGCGTAACAAAGCACCCCCAAACTTAGTGGCTTAAATATTTATTATCTCACAGTTTCTGGGGGTTGGGAATTCAGGGACGATTTAGCTTGGAGGTTCTGTCGCAGAGGGTCTCGTGAGGTTACAGTCAAGCTGTCGGCTGGGCCTGTGGTCTCATCTGCAGGCTTGCCTGGGCTGGCAGACTCACTTCCTAAGTGGCTCCCTCCCACGGCTGTTGGCTCACCACCTGGGCTTCTCCTCAGGCTGCTTGAGCATCCTTACAACGTGGCGGCTGTCTTCCCCAGAGCGAGAGCACGAAGGAAGTGCGGTGTCTTTTATGACCTCTCCTGAAGTCACACGCCATCCCTTCCCTCTTTTTCTAGGCATTAGAATTCATCCTCAGTCCATCCTCAGTCCTCTCCCGTGCTGGACAGGAGGGGAATTAGACTCCACCTGTTGGGGACATACTTGAGAACCACCACCCCAACCCTACAGTGGTCAGGGAGCACTCTCCCAGTGGAGGTCAGGGAAGGCCACCCCACTGCTCGGCTCCTCATGTTGGCTAGGGGTTCAGATACTTGAGCTGATACAATCCAGTCTGGGGCTGTTTGGGGGGGGGAAAAAACTCCGCAGTGATGGGACATAAGAGACAAAGATGTAACTACCCAATTCAGCAGTGCCTGAAGTTGTTGTGTTTTTTTTTAAATTTTATTTATTTATTTATGGCTGTTTCGGGTCTTCGTTTCTGTCCGAGGGCTTTCTCTAGTTGCGGCGAGCGGGGGCCACTCTTCATCGCGGTGCACGGGCCTCTCACTATCGCGGCCTCTCTTGTTGTGGAGCACAGGCTCCGGACGCGCAGGCTCAGCGGCCATGGCTCACGGGCCCAGTTGCTCCGCAGCATGTGGGATCTTCCCAGACCAGGGCTCGAACCGTGTCCCCTGCATTGGCAGGCAGACTCTCAACCACTGCGTCACCAGGGAAGCCCCTGAAGTTGTTTTTTATTTAAAATTGAAAGCACCCCTACTTGCTCTGTCCCAGGCAGAATGCTAGCTTCAAGGGACACATGGCTGAGTGAGTAGAGGCTGTCCTCCAGACGCGCACAGTAAAGGGAGACAGAACTAGTCGTTGCCATACAGTGAGATGAGCCCTGGAAGACCTCAGACTGAAGGAGCGGGGTCAGATACCCGGGACATCTTCCCCCACAGAAGAGCGTACTGTGCTGGCTTTTGCAGGATGAGTAGGAGGTCACCACCCTACCAAAGCAACGAGGAGCACTCCAGGCAGGCAGGGCGGCCTGTGCAAAGGCACGAAAGGGCTGGGGAGCCCAGGGCATTTGGGGGCCTGTGGGCATTTCGGGGCGTGTGGGCAGGTGGCAGGGAATGAAGCTTCAAAACGAGTTTGGGCCAGACCGTGAAGGCTGAAGGCTGGGCTAAGAGGCTGACTCTAATTTATAATCAGCATTTCCCAAAACGTATCTCATGACTCATGGTCTTGTGAGATGGTAACAGGTGTCCCTCCAAAAACAGACATCAAGGTTATTTAAGTTCAGGAAGCCCGGGTTGAAGCACAGTGAAAGCAGCTTCCTTAGTGCAGGACTTCTCAGAGCCTTTAATTCTCTAACATGCATGGGACTCTCCAAGAGGACAGAGTAGATGGGATTCGCAGACTCATTTGATCATGGAGCCCCCTTCCTGAGGGAGTCTGAGGAGGCCAGTGTTGCAGGGGACACACTTTTGGAAAAATGCTAGTTGACAAGAGCTGGTGAGAATTCTGAGCAGCTGCGAGGTACGATCTGTTTGTTTCTGATGCTGTTTGGAGGGCGGGCTGCCGAGGGGTAAGCCAGGGGGCGGAGAGGCTAGCTAGGGGCGTGAGAGGGGGGCGGAGAGACGAGGGGTAAGCCAGGGGGCGGAGAGGCTAGCTAGGGGCGTGAGAGGGGGAGAGGAAGGATGTCCCAGGTATTAAGGCGGTGGAATCTGCGGGCTTGGTGGTTGATTAAACTGGCGGGAGGGTTGGAGGGCAAGGAGGACAGGAGGACTGTGGCCGAGGCTCTGGTTTCCAGCGCATGGTGACGGCTTTGACTCAGATGGGGAGAATAAGGAAGGGGTTTGGCGAGAGTACTTTTATGTCAGCTGGAGATGAAAACTGGGCTGGGCTGGATTACCTGGACTGAGTTTATGGGAGAGAGAAGAGAAGGAATTCAACAACTTAGAAAACATGGACAGATTCCTTGATTAATGCAACGTAGCCAGATGGACGCAAGAGGAAACAGAAAATCTGAATAGCCCCGTCTCTATTAAAGAAACCAAAGCGCCCAAAGAAAATTCCAGGCCCAGACAGTTTCTCCGGTGAGTTCATCACTCTTAAGGAAGAAACGATACTGATCTCACGCAAACTCTCTCAGGAAATAAATTGTGGGAGAGGTCACTTCACACATGGCTATGATTCGGACAGGTCTGGGTTCCGGTTCAAGCCCGGTTGGTTTCATCCATTCAGAGCCGTGTTTTGAATACCTACTGCGTGTCACACACCCAGGTCACAGTAGTGAACAAAGCAAAGCAAACTCACGCCCTCGCCAAGTTGCGCAGGGTCGGAGGGGTCATTGCGCCGCCCTGAGGCGCAGTTTCCTCGCGTGTGGCGTGGGGACACCGTGCTGGAGAAGGGCGGCCGGCAGGAGTGGGGGGCAGTCCCCGGCAGCCACTGATGCTTGTCTCTCTGTCGTGTGTGTACGTGTGTGTTCCACGGCCTGCCCTCTCAGGCTTAAAAATGTGTGTCAGCAGCAGCCACGATGAGGCCCCCGTCCTGAGCGACAAGCACCTGGATGTGCCCAACATCATCATCACCCCGCCGACCCCCACGGGCGTGATCCTGCCGAGGGACTCCCGGAGGGCAGGTGAGGCCACCCTGCCACCGTGCTAAGCCAGGGGGTCTGGGGGGCCCCCTTCCGGGCTGTGGGTCTGCCCCCACCCCCAGTTTATTAAAAATTTACACTCGGCTCTGCGTACACTCCACCGTGGGCCCCTCGCCGTGGCACCAGCCTCAGCAATAGTGGTACGTTAAGTAATTAGCTAGACAGCCCCTGCCGGCAGCCGGGCGAGTGATGGATGGGGCTGGGCGGGCCCACGGAGGTGACGGACGGAGGTGCCTTCCCCTGCAGCTGGGGAACTGGGCCCCCGTCCTGCCGGCCGCCGCGGTTCAGCCGGACAGGACAGGCTTGGAAACTCCCCCGCGCCCAGGCTGTGGCCGATCTCCGCGCCTTCCGTGGCAGCGCACTGCAGGGAGGAGAGAAGGGATGGGACCGTTCCCAGAGAGAGGGTGAGAGGGAGCCGCCCAAACTGCTGTGTCCCCACCCCCGGCCCCTTTCTGGACACTATCGGAGCCAGTGGGACATTTTTCATGAACAGATTTATTGCTGCTGTTGCGAATAATACAGTAAGTCCCCGACACACGAACGGGTTCCATTCCGAGAGCGCATCCTGAAGTCCAGCAGAGCTAGCCTAGGTACCCAGCTAACACAGTTGGCTAGATAGTACCGTGCTGTAATAGGTTTATAATACCTTTCACAAATAATACGTAAAAAACAAACAAAAAATAAAGGCACCGTTTTTAATCGTACAGTACCGTCCCTTGAAAAGTACAGTAGTAGAGCACAACACCTGGCACCCAGGGGCTGGCAAGGACCGTCAGCAAGAGGAGACGGAGGGCCGGCTGCAGTCTCACTCGTGCCTGACGTTGACGGCACAGGTTCTGGTTTCTTGCTGGACTCAAGTCTAGCTACTCTCTTGAAAAAACGGTCCAGCGATGTCTGGGTAGTGCCGTACCAGCTACATCACCGCTGCTTCTACACTTGCTTCCGTACATCCTGGGCTTGAAATAAGGATGCTGTACTGCTGTACTCTATACAGTTCTGTACAGTAAAGTACACAAGCGCACAACCACTTGTAGAGGATGCACACACGTGACGATGTACGCCAGACACGTGAACTAACTTACGTGATTGGACGTGCGAACGCACGTTTGCATCTTTGAAAGTTTGCAACTTGAAGGTTCGTATGTAGGGGACTTACTGATTATGATCATTTTTTCCTTGAGGTCTCACAGTAACTCTGAGTTAGGTCCCGTTTTCATCATCCCCATTCTGTAGATGGGTAAACTGATGTTCAGAGAGGTTGAGACACTCGCCGTACAGCTGGTACGTGGCAGAGTTGGGATTCAGACCCAGGCCGTGAGATCTGGAGCTCGCGCTCTGGACTGCCAGGCTAGACCTTGTCTCAGTGGCTACCGTCATTCAGCCAATCAACCGTCGTGACGCGAGCCCTGCCTGGCTCCTGCAGAGGACACGGGCCTTCAAGGCTGATGTGGGACTGGTGGGAGACAGTGGGGGACTTGGGGAGGCTTTTCCAGAAGTTCTCAGTTTGGATGTCAGCTTGCCCACCAGGGGGAATGAGCTGGAGAAGCCGTCGGGCTCGGGCCAGGCCCCGTGTGGTTACTGGAGCTGGGCCATGCACAGTAGTGATAGCCATTGGTCACAGTCCTGTGTCACCTTTTCAAGTGCCCGGCACTGGGCTAAATGCTTTCCACAAATCTTATTTAATTCTCCCTCCAACCCTGTGGGCTGTGAGTACCACCCTTATCTCTAGTTTATAGCTGGGGAAACTGAGGTTCAGAGAGGGACAGCAACTCACCCAAGGGCACACAGCAGGGTGGGAGAAGAGCTGGGTTTCTGCTTCAGCGTCTAATCAGAGAGCTGAGTGTGGGCAGCCGAGGCCCTGGTCCTTGGCTCTGCCATTACGCTCCCTTCTCTCTCAGTGCCTCAGTGTTCTCATCTGTAAGATGGGATCATAACCACCTTCCCTGCTCCTAGGGCCAGTGTGAGTGCCGAGGAGACTCATGGTTACTCCTCAGGGTCCGCAGGGTGAGAGCCCAGAGGCCCTGAGAGCCCACGGAGTCCCAGGGTGGAATAGTGCCGAGGGACCAGCCCAGGGGACCCCTCCTGTCCTGTCCGGTGGCAGAGCTCAGGCCTGACCCTCTGCTTTTCCCCATGTAGAGAGGGAGGTGTAGGAGAAAGGGCACAGGCCTCGGAGGCACAAAACCCTGAATTTGGATCCCGGCTCTGCCACGCGTTAGCGTGTGGTTTTGGGAACGAGGCCTCGGCTCCCCTGTCTCACAGAGAACAGCTGTGCCTCAGAGAGGCCGTGAGCATTCGTGACAAGGAAGGTCAAGGGCCTCACTTCACAGCCCGCACGCGGCCTGTGTCCTTGGTCTTCTCACCAGCGATATTTAGGGCAGCACTTCCTCCAGGGCTGTGGGCTCTGAGTGGTGATCAGATACCTGGGGCTCCCCCCACAGTGAGGGACTGGAGACAACCCTGCCCTGCCCAGACTACCCTGCTCACTGGGGGAAGGTCACCTCTCTCTGGGTCTCAACTCCCCGTCTAGAAGCGGGGACCTCCCGCCCAGCCTCGGGCCTGAAGGCATCTCCAGACAGGCACTCAGAAGAGGCCAAGCCAGGGGTACAATCCCAGGGACCTCAGCCGGAGATCTGGGGGAGCTCGGTGCTGGGTGTGGGCAGAGGATGGGTGGGAAATCCCGTGGGACCCAGGTGAGACCCAGCATCACTGGGGTCCCCTCTCAGAAGCGGCTGACACCAGTGCCGTACGCACAGGGAGCTGGGGCGTTGGTACAAAGCAAGGCGCCCAGAGGCACCGGCCATAGAGCTCCCAGAGAAAGGGGCCTGGCTGTGGTGGTGGGGTCCATCCAGATGTTGACGCCCCCCTCTGTCTCCTAGTCTGGCTGGAGGAGTCAGGGTCGGGCCCGGAGGATGGAGAAGCAGACCCTGAGGCCTGAGGAGAAGGCACGCGTGGGTCGGGGATCTGCCTGCACTGGATCCTTCCCTGGCTGCCCTTCGCTTGGCGTGTCCCGGGGTGCCTGGGACAGATGTGCTGAGAACGCTGGCTGGGAAGACAGAGAGATTCCGGCACTGGACCAGCAGAGGCGTGGCGAGAGGAGCGAGGAAGCGGCCCTGCCCTCGTCCAGAACGACATTTCCCAGGCCCCGTTGAGTGGACCGGACCTCTGATGCCTACATATTCTTGCCGACCGCGAGGCACAGTGACGGCCATCTGGGTACCAGGGACAGGCTTTCTTCTAGACAGACTCCCAGCGGCCTGGGCCATGCAGATGGGTGCCCAGGAGGTCTGCACATATAAGGACTTCTTGCAAAGGGCTGGCTTCATTTTTTACAAGTTGTCTTACCGACATTGAAACAGTCCAAAAAGTGATTTATAATTTCTTTTTTGCACTGTAAGTAAAGACCCCGTGTAACGAGCAGTGGACCCTGCTTCTTGGGCGGGCAGAGAAGGTGGTGCACACCCGGGTACACAGGTGGGCTCCAGAGAATCGCTTATCGTGGAGGGGCTGGTCTGGCTGGTGACGGGTCTTTGGATGGTCTTGGCCTCTTGATTTGCAGAGTGTCCTGTGCCGCCTCATTCTGTGGCCAGCAGCTACTGGAGTGCGTCCTTGTGACAGACGCACAGAGCACGAGCCAGGCCGTGCGAGAGCATTCTCAGCTTGGGCGTGTGGGCCAAGCAAGTCCCACGGCCAAACCCCACGTGGGTGAGCTGGGCGGTCCCATGGCACAGGAAGGGATGGACGTGTCTATTAAAGGGAGTGAGAGACGGGCTGGGAATAATAATCCAGTCTCCCGGCATAGACACTATTATTATCCCCATTTTACAGATGGGGCACTTGAGGAACTTAGAGGCTTAGATCCCTTGCCCAAGGCCATCAGATAGTAAGAATTTGAACCCAGACCCCATACTCTTTTCTTTTTTAATATAAATTTATTTATTTATTTTTGGCTGCGTTTGGGTCTTCATTGCTGCACACGGGCTTTCTCTAGTCGCGGCGAGTAGGGGCTACTCTTCGTTGCGGTGCACGGGCTTCTCATTGCGGTGGATTCTCTTGTTGTAGAGCACGGGCTCTAGGCGCGCGGGCTTCAGTAGTTGTGGCACACGGGCTCAGTACTTGTGGCTCGCGGGCTCTAGAGCACAGGCTCAGTAGTTGTAGAGCATGGGCTCAGTAGTTGTGGCTCACGGTCTCTAGAGTGCAGGCTCCATAGTTGTGGTGCACGGGCTCAGTAGCTGTGGCTTGCAGGCTCTAGAGCACAGGCTCAGTAGTTGTGGAGCACGGGCTCTAGAGTTCAGGCTCCGTAGTTGTGGCGCGTGGGCTCAGTAGTTTTGGCTTGCGGGCTTCAGTAGCTGTGGCACGTGGGCTCAGTAGTTGTGGCGCGCAGGCTTAGCTGCTCCGCGGCATGTGGGATCCTCCCAGCCTAGGGCTGGAACCCGCGTCCCCCGCATTGGCAGGCGGGTTCCTAACCACTGCGCCCCCAGGGAGGCCCTGACCCTGTTCTCTTACCATCCCCACAGAGCTGCCTCCCAGCACATATTTCTCGTTGATTGTCCAGGCAAAGCATCCCTTTCCGCCTGGATTCCCAGTGCCCCTCATATCTGCTTGGATGTGACGCTGACACTTTGTCCCCGTCCTTTTCCCTCTGGAACCCAGGGGAGGCTGGGTCTCGGGGCTGGGTGCTCGCCCTGAGGGCTGGCTCCGTCCACAGCTGGAGGAGCCCACACACCTCCTGGGCACCACTCAGAGGCCTCCAGCCCACTTAGCAGCCTGCCCTGGCTCATTGCCACTTCATCCAAGGCTCTTAGTGCCCATGGCAATGGGAAGAGGGCTGTGAGCTGGAGGCGAGGTGGAGGGGCGGCCATTAGTGCCCATGGCAATGGGAAGAGGGCTGTGGGCTGGAGGCGAGGTGGAGGGGCCGGCCAGAGGCTGTGCAGCCTTGGCGTGCTGGCAATGGGAAGAGGGCTGTGAGCTGGAGGTGAGGTGGAGGGGCGGCCATTAGTGCCCATGGCAGTGGGAAGAGGGCTGTGGGCTGGAGGCGAGGTGGAGGGGCGGCCAGAGGCTGTGCAGCCCTGGGGTGCTGGTTTGGCTTTCGTGCAGGGCCCAGGCGAGTCCCCTTGGTCTCCTGGAGAAAGAAAGGTATTGAGGTCCCAGGCACCCACACCAGTCCTGGGCTCTGGGCCTCTTGAATCTGGAGGCCCTGGTGAAGCCAGCCCGGGTTACGCACCCCAGAACGGTGCCGGCTGAGTGAGGGGGACCCTTACTGGTGACATCTGCACCCCAGGCTGCAGGAAACTCCGTGATGCTACTCACTGCCCCTGAGGCTCTGCCTTCAAGCAAGCTGTGTCTCCCCGTGAGGGAGGGGTGAGGTGTAGGGGGCCTGCTCCGTGCAAGCTCTAGGGCATGACATCAGGGGGCATGGGACCCCACTGCAGCCCCAGCATCCCTCTTAGGAGCCGTGAGAAAGATTAGGGGTGCAAGGGTGTCAGCCGGAGTCGCATGGTGCTGTGTGGCCTTGGGAAGCCGTTCAACCTCTCTGAACCTTTTCTTCACCTGTAAAAGTGAGGGTAACAGGACCTCCCATGTGGGGTGCACATGTGGATGAAGGAAAATGATCTACATAAAACCCCACGTGGTCCCTGGCACAGAGCAGACAGTCAGTAAATGGGAGTCACAATCACACAGGGCACCAACCTCCCTGGGCCTCCATTTGCTCATCTGGGGAATGGGCACAGTTCTACGGGGATGTGAGGAGTCTGGGAGACTGAGGGTGTGAATGTGGGGTGGGTGGTAAGAGCAGGGTACCTGGGACCACATCTGCAGGGGCAGTGCCCCCCCCTTTATGTGCCAGCAGGATTCTGCCGCCGCACCCGCACCTTTCTTTCCAAGGGCTTCCTTCGGTGCAGGAGCAGTTGGGGTGCAGGCTCTCAGGGCCGCCTGGCAGTACCCCTCACCCACTGTGGATGGGAGTTAGCGGGTAGCTTCCCCACCTTCCTTGTCCCTTGTGGGGGCCGTGAGGCAACCAGTGCTTCGCAGTGGGGAGCTGGTTCAAATCCAGATCCCGTCGCAGGGTGGTCTGAGGTAGGGCCTGATGCTGTGCATCCCTAACCAGCTCGCAGGGCGGCAGTGCTGCTGGCTCGGGGACACACTGTGAGGCACCCGGCTTCCTAGCTGCCCCAGGTTCCGCAGGGTCTGAGCCCCGGGGGCCCAGCAGCAGAAACCTTCTCCTTATCCTGAATTGGCCCCTGCCTCCTGGGGTCCATCCCCGGGCTCCATGTCTCAGCTGGGTGACCTGGAGCAAGTTACTTTGCCTCTCTGAGCTTCAGTTTTCCCCAGTCTTCAGATGAGGGTAGTAACTAGGTTGTTGGGAAGATGCAGCGGATGACCACGCGTACAGAACCTAGAATAACGCCTGGCACAGGGTCTAAAAAGCCCTCTAGAATGTTAGTAACTATGCTGACACTTGCAAAGCTGTATTTGAGAAGGTCTACCAGGAGTAGTTTGTGGTCACGACCTTGTGGGGTTGTTGGGTTCTACGTGGACTTGACTCTTCATGAAAGGTCAGGGATGCCATATAGCTGGGGGTGGGTGTCTCTTCGGGGCTGGTCTAGAATGACAACTTGTTTTGAACTCTAAACATGGCTCTCTGATCCTTATTTCTCTAGTCTGTTCTTCCTGAAATACATTCTGGGGGAATGGTTACTAATGTCTGCAGTTTATATATATATATATAATTTTTTTTTTTTTTTGTGGTACGCGGGCCTCTCACTGCCGTGGCCTCTCCCATTGCGGAGCACAGGCTCCGGACGCGCAGGCTCAGCGGCCATGGCTCACGGACCCAGCCGCTCCGCGGCATGTGGGATCTTCCCGGACCGGGGCACGAACCCGTGTCCCCTGCGTCGGCAGACGGACTCTCAACCACTGCGCCACCAGGGAAGCCCTGCAGTTTATTTTTCATGTATTTTTAATGCCAAAGCCACACATACAGATGAAAACGACCAACAAAAAAGTTTTGTTAAGTGGCTCCCCGCAAAGTGTGTGTGGAGGAGTGGGGGGAGGGGCAGAGGTCACTGTCAGTAGCGACCTAAGAGGAATTAACAGCTCTGGTCACCCACAAAGGCCGTTACCCCTAACCCCTGTGCGTCGCGGAGAAGCTCCCAGATTCCAAGAGGCGAGGGAACGTTCGGGTCCTCGGTGTGGGATTCGTGCTACATGCCTCCGGGAAGGGAAGCTGGGAGGCGAGAAAAGTGTGAAAACAGATGGAAATGTAAGTTTTTAATGACAGCGGCAGATGGCAAAAAGACACAAGAGTGTATTCGCACCATGTCGGAGGCATTTGAGAGCCCCTGGCTCAGCCGTGATGTGCACCGTGCGACTGGCGGGATGGCTCCCTCGCCAGACACTGGTGGTCGGGGAGCGGCAGGGAGGGGCTCGCAGGCCCAGGGATGGGGCTGGCGGGGGGGACACTGCCAGGCTGTATGGAGCCACAGGTAGCTGTGGTCACCTGGGTGGGGTCCGGAGGCACCCCCGGACCTGGCTTTTCTGGACACTGGCAGACAGTCCATGGGCTCTGGTTTCAGACCGTTCCTCCTCTAGATCCCCGTGGCTGTGCCCTAGGTGCCACAGCTCTGCTAGACGTCTGCTCCCAGCCTCCAGGTGAGTCTCCTGCTGCCAGACCGAGTCCCACCCCCACTCCATCCCCCAGAGTTCTCTTTCTAAACTGCGAATCGGCGCATGTCACTCCCCGACCTGCATCCCTCACACAGCCTGCCACTGGGCGCAGGATCTGGTCCAGGTCCTGGTAGCAGCTTACACAGCAGCCCTGGAGAACTGGCCGCCGCCTGTCTTTCCTGCTCCACTCGTCACCGCACTCAACAGAGAGAACACCGTGAGGGCTGTCGTGAGAAGAAACAACACTGCCGCTGCGTGCAGGAGCCCCCGCTGTCTACACGGCTGCATCAGACGCAGCTGAGGATTCACCTGTGTCAGTCCCGGCCCACCTCTCAAGGGCTCAAGGGCTCTAGGAGATGAAGGATGGAACGGGTACCCGTTGAAGTGGCTGGGCCCCCACCAGTGGGAGCCGCCAAGGGCCAGAAACAGCAGGTGACGTCAGGCCTGCGGGGCTCATGCTGTCGCCTTGCCTCGGAGACCTCAGAGGGGCAGGGGGTGTCCACGTCCCAGGAGGAGCCGTACTCTCTGGTGGGAGCCCAGGTAGGGAAGCAGCCTTGTGGTATGATCGGGGCCCTGCTCGGTAGGTACCACCGCATTGCCCCTTTCAGCTGGGGCCAGGAAGGGAGACTTTCCGGAGGAGGTGTTTTCCATTCTGCGTTTCCCTTTTGCTGCTGTGACTGTAATTCTAGATGGGAGGTACCACCAGCGGCAAGTCACTGCTTCTCCTAAAGTCCCCTGGAGACCACAGGAGAGTGGCTGGCCTCCCAGCCACGGCCGAGGCCTGAGCCCCACCCGGAGGTTCCGATTCCCTTGGTCCAGGTGTGGCCGGGGATCCGGCAGATTCTCCTGCACAGGCAGGGCCGAGAGTCCCTGGAAGGTCTCGCCCACCTCCTCGATTCTTCGCTGTAATTAATTCTTTGTTTTCCTGGACCACTGTCTCCTCGCTGTAAGAATATCGCTCCCCCGTGGCAGAGGTTCAGACCTCTGAGGTAGACGGACCTGGGACTGAACACAGATGCTCTGTGCAGGGGGACCACGGGCCCTGCCCAATGTGCTCAACCCCACGATCATCGAGGTGCATTGGTGGGCGGGGCCCCGTGTCTGGGGCCCCGCCCCTGCAGAGGACGCCAGTCCCCCGAAAGCGCCCAGTTTCCACGTGGGGCTAGTGGCTACTGTCCTGGATCAGACAGCTACGGGACATTTCCAGCATTTCAGAAAGATCCACTGCTTTACAGTCAGGAGGCCGGCTTGCTGACTCATTCGGGCAGCACTGTTCTGTGGCCTAAATTCAAATGTGACCAAAAGGTATTGCAGTGCTGACGACCCTGAGGGGGACACTCGGTTAGGTGCCCCGGGGGAACCTGGAGGGGAGACTTTTTAATTTTATGTTTTTTTTTTTTTTTTTCCGGTATGCGGGCCTCTCACTGCTGCGGCCTCTCCCGTTGCGGAGCACAGGCTCCGGACGCACAGGCTCAGCGGCCATGGCTCACGGGCCCAGCCGCTCCGTGGCACGTGGGATCCTCCCGGACCGGGGCACGAACCCGCGTCCCCTGCATCGGCAGGCGGACTCTCAACCACTGCGCCACCAGGGAAGCCCTCATGTTGATCTTGAGCACTTGGCTGCGGGCTTGTTGGTCAGGTTTCTCTGTTTTTCCCTGTTTCCATCCTGTTCTCTTTAGAAGGAAGTGGCCATGGGCGGCCCGCACTTCAGGAGTGATGAGCTTTATCACACCATCTGGAGTTCTGCCCAGGAGATGTGCCCCTCCATCCCGATTTATTTTGTCCCCACCTCTTAATTCCTTACCACAGGGGTCATCTAGCTTCCTGGGGAGGCACTGTTCCAACAGGAGATGATGGTGCAAGGGCCCCGACTACCCCGTCTAAAGTACCGCCCCATCCCCCCTCCCGCTTGACTTTTCCTCCTGTCTGTTTCCCTCTCTCCTTCCCCGACTTTCAGAGGCCAGGCCTGAGGATGGGCTATCAGGAGTCCTCTCTGGATCCTGGGAGCAGCTCAGGGCCGGACTGGATTCACTTCCCTCCCCAGTTTTGCAATTATAAGAACTTCCTGGGGAGCGTGTAAAGTGTGTGATTACTGAGTCAGAAAGCCTGGGTCTGGAGCTTAGGGAGGGGCATTTAAATCACAGTTTTCTTGAGGAATAATAATAATTTAATAATAATAAAACATATTGTAAAATTCACCCTTTCAAAGTTTACAGTTCAGTCAGTAGTTTTTAGTATGTTTAGAGTTGAACAACCATCACCACTGTCTAATTCCAGAACATTTCCATCCACCTCAAAAGAAACTCCATCCCCCTCTCCCTCAACCCTGGTAACCACTAATCTAGTTCCTGTCTCTATGGGTTTACCTCTTCTGCACAGTTCATGTAAATGGATCATATATGGTTTTTGCATCTGGCCTCCTTCATGCAGTATAACGTTTTCAAGGGTCCTCCACGTTGTAGCATGAACCAGTGCTTCGTTCCTGTCTGTGGCCGAATAATATTCCGTAATAAGTATGGACCCCATGTTGTTTATCCAACCCTCAGCTGATGGACATTTGGTATTTCCACCTGCTGGCTATTGTGATTTGTGCTGCTTTAATAAGCCCCCTAAGGACCTTGGTGTCTCTGCTCAAGTTTGCGATTCCAGGACGCCACCATTTTGCAGTGTGTAAAGCTGCACCCCCCTTGTCTCGTTCTCCCAACAGCCCTGCAAGGTAAGCAGCGGCACTGTCCCCACCTTACCCATAAGGACACCAAGGTACCGGGCTCTGCTAGCTCTCCTGCCCATTCTGCTGAGGCCTCTCTGAACCTCGGCTTTCCAGCCAGCTTTTTTCCTTTGCTCTTTTACAAAAAGTTTTGCGAAAATCAGCGAGGGAAGCCTCACCCAATTTGAAACGCAGAAGATATTTGCCAGTCAGGAAAACATTCCCGCATCAGTCAAAACCCAGACAAGCTGGCACACACTCTCTGCAGATGACTGAGGGAGCTTCTATTTTAGGAGGGGCCAGGTGGCCTACAGCTTCCCCTCCCCCCAACCCCCCTGGGTACTCCTCTTCCTACCTTGCTTGCAGATGAAGAGACTGAAGTTCAGAGTGGTCACGTGCTCTCACACAGCATCCCGAGGGATCTTTTATTTTCTTTGAAAGTATTTGTCTTTACAAATGACACAATGAAGGAAATCTCCAGGCCTGCAATGACAGCTTCCAATGCAGATAAACAACAGACAACTTTCCAGGCCATGCGAGTGAGCAGAACTGAAGTATGGCCTTATTTCATCTTCCCGACAACCTGACATGGGGCAGGTTTCAGGGTGGTTAGAGAGGAAAGCGTGCTGTTTTCTGGGGTGAGGCAGCTTTCCTGCTGGGATCTAGAACCCTGAAATCCTCCTGTCACATATGTTTTTTCTTAGAGCCTAATGATCATGGTGTTGAACTCAACTCCCCCCCGCCCCCCGCCCCTTCCTGACCCCCCACCCCCACCCCACCCCAGTTTTCTTCTAGCTGCTTCACCTCCCGGGAAGTTTTCCTGGCCTATTATCACCCCATCGAAATCCCTGATTAAAAACAACACTCTGTCCTCACCCAGACCCCTGAATCACAAGTCTGCAGGTGTGTGCATGTGAACATTCGGAATCTCCCAGGGGATGCTGACAGAGGCGGGTCTTAGAACCCCTGTTGTAAAGGTTCACATGAGCCCACGGTATAGAGGGCACCCGGAATGGCCAACAGATGAGCTCATCAATACGTTATTTGCCCCAGTCGGGGAAACTTGACCCTTCACAAGTCTCACCTGGGGAGTTTGCCAAAGTGCAAATTGTGAGCCTCTCCTCCGTGGTTTCCGAATTGGAATATGTGGGTGCAGTGGAGGAATCTGCGTGTTTTTTTTCTTTTGGCCGCACCGCGCTGCTTGTGGGATCTTAGTTCCCCAACCAGGGATCAACCCGGGCCCAAAGCGCGGAGTCCTAACCACTGGACCGCCAGGGAATTCCCAGGAATCTTCATTTTTATAGATATTAACCCCGTGTACAGGGAAGACAGAAGATTGTGAAGTTAAAGGAAACAACGCCTTCGCTCGCTCCGCTGCGGCCCGGGGCCGCGTCTGTGTAGCCAGGTCACGCCGTAACCAATTACATGCATATACTCCTGGCCCCTAAGCCCACCCGCAGTTTGACTCGCGGTGTTAGCGGGCGGGCGCCCGGGGCAGGTGAAGGGACGCCGAAGGCTGTACTAGGTGCAGGTGGGCCGGCGGCGCCAGGCGCGCTGGCCCACGGGAGGGGCGGGCCGGGACACGGGAGGGGGCGGGGCCTGCCCACGAGAGGGGCGGGGTCCGCCCGCAGCCTCGTTCAGGCTCGCCAATCCGCGGGCTCGTAGCATCCGCGGTCCCCGCCTTCCGCCGCCCCGCGGAGAACGCCGCGTTTCTATAGGCCGGCCGAGGCTTTTTCCGGCCAGAGGCTGGGCATTGCTCGGTGGCGGGAAAGCGGCGGCTGTAGCGCGTCTTCCCGGACGCTGAGGGGCCGGAGGCGGCGGCGGCGGCGGCGGCGGCGGCGGCGGCGGCGGCGGCGGCGGCGGCGAGTCCCGGGCTGGCCGCGGGCCCCACCATGGACGCGGCCGAGGTGGAGTTCCTGGCCGAGAAGGAGTTGGTCACCATCATCCCGAACTTCAGTCTGGACAAGATCTACCTCATCGGGGTGAGACCCGCCGGGCCTCCGGCTCTCCCTGGTCGGTTCCCGCTTCCGGGAGGGGGGCTGGGCGGCGGGTCCAGCGCCCACAGGTGTCGTCTGGCGGCGTTCGGGACCCAGCGCAGATGAGCGGTGGGGCGCAGTGTGGCCGAGAGCGCGCTCGGGCTTCAGCCCGTGGACAACAGAGGTCCAGCGGTGCAGTTTTGAGGGACGGTGTGTGTGTGTGTTTGCTTGCAGGGCGACCTGGGGCCTTTCAACCCCGGCTTACCAGTGCAGGTGCCTCTGTGGCTGGCGATCAACCTGAAACAGAGACAGAAGTGTCGGCTGCTCCCCCCCGAGTGGATGGACGTGGGTGAGCACGTGGAGGGGGAGCGGGGTGTGGTGGGGGGGCGGGCCGTGGGGGCTGGGGTCGCCCTCCCGCGGGTGGAGGCAAGCGGTCCTTCCAGGGACGCGGCGTCGCTCATCAGGTGAAATCAATGAATGCTTCCCAGCCTCAGCTGCGCGAGGCCGCGGACCACTGTTAGGCATGGTCGTTTGGGGTGTGTGTACCAATTCTAGTTCAGGTTTTGATTTTAAGATATTTCCACAAACTTTTAAATTTTAATTCTAGTTTTATATTGCAGTATAGTTGATCGACAGTGTTGTGGTAGTTTCAGGTGTTCAGCAAAGTGATTCAGGTACATATACATGTATCTACTCTTTTTCAAATTCTTTTCCCACTTTGGTTATTACAGAATAGTGAGCAGAGTTCCCTGTGCTGTACAGTAGGTCCTTATTGATTATCTTTTTTTCCCTCCCCCCCAATTATCTGTTTTAAATATTATAGTATGTATATGTCAGCCCCAAACTACCAGTTTATCCCTCCCCTCCACCTTTCCCCTTTGGTCACCGTAAGTTTGTTTTCTAAGTCTGTGAGTCTGTTTACGTTTTGTAAATAAGTTCATTTGTATCATTTTTTTAAGATTCCGCATAAAAATGTTATCATATATTTGTCTTTCTCTGACTTATCTCACTTAGTATGATAATCTCCAGGTCCATCCATGTTGCTCCAACTGGCATTCTTTCTTTCTTTTTTTAATGACTGAGTAATATTCCATTGTGTATACGTACCACATCTTCTTTATCCGTTCCTCTGTCGATGGACATTTAGGTGGCTTCCATGTCTGGGCTGTTGTAAACAGGGCTGCAGTGAACATGGGGGTGCATGGATCTTTTCGAATTAAGTTTTGTCCTGGTAGATGCCGGGGAGTGGAATGGGCTGGATCATGTAGTAATGCTATTTTTAGTTTTCTAAGGAACCTCCACACTGTTCTCCCACCAACAGTGCAAGAGGGTTCCCTTTTCTCCACACCGTCTCCAGTATTTATTGTTTGTAGGTTTTTTGATGATGGCCATTCTGACTGGTGTGAGGTAATATCTCATTGTAGTTTTGATTTGCATTTCTCTAATGATTAGAGATGTTGAGCATCTTCTCATGTGCCTGTGGACGTGTGTATGTTTTCTTTGGAAAAAAGGCTGTTTAGGTCTCCTGTCTGTTTTTTGATGGGGTTGTTTTTTTGTTTTTTTTTGGATATTGACCTGCATGAGATCTTTCTAAATTTGGGAGATTAATTTTTTGTTGTTCACATCATTTGCAAATATTTCCTCCCATTCTGTGGGTTGTTTTTTCGTTTTGTATATGGTTTTCTTTGCTGTGCAAAAGCTTTTGAGTTTAAAGAGGTCTGTTTGTTTATTTTTATTTTTGTTTTTAAGTTTTATTTTATATTGGAGTATAGTTGATTAACAATGTTGTGTTTGGGACTTTGCTGGTGGCGCAGTGGTTAAGAATCCGCCTGCCAGTGCAGGGGACACGGGTTCGAGCCCTGGTCTGGGAAGATCCCACATGCCGCGGAGCACCTAAGCCTGTGTGCCACGACTGCTGAGCCTGCATTCTAGAGCCCGCAAGCCACAACTACTGAGCCTGTGTGCCACAACTACTGAAGCCCACGTGCCTAGAGCCCGTGCTCTGCAACAAGAGAAACCACTGCAATGAGAAGCCGGCGCTCAGTAACAAAGACCCAACGCAGCCAAATAAATAAATAAACAAAACAAAACAATGTTGTGTTAATTCCGGGTGTACAGAAAAGTGATTCAGTTATACGTATACATGTATCTGTTCTTTTTCAAATTCTTTTCCCATTTAGATTACTAGGATATTGAGCAGAGTTCCATGTGCTATACAGTAGGTGCTTGTTGGGTATCTATTTTAGATATGGTAGTGTGTATATGTCAATTCCAAACTCCAAATTTATCCCTTCTCTCTATTTCTCCCCTTTAGTAACCATAAGTTTGTTTTCTAAGTCTGTGAGTCTGTTTCTGTTTTGTAAATAAGTTCATTTCTCTCTTTTTTTAGATTCTTCATATAAGTGATATCATATGATATTTGTCTTTCTCTGGCTTACTTTGCTTAGTATGTTAATCACCAGGTTCATCCATGTTGCTACAAATGGCATTATTTCATTCTTTTTTTATTTTTTAATTTTTTTAATTGAAGCATAGGTGATTTTTTTAACATCTTTATTGGAGTATAATTGCTTTATAATGTTGTGTTAGTTTCTGCTGTATAACAAAGTGAATCAGCAATACATATACATATATCCCCATATCTCCTCCCTCTTGCATCTCCCTCCCACCCTCCCTATCCCACCCTCTAGGTTGTCACAAAGCACCGAGGTGATCTCCCTGTGCTAGCATGGGTGATTTACAATGTTGTGCTAATCTCTGCTGTACAGCAAAGTGACTCACATATGTACACATATATACATTCCTTTTTTCCTAAAGAGTGGTACATTAGATCATTTATTTGTGGCAAGACAGATATTTCCATAGTGCATTTTTTCCCATGATAGAAGCTTTAAATATTGCCTTATTTTCCTTAGAAATTTGATTTTTGCTGGAAATGGACTAGATTTTTCAAGATTTTAAAAAAATTTTTATTTTTGTTTATTGAAGTATATTTGATTTAGTGTTGTGTCACTGCTGTACAGCAAAGTGACTCACTTATACACATACACTCATTTTTTATATCCTTTTCAATTATGCTTTATCCCAGGGTATTGAATATAGTTCACTGTGCTGTATAGTAGGACCTTGCTGTTTATCCATTCTCTGTATAATAGTTTACATCTGCTAACCTCAAACTCCGATTTGATCCCTCTGCCCCACCGCCCTCCCCCTTGGCAACCACAAGTATGATCTCTTATGTCTGTGAGTCTGTTTCTGTTTTGTAGGTAGGTTCATTTGTGCCATATTTTAGATTCCACATATAACTCATATGGTATTTGTATTTCCCTTTCTGGCTTATTTCATTAGTATGATAATCTCCAGGTCTATCTGTGTTGCTGCAAATGGCATTACTTCATTCTTCTTAATGGCTGAGTAATACTCCATTGTGTATATGTACCACATCATCTTTATGCATTCATATGTTGATGGACATTTGGGTGGCTGACATGTCTGGGCTAATTGTAAGCAGCACTGCAGTGAACATTGGGGTGCATGTATCCTTTCAAACCATGGTTTTCTCCAGATACATGCCCAGTAGTGGGATTGCTGGGTCATATGGTAATTCTATTTTTAGTTTTTCAAGGAGCCTCCATACTGTTCTCCATAGTGGCTGTACCAATTTACATTCCCACCAACAGTGTAGGAGGGTTCCCTTTTCTCCACACCCTCTCCGGTATTTATGGTTTGTAGAGTTTTTGATGATGGCCATTCTGACTGGTGTGAGGTGATATCTCATTGTAGTTTCAGTTTGCATTTCTCTAAGAATTAGCGATGTTGAGCATGTTTTCATGTGCCTGTGGACATCTATATGTCTTCTTTGGAGGAAAGTGTATTTAGGTCTTCGTCCATTTTTTTATTGGGTTGTTTGATTTTTCGATATTGAGCTACACGCCCTGTTTGTAAATTTTGGAGATTAATCTTTTGTTGGTCACATCGTTTGCAAATACTTTCTCCCATTCTTTGGGTTGTCTTGTCATTCTGCTTATGGTTTCCTTTGCTTGCAGAAGCTTTTGAGTTCAGTGAGGTACCATTTGTTTTTTTTGTTTTAATTTTTAAAAATTTATTATTTTTTACTTATTTGTTTTGGCTGTGCCAGGTCTTTGTTGTGGCATGCAGGCTTCTAAGTTTTGACATGTGGGCTTCTTAGTTGTGGCCTGCAGGCTTCTTAGTTTTGGTATGCATGCAGGATCTAGTTCCCTGTTCAGGGACCAAACCAGGGTGCCCTGCATTGGGAGCTCAGAGTCTTTCCCACTGGATCACCAGGTAAGTCCCTTTTTGTTTTTTATTTTTAATTTTTATTCTATTTTGGAGTATAGTTGATTAACAATGTTGTGTTATTTTCAGATGTACAATGAAGTGATTTAGTTATACATGTATGAACTCTTTTTCAAATTCTTTTTTCATTTAGGTTATTAGAGAATGTTAATCAGAGTTCCCTGTGCTGTACAGTAGGTCCTTGTTGGTTATGTATTTTAAATATAGTAGTGTGTACAGTAAGTCCCTACATATGAACCTTCAAGTTGCGAACTTTCAAAGATGGGAACGTGCGTTCACATGTCCAGTCACGTCTGTTAGTTCACGTGTCTGTCGTACATTGCCATGTGCGTGCATCCTCTACAAGTGGTTGTGCTTTGGTGTACTTTACTGTATAGAGTACACTAGTACAGTATCTTTACTTCAAGCCCAGGGTGTCCGGAAGCAGGCATAAAAGCAGCGGTGATGTAGCTGGTACTGCTAAGAAGCGCCAAGCAATAATAGTGGAAACAAAAGTGAAAATAATTGAGAGAGTGGAGCGAGGCGAAAAGATGGCAGACGTCGCTCGTTCTCATAACAAGAATCGTTAACCACCAGCACGATCCTAAAGAAGAAGGACAAGATCATGGAACATGTGAAGGCTGCTGTGCCGATGATGTTGACAGTGATATCAAAGAAGCGTGGAAAAGTGATGGAGGAGATGCAGAAACTTCTCAATAGGTGGATGACGGATCAGCATCAGCGTCGAGTCCCACTCAGCTTAATGCTGATTCAAGAGAAAGCCAAAAGCCTTGAAGAAGAAACACGGCGAAGAATCAGAGGGCACATCTTCTAATGCCAGCCACGGCTGGTTTCATCGGTTCAAGCCTGGAGCCAACTTCACAAGGTAAAAGTAAGTGGGGAGGCAGCGAGTGCAGATACGATAGCTGCCCGGGAATTTCCTGAAACGCTTTGAGAAATTATTGATGAAGGCGCGAATTTACCCGAGCAGGTGTTTAATGTGGATGAGACAGGACTGTACTGGAAGAGGATGCCGGACTGAAGTTACATCAGCAAGGAGGGAAAGTTGATGCCAGGCTATAGAGCAGCAAAGGACAGGCTAACTCTGTTGTTTGGTGGCAATGCTTCTGGTGCTGTGAAGCTGAAGCCTCTGTTAGTTTATCATTCAGAGAACACAAGAGCCCTTAAAAACGTAGCCAAGGGCTCTCTTCCTGTTGTGTGGAAGGGTAACCCCAAAGCCTGGGTTACACAGGCCATTTTCCAGGATTGGTTTTTCCACCACTTTATCCCAGAGGTAGAGAAACATTGCTTGGAGAAGGACATCCCGTTCAACATTCTTTTGCTGCTCGACAGTGATCCGGGCTACCCACCATTCATGAATGACTTTCATCCCAACGTCAAAGTAGTGCATCTGCCACTGAATACCATGTCGTTCATCCAACATATGGACCAGGGAGTTATAGTGACTTTCAAGAAATATTATTTACGTCACACTTTCGTCAGGCAGTAAAGGCAAGTGACCAAGCAGGAACAACTTTGTGACAGTTTTGGAAGGACCGTAACATCTACACGGCCGTAAAAAAGATTGACTTTTCTTGGCATGACGTTATGGCCGTCACCATGAATGGGGTTTGGAAGAACCTTTGCCCGCAGTTTGTTCACGATTTTCTTGGTTTTGAGAAGGTGGATGAGGAGTCCAAAGAGGTCTTCAGCAACGTAGTGACCCTCAGCAAGAAGCTGGAGCTAGATCTGCAAGAGGACAGCTTCATTGAACTCGTTGCTGTGCAAAACGAGGGGCTTACTAGTGAAGACCTGAAGGAATTGGAGGCCCAGAGAAAGGACAAAGACAGACAAGAGGAAGAAGTAACTGAAGAATCGAAGAGATTCACAACACAGGAAATTGCAAGGGGATTTTCTTTATTTGAGGGGGCACTGTTGGTTTTTGAGGCACAGGACCCTAACACAGAACGGTACACGAAGGTTGCAGCAGCCGATCAGAATGCAGTCCAGTGCTACCGTGTCATGTGTGAGGAGACAAAAAGAGCCACTACCAAGACATCACTGGATCTTTTTTCAAGAGGGTAGATAGAATCGATCCAGCAAAGAACCAGAACCTGTGCCGTGAACGTCAGGCGTGAGTGACATTGCGGCTTGCCCTCCGTCTCCTGTTGCTGACGGTCCTTCAGCTCTACCATGTCCCACCTCCCCTCCCTCCTCCAGTCAGTAACTCTTCTTGCCTGTTCACTCGATGCCAGCTCTATGCCAGCTGTTGTACTACTGTACTGTTCAGGGTACTGTAAGATTTAAAATGTTTATTTTTTGTGTTTGTTTTTATGTATTATTTGTGTGAAAAGTATTATAAACCAATTACAGTACAGTACTATATAGCCTATTGTGTTAGTTGGGTACCTACGCTAACTTTGTTGGACTTGTGAACAAATGGGGCTACGAATGCCCTCGTGGAATGGAACTCGTTTGTATGTGGGAAACTTACTGTATATGTCAATCCCACACTCCCCGATTTATCCTTCCCCTACATCGTTTTCCTTTGGTAACCGTAAGTTTGTTTTCTAAGTCTCTGAGTCCGTTTCTGTTTTGTAAATAAGTCCATTTGTACATTTTGTTTTAGATTCCGCATAGAAGCCGTATCATATGATACTTGCCTTTCTCTGTGTGGCTTACTTTACTTAGTATGATAATCTCCAGGTTTGTCTGTGTTGCTGCAAATGGCATTATATCATTCCTTTTAATGGCTGAGTAATACCCCTTTGTATATATGTACCACATCTTCTTTATCCATTCCTCTGTCAAAGGACATTTAGGTTGCTTCCATGTCCTGGCTATTGTAAGCAGCGCTGCAATGAACATTGGGGTACATGTATCCTTTCGAATCATGTTTTTTCCCCATATATATGCCCAGAAGTGGGATTCCTGGGTCATATGGTAGCTCTATTTTTAGTTTTTTTAAGGAACCTCCATACTGTTTGCCATAGTGGCTGTACCAGTTTACATTCCCAACAACAGTGTAGGAGGGTTCCCTTTTCTCCACACCCTCTCCAGTATTTATTGTTTTTAGACTCTTTGGTGATGGCCATTGTGACCAGTGTGAGGTGATATCTCATTATAGTTTTGTTTTTGTTTTTGTTTTTGTTTTTGCGGTACGCGGGCCTCTCACTGTTGTGGCCTCTCCCGCTGCGGAGCACAGGCTCCAGACGCGCAGGCTCAGCGGCCATGGCTCACGGGCCTAGCCACTCCGCGGCATGTGGGATCTTCCCGGACCGGGGCACGAACCCATGTCCCCTGCATCGGCAGGCGGACTCTCAACCACTGCACCACCAGGGAAGCCTTCATTGTAGTTTTAATTTGCATTTCTCTAATAATTAGCGACGTTGAGCATCTTCTCATGTGCCTGCGGCCGTCTGTATGTTTTTTTTTTTTTTTGGCGGTATGCGGGCCTCTCACGGTTATGGCCTCTCCCGTTGCGGAGCACAGGCTCCGGACGCGCAGGCTCAGCGGCCGTGGCTCACGGGCCCAGCCGCTCCGCGGCATGTGGGATCTTCCTAGACCAGGGCACGAACCCGTGTCCCCTGCATCGGCAGGTGGACTCTCAACCGCTGTGCCTCCAGGGAAGCCCTTGCGTCCATTTTTTGATGCGGTTATTTGTTTATCAAGCTGCATGAGTTGTTTGTAAATTTTGGAGAGTGATCCCTTGTCAGTGGCATCGTTTGCAAGTATTTTCTCCCATTCTGTGGGTTGTCTTCTCGTTTTTATGGTTCCCTTTGCTTGCAGAAGCTTTTGAGTTTAATGAGGTCCCATTTGTTTATTTTTGTTTTAATTTTTCTTTTACTTTGGAGTTTAATTGATTAACAGCGTTGTTATTTTCAGGTGTACAGCAAAGTGATTCAGTTATACATATACATGTCTCTCCTCTTTTTCAAATTCTTTTCCCATTTCGGTTATTACAGGATAGTGAGCAGAGTTCCCTGTGTTACACTGTAGGTCCTGTTGATTATTTATTTGAAATATAGTAGTGTGTATATGTCAGTCCCATACTCCCAATTTATCCTTCTCCTCCACCTTTCCCCTTTGGTAATTGTAACTTTGTTTTCTAAGTATATTTTATTTTAGATTCTGCATATAAGTGATATCATGTGATATTTGTCTTTCTGTGTCTGGCTTACTTCACTTAGTGTGATAATCTCCAAGTCCATCTACGTTGCTGCAAATGGAATTACTTTATTTGTTTTTTTTAATAGAAGTATCGCTGATGTATAATGTGTGCATCTCTGCTGTACAGCAAAGTGATTCGGTGATTCACATACATACATTCTTTTTTTAAAATATTCTTTTCCATTATGGTTTATCCCAGGAGGTTGGATGTAGTTCCCAGTGCTAAACAGTAGGACCTTGGTTTTTTTTTTTAAAAAAAAAGTTTATTTATTTATTTTTGGCTGCGTTGGGTCTTCGTTGCTGCGCACTGGCTTTCTCTGGTTGCAACGAGCGGGGCTACTCTTCGTTGTGGTGCGCGGGCTTCTCATGGCGGTGGCTTCTCTTGTTGCGGAGCACGGGCTCTAGGTGCACGGGCTTCAGTAGTTGTGGCACACGGGCTTAGTTGCTCCATGGCATGTGGGATCTTCCCGGACCAAGGCTCGACCCCGTGTCCCCTGCATTGGCAGGCGGATTCTTAACCACTGCGCCACCAGGGAAGCCCTAGGACCTTGTTTTTTATCTGTTCTAAGTATGATAGTTTGCATCTACCAACCCCAAACTCCCAGTCCATAGCTCTCTCCCTTCACCCGTCCTTTTTGGCAGCCACCAATCTGATCCCTGTGTCTGTTTCTGTTTTGTAGATAGGTTCATTTGTGCCATATTTTAGATTCCACGTGTAAGTGATATCACATGGTATTTGTCTTTCTCTTTCTGACTTCACGTAGTATGATACTCTCTAGTTGCATCCATGTTGCTGCAAATGGCATTATTTCGTTCTCTTTTATGGCCAAGTAGTATTTGATTGTATATACGTACCACATCTTCTTTATGAAGATGGACATTTAGGTTTCTTCCATGTCTCAGCTATTGTAAGCAGTGCTACCATGACCACAGCGGTGCGTGTATCTTTTTCAGTTATAGTTTTGTCCGGGTATATGCCCAGGAGTTGGATTGTTGGGTCATATGGTAGCTCTAGTTTTAGTTTCTGAGGAACCTCCATACTGTGCTCCACAGTGGCTGCACCAACTTACATTCCCACCAACAGCATAGGAGGGTTCTCTTTTCTCCACACCCTCTCCAGCATTTATTGTTTGTGGGCTTTTTGATCATGGCCGTTCTGACTGGTGTGAGGTGATAATATAGTTCTGATTTGCATTTCTCTAATAATTAGCGATGTTGAGCATCTTCTCATGTGCCTGTGGATGTCTGTATGTGTTTTTTGAAGAAAAGGCTATTTAGGTCTCCTGTCCATTTTTTGATAGGGTTGTTTGCTTTTTTGATATTGAGTTGCATGAGCTCTTTGTAAATTTTGGAGATTGATTTCATGTCGGTCACATCCTTTGCCAGTATTTTCTCCCATTCTGTAGGTTGTCGTTTCGTTTTGTTTATGGTTTCCTTTGCTGTGAAAAGCTTTTGAGTTTAATGAGGTCCCATTTATTTTTGTTTTGGTTTTAATTTTTATTTTATATTGGGGTTTCGTTGATTAATAATGTTGTGTTAGTTTCAGGTATACAGTATAGTGATTCAGTTTTACATATACACGTATCTACTCTTTTTCAAATTCTTTTCACATTTCGGTTATTACAGGATAGTGAGCAGAGTTCCCTGTTTTATACAGTAGGTCCTTGTTGGTTATTTATTTGAAATATAGTAGTGTGTGTATGTCAGTCCCATACTCCCAATTTATCTTTCCCCTCCACTTTTCTCCTTTGGTAACTGTATGTTTATTTTCTAAGTCTGTGAGCCTGTTTCTATTTTGTAAATAAGTCAGTTTGCATATTTTGTTTTAGATTCTGCATATAAGCTGTATTGTATGATATTTGTCTTTCTCTGTCTGGTTTACCTCACTTAGTATGATAATCTCCAGGTCTGTCTGTGTTGCTGCAAATGGCATTATGTCATTCCTTTTGATGGCTGAGTAATACTCCAGTGTATATATGTACCGCATCTTCTTTATCCATTCATCTGTGGGTGAACATTTAGGTTGCTTTCCTGTCTTGGCTATTGTAAGCAGCACTTCAGTGAACGTTGGGGTGCATGTATCCTTTCGAACCGTGGTTTTCTCTAGATATATGACCAGGAGTGGGATTGCTGCATCTTACGGTAGCTCTATTTTTAGTTTTTTAAAGAACGTCCATAGTGTTTTCCATAGTTACTGTACCAATTTACATTCCCACCAACAGCATCTCTCCACACCCTCTCCAGTATTTATTGTTTGTATACTTTTTGATGTTAGCCATTCTGACTGGTATAAGGTGGTACCTCATTGTAGTTTTGATTTGCATTTCTCTTATAATTAGCGATGTTGAGCATCTTTTCATGTGCCTCTTGGCCCTCTGTATGTCTTCTTTGGAGAAAAGTCTATTTAGGTCTTCCCCTATTTTTATATCGGGTTGTTTGGGGTTTTTTTGATATTGAGCTGCATGAGCTGTTTGTAAATTTTGGAGATTAAGCTTTAGTCGGTCACAACGTTTGCAAGTATTTTCTCTCATTCTGTGGGTTGTCTTGTTGTTTTGTTTATGGTTTTGTTTGCTTGCAAGAGCTTTTGAGTTTAATGAGGTCTCATTTGTTTATTTTTATTTCCATTATTTGAGGAGACAGATCAAAAAGATCTCGCTGTGATTTATGTCAGAGTGTTCTGCCTATGTTTCCCTCTAAGAGTTTTTCGTATCGCAGCCTTACATTTAGGTCTTTAATTCTGTTTGAGTTTATCTTTGTGTATGCTGTTAGACAGTGTTCTAGTTTCAGTCTTTTGCATGTAGCTGTCCTGTACACACTGGTACACTGTGCATCAGTGTAGCACCCTTTATTTAAGAGACTGTGTTTTCTCCATTGTGTAGGCTTGGCTCCTTAGTCGTAGATTAATTGGCCATAAGTTTGTGTGTTTGTTTCTGAGCTTTCTTTGATCTATATGTTTTGTGTTCGATCTATATTTTTTGTGTTTGCCTGTAGCATACTTTTTTGATTACTGTAGCTTTTTTGTAGTATAGTCTGAAGTCAGGGAGCCTGATTGCTCAAGTTTCGTTTTCTCTTGTCAGGATTCCTTTGGCTCTTCTGCATCTTTTTTGTTTCCATACGCATTTTAAAATGTTTTGTTCTAGTTCTGTGAAAAATGCCGCTGTTCATTTGATAGGGATTGCACTGATTCTGTAGAATGACTTGGGAAGTATAGTGATTTTGACAACATTGATCTTCCAGTTGAAGAACATGGTATATCTTTGCATCTGTTTGTATCATCTTGGATTTCTTTCATTAGTGTGTTAAAGTTTTCAGAGTACAGGTCTTTTGTCTCCTTAGGTAGGTTTATTCCTGGGAATTTTATTCTTTTTGATGTGCTGGTAAATGGGATTGTTTCTTTAATTTCTGTTTCTGATCTTTCGTTGTTAGTGTATAGAAGCAACAGATTTCTGTGTATGTATTTTGTATCCTGCCACTTTGCTGAATTCATTGATCAGCTCTTGCAGTTTTCTGGTAGCATCTTTAGGATTTTCTTTGTATAGTATCCTGTCATCTTCAAACAGTGACAGTTTTACTTCTTTTCCAATTTGGATTCCTTTTATTTCTTTTTCTTCTCTGATTGCCATGACTAGGACTTCCAAACTATGTTGAATAAAAGTGGAGAGGGTGGACATCCTTATCTTGTTTTTTTTGGTTTGTTTTTTTTGTTTTTGAAGATGTTGGGGGTAGGAGTTTATTAATTTACTTATTTATTTTTGCTGTGTTGGGTCTTCGTTTCTGGGCAAGGGCTTTCTCTAGTTGTGGCAAGTGGGGGCCACTCTTCATCGCGGTGCGCGGGCCTCTCACTGTCGCGGCCTCTCTTGTTACGGAGCACAGGCTCCAGACGCGCAGGCTCAGTAGTTGTGGCTCACGGGCCTAGTTGCTCCGCAGCATGTGGGATCTTCCCAGACCAGGGCTCGAACCCGTGTCCCCTGCATTAGCAGGCAGATTCTCAACCACTGCGCCACCAGGGAAGCCCCTTATCTTGTTCTTGATCTCATAGGAAATGCTTTCAGGTTTTCACCGTTGAGTATGATGTTAGCTGTAGATTTGTCATATATGACTTTTATTATGTTGAGGTAGGTTCCCTCTATGCCCATTTTCTGGAGAGTTTTTATTATAAATTGGTGTTGAATTTTGTCAAAAGCCCTTTTTGCATCTACTGAGATGATCATATGGTTTTGTTTGTTTTTGTTTTATTTATTCATTTGTGGCTTACTTGGTTCTTCGTTGCTGCGCGTGGGCTTTCTCTAGTTGCGGCGAGCAGGGGCTACTCTTCGTTGTGGTGCGCAGGCTTCTCATTGTGGTGGCTTCTCTTGTTGCAAAGCACAGGCTCTAGGCACGTGGGCTTTAGTAGTTGTGGCTCGTGGGCTCTAGAGCGCAGACTCAGTAGTTGTGGCGTGCAGGCTTAGTTGCTCCACGGCATGTGGGGTCTTCCCAGAACAGGGCTCGAACCCGTGTCCCCTGCATTGGCAGGCAGATTCTTAACCACTGCGCCACCAGGAAAGTCTGATCATGTGGTTTTTATTCTTCAGTTTGTTAATGTGGTGTATCACACTGATTGATTTGCAGATATTGAAAAATCCTTCCAACTTTGGGATAATCCCACTTGATCGTGGTGTATGATCCTTTTAGAGTATTGTTCAATTCAGTTTGCCAGTATTTTGTTGAGGATTTTTGCATCTGTTCATCAGTGATATTAGCCTGTAATTTTCTTTTTTTTATGGTATCGTCTGGTTTTGATATTAAAGTGATGGTGGCCTTATAGAATGAGTTTGGGCGTGTTCTTTCCTTTGCAATTTTTGGGAATAGTTTCAGAAGGTTAGGTGTTAAACTCTTCTCTGAATGTTTGATAGAATTTAGCTGTGAAGCCATCAGGTCCTGGAATTTTGTTTGTTGGGAGTTTTTTAATCACAGTTTCATTTTTAGTACTTGTGATTTGTCTGTTCATGTTTTCTGTTTCTTCCTGGTTCAGTCTTGGAGGGTTGTACCTTTCTAAGCATTTGTCCGTTTCTTTTAGGTTGTCCATTTTACTGGCATAGAGTTGTTTGTAGTAGGCTCTTATGGTCCTTTGTATTTCTGTTGTAACTTCTCCTGTTTCATGTGTAGTTTTATTTATTTTAGCCCTCTCCCTTTTTTTCTTGATGTGTCTGGCTAAAGATTTATCAATTTTGTTTATCCTTTCAAAAAACCAGCTTTTAGTTTTATTGATATTTTCTATTTTTTCTTTGTCTCTGTTTCATTTATTTCTGCTCTGATATTTATTATTTCAGTGTACTATCTTTGGGTTTTGTTTTTTTCTTCTTTCTCTAGTTGCTTTAGGTCTAAGGTTAGGTTGTTTATTTGAGATTTTTCTTGTTTTCTGAGGTAACATTGTATTGCTATACACTTCCCTCTTAGAACTGCTTTTTCTGTATCCTATACATTTTGGATGGTCATGATTTTGTTTTCATTTGTCTCTAGGTATTTTTTAATTTCCTCTTTGGTTTCATCAGTGATCCATTGGTTGTTTAGTAACATATTGTTTAGCCTCCACGTATTTGTGTTTTTACAGTTTTTTTCTTCTAGCTGATTCTAATCTCATAGTGTTGTGGTCGGAGAAGATGCCTGATATGATTTCAGTTTTCTTAAATTTACTGAGCCTTGCTTTGTAGCCTAGCATGTGATCAATCCTGGAGAATGTTCCACGTGCACTGGAAAAGAATGTGTATTCTGTGGCTTTTGCATGGAATGCTCTGTAAATATCAATTAAGTCCATCTGGTCTAATTTGTCATTTAAGGCTCGTGTTTCCTTATTGATCTTCTTTCTGGATGATCTGTCTGTGATGAAAGTGGGGTGTTAAATCCCCCTACTATTACTGTTACTGTGTTACTGTCAATTTCTCCCTTTATGGATGTTAGTATCTGCCTTATATATTGAGGTGCTCCTATGTTGGGTGCATATACATTTACAATTGTTATATCTTCTTCTTTCATTGATCCTTTGATCATTATGTAGTGTCCTTCTTTGTCTCTTGTAACAGTGTTTATTTTAAAGTCTAGGGACATCCTTGGTGGTGCAGCGGTTAAGAATCCACCTGCCAGTGCAGGGGACACAGGTTTGAGCCCTGATCCGGGAAGATCCCACATGCCACAGAGCAACTAAGCCCATGCGCCACAACTACTGAGCCTGCGCTCTAGAACCTGCAAGCCATGACTACTGAGCCCGTGTGCCACCACTACTGAAGCCCACATGCCTAGAGCCTGCGCTCCACAACAAGAGAAGCCACTGCAATGAGAAGACCGTGCAGCACAATGAAGAGCAGCCCCTGCTCGCCGCAACTAGAGAAAGCCTGCATGCAGCAACGAAGACCCAATGCAGGCAAAGATAAATAAATAAAAGTAAATATATCAAAAAAATTTTTTTTAAAACCCAGAGACCAGCATGAGGAGCAGAGTCGTTACCTTACATTAGAGAGAATGCATGACAATAAGGCATCGTCCATCCAAGGCAATATTGTTTTTGGCCACCTAAGTGGATGAGGTTGTGACACAGGGTGCAGACATAGATGAACCTTTATTTTTTATTTATATTTTTGGCTGCGTTGGGTGTTCATTGCTGCACGCATGGGCTTTCTCTAGTTATGGTGAGCGGGGGCTACTCTTTGTTGTGGTGCGTGGGCTTCTCATTGCAGTGGCTTCTCTTGTTGCAGAGCACGGGCTCTAGGCACGACGGCCTCACAGGCCTCTAGAGCGGAGGCTCAGTAGTTGTGGCGCACGGGCTTAGTTGCTCCGTGGCATGTGGGATCTTCCCAGACCAGGGCTCAAACCCGTGTCTCCTGCATTGGCAGGCAGATTCTTAACCACTGCGCCACCAGGGAAGTCCCGATGAGCCTGTAAAATGTTACATTAAGTGGGAGAAGAACCAGACACAAAGACCAACTATTGTATTCTTCTATTTATATGAATTGTTCAGAGCAGGCAGATCCACAGACAAAGAAGATTAGTGGTTGCCTAAGGATGAGGGTTTGAGCAGGTGATGGAACCATTATGGGGTTCCTTTTGGGGTGATGAAAATGTTCTGAAGTTGATTGAAGTGATGGGTGCACAACTCTGTGAATATACTAAAAAACCATTGAATGGTGAATGGTATGGTATGTCGATTATGCCTCAGTAAAGCTGTTGGAAAAAAACCGAGACGAAAATACCACATCAAAGAGGCACACGGTCTTCATCCTGAACCGTTGCAGTCTTTTTCTCACCTGGAGCTATGAATGGCTCATTACTAGTAAAGAATGAATGTCACATTTATTTGGGGTCGGGGTTGGGGGGCATATGAAATTTGAAAAGCCTCTGAGAGATTTTGATTATCCCCTTCCCTTTGGAAATCACCCGGGGGTACCTACCTCCTAGAAGCTAGGACACTTGGAGCCAGGTGCACTCAAATACAGTTTAAGAAAGATTGCTCGCGCGTTTTGTCTTTACTTCCTGTCCCAAAGGGGTGTGTGAATCTGGTGGTCCTGAAACATGACAGGAAACTCCAGTCCCTTCTGCTCTGAAGGGCGTTTTTTTAAGCAGGGGCCTCCCCACCCACCCACCAGGCGCTGGTTCTGTTGGCGCTGCATCCCTTTCTGTCAGTTTTGGCCTATTCTAACCCAGGTGTTAGAGGGCAACAGCCTGTGTCATGGGAGGGCCAGAGTCAGAGGGAAGGTGTGGAGACAGTCTGCCTGAGGCCTCTCGTACGCCTGGGCAATCGTGCGCTGACGAGGCATGGAAATCACTAGTCATCCCGTGGGTCCTGCCCAGGAGCCAGCTGCTGCTCCTGCCCCTGTAGATTGGTTCCACCTGTTCTTGGACGGCATGGGAATGGAATCGTCTGGCATGTCAGTTTTCCTCTGACTTCTCTTATTCATCACAGTGTCTTTGAGATTCGCCCTTGTTGTTGCACGTGTCATTGCGTCATTCTGTTATCGCTGTTACCGCTGAGTAGTGTTTCCTCCGTTGCGTGAGGATTCCACAGCTTGACCCCCCATCCTTCTGTTGGTGCATATTTGGGTCGTTTCCCATTTTAGGCTACTGTGAAGAAGGCTGCTTTGAGCAGTCGTGTCTCAGTCTTTTTGCGGGTATGTATTTTTATTTCTCTCGGGTAAATAAACACCTAGAGTCGGGGAACTGGCAGCTCGTAGGGCAGACTGTGCTTCGCTCTGTTAGAAGCTGCCCAGGAGCCCTGCAGAGTGGTTGAGCCACTCCTGTAACCCCAGCAGAGACGTACGAGCTCCTGTTGTTGCACTCCGGGCCGTCACTGGGTATGGTCGGTCTTTTTGATTCGTTGCAGGGTTTGAACAGAGGTGTTTCATACTCTGATTTAGATGTGGAAAAGAAAGAGACTCAGTCTGTGGTGTGGAGATGAGTGTGGGGAGGGGGCGGTAGGGGGTTAGCCCGGCAAGAACTCAGGGTGGCTTGCCCAGTGAGTTGATGGAAGCAGGCAGATGTGGTTGGCATCTAGGCGTATTTTGAAGAAAAGGGTCAGCAGGATTTGCTGAAGGACAGACCATGGGATGAGAGAGAGGAGGTAAGGGTGCCCACTGGGGTTGCTGGTGGGGCTGCCCTTTCCTGAGACATTGCAGGGACAGTGTGGACCAGGGTGGGAGCCGGGAGAGGGTTTGAACATGCGACACTGGAGATGCCTGTTAGACATCCGAGTGGCAATTTTGTGGGCAGTGGGGCACCTGAGTCAGGAGGTCAGGGGAGGGGCTGAGCTGGGATTCTAGGTGTGGAAGGTGTCATGAGAGCATAGGTGGCGTTTAAATGAAGTGGGATGAGAACACGTGGGATATGGGTGTAGGCGGTGGAGAAGGGGTGAGGGAAGGAGCTCTGTCCTCCAGTGTGTTGAGGTCAGGAAGGCCTGGAGGAGTCGGGGAGATGAGAGGAGAACTTGGGGAGAGTGGTATCCCAGAAGCCAAGTGATAAACACACCCCAAGGACTGGCCCTTGTCAGACGTGACGAGGCCTGAGATGTGGCCGTTGGGTTTGGCCGAGCAGAGGTGGTGGCCTCGGTGAGCCGTGTCAGAGGGTGGGATAGTTGCCCACCCGAACAGTTAATGCCGATGTCAGGGAACTCTTGAAGTTTTGTTGTGAAGGGCATGAGAAATGGGTTGGTAGCTGGAGAAGGATTTGGTGTCAGGGGAGGGTTTTCTTTTTAAGCTGGAAGATGTTGCATCGAGTTTGATGGACGGCTCCGATAGCGAGGGCAAGAGGGATCACTCAGGAGTGGGGACAGGTGCCGGAGCGGTGTTCTGTGCAGGTGAGAGAAGGTCCAGCGCGCCCCTTAGAAGGATGCGGTGGCGGTAGTGTGCGGAGCCCCGCAAGGTGTTGGGGAGAAAGCATGGAGAGGGCGGGCAGGATGGAAAGTGAGAGGGTGTCTGGAGCAGGGGAGTGTAAGGATTGCAGGGTAGCACCGAGGGCCCCTGGAGATGCGTGGCCAGTCATTTCACACGAGGCCCCACTGCAGAGTTCTGTCTGTGTGTCCCTTCGCCATAGCGTGCAGTGGCGGGTTCAGGACTCGGGTTTTCTCAGGCCAGGGGGAAGGACAGAAGGGGAGAGGGGTGAGGCGTGTGGAGATTGTTCCTGTGGATGGAATTGGACTCAGCAGTTTGATTCCAGACATGGGGCGTTCAGCTCTGTATTAGTTGTAAGTTGTCTTGCTGTCTGCTGAACAGGGTTTAATATAAAAGTAAATTTCTCCGGTCACTGGTTACTGTCATCACTGCTTGCATCAAAGGTAGAATACTTCACTCTTTACCTAAGAAAAGAACTTCAGACTCTGACATCCTGTTTTCAGTCATATATTCTGCAGGCCCAGCAATAACCCAAATCTACCACCTTCTCTAAGAGAAGTGCTTGAGGAAATCGGCCCAGTGATGTCTAGTTACTGATACGTTATTTCAAAAAGTGGGTTTTTTTAATGTATTTTTTAGTTGATTGACTAGCTAATATAGGTACTTGGTAAATTTGGACGGTTTTAAAACTATATTTTGCTCGTGGTTCATGGTAAAACGTACACACTTCTAAATTTCAGAGAAGTTGGAGGAGATTCGGGATCATGAACGAAAGGAAGAAACTTTTACCCCTATGCCCAGCCTTCACTACATGGAGCTCACCAAACTCCTCTTAAATCAGTAAGTACCTCTCACTTCTTCGAACCCACATGCACGATGGAACCCCCAGTTCCCAGCCCACCTCCTTTCGTGTTCCACGCTCATTACCGAGGGAAGTGGTAGCTTTGGCGCCCAGGTCCTCAGCCAGTAGTCTGGGAGTCGTTTGTGGGCACGCACACACTGGCCGGGCTCTGTCTCTCCCTGTTTCTCTTTTTTCCCTTTCTCCACCCTTCCCTCTCCTGGTGGATCCCGTGGTTCTTTCCATTCTGTGTCCTACCCGTCACTTGATACTGGACTCTACTATCAGCCCATCATCTCCAGCAGCAGCCTTTTTCTTAACTGCAAATGTTCCATTAGTCGAGCTGCACCCCTTTTCTCCTTTGGGCCTGTGCATCTGCATTCTTGTATCTCTTGCACAGGAAAGGGCCAGGGGTCGCATTTTCCTTCGACCCTGGGCTAGAAGGCAGGTCCACTGGGGCAAAACTGTTTCCCCTCATCCAGTTCAGGCTCCCCATGGGCTTCTAATTCATTCTCCGCCTTGCAGCCAGAGCGGCCTTGCAAAGATACAGCTGCCACGTGAGTCCCCTGTTCCTCCGAGCCTCTCTAGGGTCTGAAGTCCTGATCGTGGTATTCGAAGCACCGCACAGCCTGGTTCCCTTCTCCCGTCTCGCACCACTCTCTGCAGTCCTTCCCTCCGATTCTCTAGGGGGCAGGCTCACGTTGGCCTCCTTCACTTCTTCACACATGCCCAGGTCCTCAGAGCGCACAGGCACGTGTGTGTGTGTGTGTGTGTGTGTGTGTGTGTGCACCGTCCTTCTGCCCAGTGAGTCCACCTGTTCCCTGCTCCCTCCTCGGGTTTAGCATAGCAGGTCCTCCCTCCCAGGTTACGTGTACCAGTCCTCGTGGCAGCTCTGTACCCCTCTATAGCACTTGTCAGGTGTAATGCTCTAACTGCTGTGCCTGAGCTGTTCCCCACCCCCGCCCCCAGGTCTCATGGGCAGGGACTGTCTCGCCTGCCCCCGCACAGTGCCTGGTACTCACATGTTTGTGGAATGAATGAATGCATCAGTGCAGGGGGCAGGCAGGTGTGGCTACTTAGAATGTAATTTGCACAATGTCAAGCTTTTGAAGCCCTGAGCACCTTTTCACTGATGGATTCAAGAGCAGAAGCAGAACCAAAGTTGGAAGCTCCCTACTGCCTCCCGAAGAGCAGCAGGGGCCGGGGGCCCACCTGTGGAATTCAGGTGAAAATCTGCACATGGACTTGTCCTTGAGTTGACATGTGGCTGCAGTTGTGTAGTTCACAACATTCTCAGCATTCAACATGCCAAGCGTCCCACCAGGTAGTGGAGATGGTCATGTAGGCTTGAGTTCCAGTTTCGTAGGGAGGAGATGCAACCCTGTTGACAGATGTGGTATAACCCTGCAGTGTGTGCTAATGCTGTTCAGAGTATGTCGGGGTGCAACCCGCATGCCTGGTGCTGCCAGAGAAGGGATCCCTGGCTTGGAGGCTGAAGGGAAATTTACTAGGGGAGAGGGCAGTATAGGTAGAAGGACAGAAGGTGAAAGGGCCTGGATTTGTGGAGCAGGGCTGTTGGGACCTGCATGGACTGAGTGAGGGCAGGGCGGTGGACGCGGCGTCCCCAGGAGAGTGTTCAGGCAGGTAGGCGTTATCCGGAGGATATGAGAGGGCTGCTTTCGTAGGGGAGTGTGACTTCAGAAGGGAGAATATGGGAGCAGAGGGGAGGCCGGTTCATCTTCAGTTTTGAAGTTCAATGAGTTACGTACACAGTGCCTATCGAAACCCTTGTTTTATAATTCCTTAGAGCCATGCATTCAGTGAAGGGACCTCGGTTCTGCAGTGCAGTTCACGAGGAGCTGGGGTCCTTTGTTCTTTAACCTGCTGTTCAGAGCATAAGATCCAAATGTTTGGGTCTTAAATAAAATCTGCTGTATCAATTGTATGCTACTGATTCTCCATCTACTCATCTTGAGCTATTTTAGCCTGTGGAGAGAGCCTTGCCAGCTTACCCTAGGATGCCTGGTGATGAGTGATGTTGGCTTTTGCTTTTGTCTTCTAGTTGGTCTCTTCCTTCAAAGGTTAGTTTAGTTTAAAAATGTGTCACACAGGAAGGCTCTCAGTGCGGCCCCGTTGGCTCCAGTCAGACTGTTAGGCAGAATTTGCTGTGTATAGGTGTGCTGTTTATGCTCATTTGCGATTTGTTCTGTGACTTCTGCAGATGTATCTGTTTTCCCTGTAGAGTGGGACAGTCCTCTCCTTCGGGGATTTCGTGAGGATAGAAATGCCTCGCACAGAGCCTGCGTCTTCTTTCCCTAGTGGGCTGTAGCCCTTGGATGACAGATGGGGTATTAGCATTAGAGGTCACGACCGCTGAGCCAGCCTTTGAAAGAAATTCATTCTCGATGGAAATTCTATAGCATAGAACACTCAGCTGTCCTGAGTCAGGGGAGGACCGACTCAGAGCTGCTTCTCCAAGATCTCATTTTTTTTGGTGAATAACAGAAGTCCTTGTACCACAGCTTGCCCAGGGACAGGTAACATGAGCACAGATAACTCGGTGAGGATCACGGCTGAATTTTCTTGGCACCAAGCTTAACCGCTAGAAATCCTTACATTTTAAAAAACTGAAAAAGCGAAACCAATTTTGAGTCTAGAACAGCTTGTGCATTTTTGCCTAAATCCAAGCAGCATTTACACAAGCCACTTCTACCTGGAAGTTGCCTTAGTTCACTGAGTGCTTCCTTATGCGATTTATTTCACCTTTTGCTTCCTTTAGTGCTTCAGACAACATCCCGAAAGCAGATGAGATCCGGACCCTGATCAAGGACGTGTGGGACACTCGCGTAGCCAAGCTCCGGGTGTCTGCTGACAGCTTCGTGAGACAGCAGGAGGCACACGCCAAGGTGGGCATGCGGTGGGCCGCCCACGGAGGCCGGATGCTCTGTGGGACAGCCCGCGGCATCTTGTCTGCTTAGGGCGTCGCGGGAAGGGATAACTAGCCATGCGGGGCTTTCAGAAAATTATTACTCATTGGTTCCTTATTTTTTATCCAGTAGATTTAACCTTTCGTGAAATTAAAGACTCAACTAACCCGGTCCGTCTGCCCTTGTGTTTTAGCTGGATAACTTGACCTTGATGGAGATCAACACCAGTGGGGCTTTCCTCACGCAAGCGCTCAATCACATGTACAAACTCCGCACGAACCTGCAACCTTCTGACAGCTCCCAGTCTCAGGACTTGTAGGCAGAGACTGGTTTGTAGAGGCCCGTGTCTGCCAGCAGGAGGCTCACCGGGTGGCCTGAGCGCTCGGGACGTGACAGAGGTACTCACATTTCCAGAGTTCTAGAACTACTTCTGAATGTATGCAAAAAACTGCAGTGAATCAAGGGATGGGTTCATAACCTTGTTGGCAAGCAACAGGCTTGTGCTTAGTCCTCGAGACATTCTGTAATTCCATGTCTGTATCTGGGAGCCAGCTGTCCTTTCATGGGGAAACGAGAAAAGCATTGGCAGAACGAATGATTTCGCTAGCAGAGCTCTGGGTCTCCTGCACGGGACTGTTGTGTGCAGGTGAGTGTTCGGTGCCGTCCGGTGTTGCTTTTAAGACGGAGATGTAGCAGGATGGTAAGATGGAGATGTAGCAGGATGGTAACGTGGCCTCGGCCATTCTTCTCCCTTCTTGACCCTCATCTCTGGGGCTAAATTTAGTCTGCTACAGAGGCTCTTCACACGGAGGAGGACAGCAGATGAGTGGCGAGTGACACCAACCCATATTTATCAGCTAAGCCCTGATACACAATAAAGATGGAATCAACCCACATCTCTGTTGGGTTTTTTTCCTGCATAACTGCCACGCAAGGGAGCAGGCCAAGTGGCTGAATGATCTGATGGACCAAACTTGAGAGGTTTAGCAGGCAACTGTCAACTTCCAACCGACACTCTGGGTATCTCTTGTTCTCTTGGCTGTTTCTGGGTAAGGCCCTAAGGGTTGCTTATCAGCAAGAGGAAAAATCAATTCCATGTTATCGAGTGTATGAGTGAAGCTGAAGACACGACCCCAGGGGGAAAAGTGGGGCCTATTACATGGTTCTTGATGAACTGTGGAGAAGACAGTTCTAGGCAGCAGTGGCTCAGGTAACGGTATTGGTTTTTTTCCCTAGGAGGAAAAGTTTAAGCGCTAGCATTGCTCAGTCCCTTACAGAAAAGTACATTACCGCAGGGGGCGGCGGGGGGCAGATCGGCTCGTCATGTAATGAGTAGGTTCGGTAACCAGCTGGTTTCCAATGCTAGCGCCGTCAGTCAAAAGCAGTCACATGCCATCTCGAGGGTTATGAGGGGTACGTGTGCGTGATCAACTGGGCCTAAAGAATATCTGCTGGTGTTTTTACCCTTCAGTGTTTAAAATACAAACTTACTTCAGGTTGCTCAAGCAGCTATTGTTTAAGCACCGAAGGGCCGCACATGGAGGGATGAGGACCCAGAAGACCTGGTCTCCATCACTTAAGAGATGACAGGACTTGTCTTTTCATCTCTCTCTTATGCAGAATCCTTCAGAGTTAATCTGGGGAATGTTCTAGAATGAAACCATGTTACTGTGGCAGTTTAGGAGTCCTGTGTATCTCAGATTTCACCCCTAATCCCCTTCTCTTGAAACCTGGCCGAGGCACAGTCGAATGTGTCTTCACACTTTACCTTAAAGCTGTGTAATTGTTGAGCTCTTATTTTTATTTTTTGGCCTTATTACAACATAGAAAAGATTTTTCTCTTAAGATGATTTAGGAAGATTTTATTTTTTGGATGTTGTCAGAAATTACAGCAATATATTCATAAATACCTAATTACTACATTCAACAAATAATATTACAATACAGTTAATTCAAACAAGTACACTTAGAACAGGTTTAATTTCACAGCATCTAAACTGCCCCCCAGAGTGACTGAGGCACTGTTCCTCCTCCTTCCATGTACTGGTTGACTGTTCTAGCAGTTAAGCATAGGTACATACAGAGTAACACGACTGATTGATTAGCATGGTCTTCCTCGGGTCAAGGTAGAGTTAAGGTTAAGCGCTGGATCAGAAGGTTGGGGACAGGCTACTGCAAGTAGTAAAGTTGATAGTGTGGTTACTTGGAAGAGGACAGGGCTGCTGCGAAGTGGCTAATCCACGCTGTACGATGAGCAGCATCGCGGTGCTGACCATCTCCATCTGGTGGCAGGTCCCTGGAACTTGCTACACTTTAAGCCGTGGCCCAGAGGGAAGGGGGGTATGCGATCTAACGTTGGGGATGTGACAGCATTGTGAGCTGCTTGACGGAACACCATCCCACGCACAAACTTAAGACTTCCTGTTAGAATACTTGAATGCCTCGCTGCTTTGCTGAAGGTGTCGGCTCCTTTTAATATTCTTTGAGTTTCCCTGAGGGTGTATAATCTATGAGCATGTTAATGCCAATTAAGTGTTTTGTTTCCTTTAGAATATAGACTACACTGTTGAAGAGCCTATCTTGGTCACTTATCTGAGATAATGGATTAAGATTACGATATTTCACATCAGTTTGGCTTGTTTCTACGTGTGGCGCGCCAAGTTTGGTGGAAAGCTCTGGTTTGTTGCTAATGATCTGATTAAATGCAGAACCACACGACTCACTTTTGGAAGGGATCCCATCCTGCACAGGTTTAGCGAAACCCCCTTTAGAGGGTAGACGGCAGCCGTCTCTCCCAGGTGCCGTGGGAAGACACAGGTCGTGCAGGACTGTTCACAAAAGTACTGACACAGAAGTTGCATGATCAGTTCTAGAGCAAATGTGGTGCACTTCTGAACTTTGTCTTTCAAACTCAGTGTGAAACAGCTGAACAGAAAGCTTCAGGGATTCCATATTTCTCTGTCAGTTTTTAAGCCCAAACTGAAAAGAGGCTCTGATGCTACCATGCTCTTTCAGAATAAGTGTTTTCAGATTATAAAACTAATTACTAAATGGAACAAAAAAAAACCCCAAGATTGGGTACTATGTCTCAGTGGTGCAGAGACATAGTACCCAATCTTTTGTTTTCAAAAGACACTTTGTTTCCTTTTTCTTAGTTTATTCATGTTGCCTTACGGGTTTGTATTTATATTCTGATTGTCCTATTACTTCTTGAGCCTTAGAATATCCAGAGACCCTCACAGGTCAGTGGGAGTATGGGGAAGCAGAGTGATGGAGCAGCTCAGAGGCGGAGCAGGGGGGAGGCAGGCAGTTCTAGCTCAGTGACACAGCTGCACCCCTGGGCAGGCGTCCCTTTAACCTGTGTGCCGCGTCCTCCTCCCCAAAAGCAAAACAGCCGCAGACACAGGCGCTCTCCTCAGGTGGTAACAGGATGGGGCTGTGCACGTTATCAGATCTACTCATCCCTTTGCTTTTTGGCCAGGACCCCTACCAGAGCCGAGGAGCAAAGGCATCCAGACATTTTCTACTATGGAGTTAGGAGGACTGGGGGGAAGCGTTAAGATGTAGTAACCCTTAGGCCTTCAGAGCCAGCAAGCAGATTTTAGGTAGAGAAATTCAGTGACGTTTTGCCCTGATCGTTGGCAGTGGGGCTCCCTCTAAACACCTGTCGCCACCTGTGGCACATGGCGCTCTGTGTCTTTGCAGGGGAGGAGGCCCCGGAAGGGCCCTTAGTTCTCGTCAAGTCGTTTCTGTAGAGAGAAAAGCACTTGCTGACTGCTGCTAACACTGGCGGCACTTTTCGTCTGAGTTTGCTAATAACTGGAAGATTCTTGGCAGATATACAGAGCAAACTGTGTGGGAACAGATAAAGTGACACAACGCCATCTGCCAGCAAGCTGTTCCGCGCAGCTGAGGTCTGGGGCCGAGGGCGTGGCCACTTCCTGAAGGTCAGCCAGCCCTTCCCCGGCACGGGGCGCGATGCTCGGGTCCCCTCCCCCTCCCCCCTCCCCCGGGCAGACCAACCAACCACTGGCTGCTTTGGCCTCTGGTTCAGGCCCACTTGGGCAAGAGATGCCTTCCTGATCTAGATTTCACGCCTGAACCTGCCTCATCCCCGTTCCTAGCCGCTCCTGTGGTTGGCACAGTAAGTCAGTCCAAGAAGAGAAGTTCTGCGCAGACATTGTTCACCCTACTTTCAGGCTGGTACGAAGCTTTGCATCTAAATAAATAAACCCTATACATACAGTTTCTACTTTGCACCTGCGCAGACTGCCGTAAGACAGACACCTCAGCATCCTGTCCCAGCAGCCGCTCCCTTCCTCAAAGGCTCTTAACGAAGCCCATGTGTGCCTGCGTGCGTGAAGGTGCACACACAGCGTCCACCTGGCTCCCACTGGAGCCCGCCCCTCCTCGCTTCGTAGCATGGGCTGTGGTGAACTGGCTGCTGTCCGGAGCAGGAGCGGGGCGCAAGAGGAAGTGAGGCGTAACCATGGCTTTCTACATCATCACTCTGGTGCAACTCATAAATGAAGTGATCGCATAGGCGCCAGTGGTAAGCTCTTTACTTTTCTTCTTCTTTAATTTTTTTAAAAACACTTCAATATCTTAACGTCCTGACCAGCAGCAGTACAAACACTAAAAAGCAAGGATTTTTTTTTTTTGCCCAGAAAAACAAAACAAAAACAAACAAAACCCCCAAACAAGAAAACAAACAACAAAAATCCCTCCAAACCACATATTAAAAATGGCAGGCTTTTTTATAACAATAATTAAAGTAATAAAAACATACAAAACTTTGTTTTTTTAATATATATACACAGTACAAGGCTGAAGCACCTTTGACTTTCCTCTCAAAAATTTACGTTTGTATGAAAACACCCCTACCTGCCGCAGTAACAATCTGGTGGGTGTGCATAAGTGTGTACACAGAGCTCTGTACATTCCCCCGTGAAGTAATAGAAAGGTACCTTCAGTCTGTTGATTCGCTTTTTATCTTTAGGTAAGGTAAGAGCTTTTCTGGGGAAAAGCCTTTGGGTAAGGCTTCAGCACTGTTGCTTTGTGTGCTCCTAGGACCTGTTGCTTTGAAGAAAATTTTGCAGAAAAAGTAACTGAAATAAGCCCTTTACTTAAAAATGCACCCCACCTCCCTTCCACTGAAGGTAGGTCTCAGTCCCGGGGAGGACTGAGACCGGCCACCACCCCCTGCAGCCAGAACCACCTGGGTTCTCGAGGCCTAGTCACATGGCAACCAAGACAGAACACCGACGGTCCGGTCCAGTCCTACACACCCAGGGGCTAGAAACGATTGGATTTTAGTGTTGGTAATGGAGCCTTTCATCTTCAGATTAAAAAATCATGACGTGGGGAAAGAATAAAACTGCCTTTAAAAAGAAAAAACTGGGTGTTCTACAGGGGTTGCTCGCTGAATTACAAAGGCGATTCAATTGCATTGAAGTCAAGGCGAGTTCGTTCGTTCTTCTGGAGCCTGGAATCCTTTGCTTCATGCATGTGGCACATTCTCATTTCTTTAAGCTTCAAACCTCCCAGTGAAAAATATTAAATATTCAAGGTAATAAAATAGATAATATTTCTGTACTATAGGTTCGGCCTAGTGCAAGGGAAACCGTCACCTAGGATATCCCTTAAAGTAACCTCTAGGCCAATGCATTGCAGGCAACGCAAGGCACTTCCGTAAGTGATCCAGTTCTGCCTGGAGTCGCTCCCTTTCTGAAACAATCTTCTGTTTCTGGCTCCTCAACTCCTGGAGAGAGAGAGAGAGAGAGAAATTCACGTAAAGCACTCATTTCACGCGGTAAGGAAACGTATGTGTGGAATGCACGAATGTGCTGGAGGCCGACCTTCAGCACTCAGAACCAGCTCTGACTGTCCCCGAGGTTTCGGATTCTTACAGTACCTGCGCTCGCTCATAGGAACAGGGTCTCCTGCCGTCTCAGCTTCAACGCTGAGATTTGAAAAATTAGTCCTGCCGCTATAAAACTTATGTCCTGCTGCTTCAGGACTGGCCAAGAGACCCGATCTGAGACAAGCCCCCATCCCGTGGACAGGAGGAAGCACAGCCGCAGCAGGGCTGAGCCTGGCTGCGGGGGGAGTCCGACTAGCACTTCAAGAGCCTTCCTCCCTCCATCTTCCTGAGCAAATCACAGGAGGGGGAGACTTGACACAGGCAATATATATACACAGCATCGTCACCCTTCCAGGATCAATAGTCTGCAAATGAATGACGCTTCCCTCCTTAGGCTGAGACTGCTTTCATCTCTCAAGGGCACAATTTCCCTTCAAAACTTGTCTGTATGGGTGCTCTTGAACCCAGACTCGAAAGGCTGAACAAAAATAAGCATTATGTGTTTAAGAAAACCCCCCAGGAGCCGATTTTCATTCCTTTCCCCCACGTGTGGTGCCCTGGGACTCACCGCCATGCTGTGGGAGAGCTGCTCGGCCGTGAGACTGAGGCTGTAGTGCTGGGCCTCCAGCCGCCTGCACTGCGTCTGTAACACCTGCCGCTCTAGATTTTGCTCTGAAAAGACAAGTGATGCTGACACATTTCCCGTATGCAGGGGCCACAGGCCTGGCGAGTGTTCCCCTCTCTCTAGAGCTGCCAGCAAAGTCCTCTCCTTTGGACCACACTGCTCCCAGCCCTTCCATCATGCTGGTAAGTACATTAAGTATCACTAAAGTAAATCCAACCCAGCGGAATGAGAACCAAGGATCTAGCATTGAAAGGCAATTTTAAGGGATACAGGTTAGGAAGTAATTAAAGAAAACGTATAGCCTTAAAATGCATTTTTCAAAAAGAAAGATAAAAAGACAAGGGTTAGATATGAAAACTTCTAAGCTGGTAAAAATTTATAGTTTTCAAGTAAAATCTCTGCCTTCCCAAAAGATACTGATTTTTACTCCTGTAAAAAGCCTGGTTTTAACGGGAGAGTGACTGCAAACCATCAAGAACAGACCCCTGCTTTAACAGTCTCTGCAATAAGAAGTGGACAGCTGCATGCAAAAGAATGAAATTTAGAGCGCTCCCTGACACAAAAAATAAACTCAAAATGGATCAAAGACCTAAGTGTAAGACCAGATACCATAGCGCTCTTAGAGGAAAACAGAACTCTGACGTAAACGACAGCAAGATCTTTTTTGATCCACCTCCGAGAGTAATGAAGATAAAAAACAAATGGGACTGGATTTAAAACTTAAAGGTTTTACACAGCAGTGGAAACTATAAACAAAATGACAAGACAACGCACAGAACGGGAGAATATATTTGCAATAATCAGACCCACAAGGGATTGGTCTCCAAAATATACAAACAACAGCTCCTGCAGCTCAACATCAAAAAAAAAGACCCAATCCAAAAAAAGGGGCAGAAGATCTAAACAGACATTTCGCCAGAGAAGACATAGAGATGGCCAAAAAGCACACGAGAAGATGCTCAACATCACTAATTATGCAAATCAAAACTACAACGAGGTACCACCTCACGCTGGTCAGAATGGCCATCATCAAAAAATCTACAAACAATAAATGCTGGAGAGGGTGTGGAGAAAAGGGAGCCCTCCTGTATAAGCTGGTGCAGCCACGATGGACAAGAGTATGGAGGATCCTCAGAAAACTAAAAAAAGAATTACCGTAAGATCCAGCAATCCCACTCCTGGGCATGAAAAAAAGAAATCCCTCCTTTACATGAAGTGTTTCAGAGAGTGGAAGCCAGGGAAGGCTACCTGACTGATTTTATAGAAGCTAGAACAATCATGATAGCAGGGTAAAGTACAATAAAATCAATCTAATACCAATTAAGAATATAAATTAAAAATCTTAGAAGTACTACCAAATCAAGTTCAGCAAGGAGTAAACAAGCAACATCAGAAAACATCAAGAGGTGAAAAACAAGGTGGTCATCTCAGTAAATCTACAAAATACATTAGTTGACTTTCAACAACCACACACCAGAAAACTCAGCAGCAACTTACTGGAGCGCTTGTAAAGTTTCACAGAAAAGAGCCCCACGGGTGTCCCTGTTCAACAGTCTACAAATGATCCTAGGCGATGCAGCATGACAAGAAAAAGGAAACGTATACAAAATTCAAAAGGAAAGAATGAAACTTTTTATTGGCAGGCCTGATCATCTATGATCATCGAAGGAATAAGGGACGACAAACACTAAAACATCCCCAGTGACAACTGCTACCTACAGTTAGATCTAATAAAAGGAAAGTCAGCCGCTCACGGAGCAAAAATGATGTAACGCCATATTCATAGGTGGGATAACATCACCATCAAAGATGGCCATTTTCCCCAACTCTATCAATTCAGTGTACCTGAAAACCTAACAGTTTTTTTGGGTGGAACAAAAAAGGCGATCCTAAAATTCACCAGGGAAAGCCAAGGGCCAAGAACAGCTGAGCTGTCAGAAGTCAGGGTGAGTTACTCCAGACAATGGGGAGCTGCAAAGCTACGGCAGGGACACAGGGACAGGCCAGGAGAGCACCCAGAGACAGGCCTGGGCACGTGGGGGGTACACTGCCTGCCAGGAGCACACCCCGTGGGGAAGAGGGTACCCCATAAACCTCCAGGATAATTGGTTGTCTGGGTGGGAAAGAAGGGTTACACTTCTACCTTACTCCATCCACAGAAATGAATTCTACGCATAAGAAAAGCAGAACTTGAAGACTTAGAAGGAAATGCATTTGTTACCACGTCCTTGGAGTAGGGAAGGAATTCCAACAAGGCACCAAAAAATAAACCCAGAAAAGACGGATACATTTCACTGTGTTAAAATAAAAAGGAATGCTATTAACACATATCCTTCCGGATATATATGAACTTAATAAATTCAAAACGAGGGTTTCATTTGAAGGAGAAAAGGAAACAATGTAGGAGTTGATACTATACATAAAATAGGGTAAACAACAAGGTCCTACTGTATATAGCACAGGGACTATATTCAATGTTCTGTGATAAACCCATAATGGAAAAGAACTGAATAACACAACACTGTAAATCAACTATACACGTCAATAAAAAGTAAATAAAATGTAGGAGTTGACGCTGGCATTCCTTTTGATTGTACTTGGCGTGTTTTAAAATATTTGAAAGGATCATGATATTCATGATAAAAATGAAGACTCCTGTATGATATGGTAATAAACAGAATTTGGGGTTGGCACTGGCCTGGGTTTTGACATGCTGGTGGCTAACAAGGGTTCGCCTCCTGTACAAAGCTCTAGTCCAGGAGGACCACAGAGCACGTGGGGGACGCCACCACGTCGCCCAGATGCTGCACACTTGAGCAGCCTGGCCACGTGGGGCTCGGCTAAATGAAGCAGCTTTGCACCTTCCAGGACCCTTGTGCGTAGCCACAAGCGTCAGGACTGATACAATGTTTACAAGTGCATGGAAGACAGCAGAGGGCGAGCAGGCCCAGGTTTGCGCTGTCATGCTGAGTGGGGACGGGCGCCTGGTGCCTAAATTCCTCCAGTGAGGATGGCCTCACGTTTGTCCGTGAGGAACTGCCCCTGTAAGCCAGCCTGGGCACCCACAGAAGCCCGAGGAACGGTTCTGGAAATAGGTGAAACGGCTGACGGAGACGTACCTTCCGGTGTTTCTGCCTAGTTGTGGCCCAGGGACCCTGAGAACCCTGAGAGCTAGTGCCATGACTTAGTCCCCAGCCCGGTGACAAAATCTGGTGCTGACTGGCCTGTTAAGCTTTCCTTCCCTGCCTTTCCCGGGCCCCTCGCCTGGGCCTGCCTCCCGCTCCCCTGCCTACCTTCTACGTGTTCCTGGTAAGCTTCAAAGATGGCCTCGATCCCGTGCCACTTGCGCTTCGGGGGGTCCTCGTCGTCGTCCTCTCCGTCGTCGTCCTCCTCCTCCTCTGAGTCCGGGTCCACCTCCTGTGCCAGGGGGCCCTTCCTCCCGGCGGGGGGCTCCTGCTGCCCGTCCCGCTGGGGCAGAGGCAGCCGGCTGGAGGACCGCAGCTCGGGGATGTTGTAGTGGACAGAGGTGTCGATGCTGTGGTTCTGCTCTGCACACAGCACAGCTGCGCTTCCTGGGGAAGAGAAGACGGCTCATCACAGGGCCGGCCCATGGGGACCTGTGCTGGGGGCAGGCGATGGAGTCAGCGTGACTGAGGTCTCGCCGCGGACAAGACGAAGCATGGTGAGGCCTGTGCCCTTCGGAGACCGAAGACGGCACCATCAGGAGGGCTGAAAAGAGCCGTAAAGACGGCAGCAGGCAGAGCAACTAAGCCCGTGCGCCACAACTACTGAGCCTGCGTCCTACAGCCCACAAGCCACAACTACTGAGCCCGCACGCCTAGAGCCCGTGCTCTGCAACAAGAGAAGCCACTGCAATGAGAAGCCCGCGCACCGCAACGAAGAGTAGCCCCCACTCGCCGCAACTAGAGAAAGCCCGCGCACAGCAACAAAGACCCAACGCAGCCATAAATAAATAAGACAGCAGCAGGCCTAGGTTCAATTAATCGCACCACGGGTACGAGCTCAGCTGTGTTAGGCCCTGAGCTTCCGAAGTCGTGTTCTGTGAAACTGTGGGTTTGAGCTTGGTCTACAGTGGGCCCTCAGTAAGTATCTGCCCCCGCTCGTCAGGAAATGCAGACGCTCCAGTCCCTGAACACACTCCGTGCCCTGCCGGCTACCAGGAGGCTGCTAACTGGCGGGGGCCTGTGTAGACAAGGTCCGCTCTGCCTTGTGGCCCTGCTGCTGGTGGTCTAACAGGCGCAAAGGTCCTCCCCGCGTGGACAGCAGCCTCGGGCAGTCAGTGGACCGGTACGGCCCAAACTGTCAGGGGCTGGGTGACTTTAAAGTCCGGACAAAACAGGTGTAACATCAGGGAATGGTTGAAATGAGGCAGGAAAAATGTGTCCTCAGGCCACCGAAAAGCCTCTGTGGGTGTGTCTTAGGGGGGAGCACAGAGGGGTTTGATCTAGTCACACAGTCAAAACGTTTCCTTCTGGAAAAATACGGTTCAAGTAAATTCACAACAAACTTCCCATAAAGCGCTCCTCCTGCCTTGGAGGGTTGTTTTCAAAGGTCACTGCGAAAACCACTGCCCTTTGCTTTGAGTATCATTTCATCTCTGCTGACAGCATTAATTTACCTGAAGGATACTGACGTCAGAGCTGTATGTCTAATGGTCAGCTCTTCTAGGTTGCAGGAGTAAAATTTCTTTTATACTTTCTTCTGGCTACTGGAGTGTACAGAAATTTATTTTACACTCAGTAGTGATTTAATCACTGAGGATTCTTTTCTAATCAACGGGAATGAAATGTACTGACCCCTGTTCTCTGACCTGCAGTGATTCCCACCAAAATGTCCAAGGGGCATGAATCTGGGGGCTCACACATGGGGCTGGAGCAACCAGTGTGTCACACAAAGTGCTCGCTGGGTCTAGTTATCAAAGGACAGGGAGCTTTCCAGGTGAGTCTGTAGGGGAAGCTGGGAAATCATTCAGCTGTAGAAGGCATGGATCCTGTTTTTGCTGAAAAGCCTCCTCGAAGGGCCTTATTAAATTCAGACGGCCTCTCTTGCTAAGCTTCCCTGACGTGTGGTCCACGAAGCAGCAGCACCCGGGCACCCGCTCCAAGCGGTGCGCTCTCAGGCCCCACCCTGGACCCGCAGAGGCAAAGCCCGCCTCTACCGCCAGGTGCCTCACACACCCCGAGCGGCGCTCCTCAACAAAGCCAGGCGGCCCCGTTACCTCTGTGCTTCTGCAGGGCTTTCTGGGTGGACTGCAGGACGGACTCGTGGAACTGATGCGCGAACTCTTCCGCCACGAAGGGCTCCCACGGCTTGCTCTTCCCGTTGATGCCGTGGGACAGCGGCACGGGGATGTCCTTGGGCGCGGGGCCCCGGATGTAGTGGAGCATGCTCAGGCTCTTCCTGCCCCCAGGGGTCTCGGTCGGCCTGGCTTTTTCGCCGCTGGCGGGGGCTGGCTCCGGGACTCGCTCCTGGGGCCGGAGCTGTTCCAGTCTCCCAGGCTCCGTGGCCTTCTGGGTGTCAGACAAGGAAGCAGTGATACCCACAGGCTTCTCCGTATCCAGAGAGGCTTGCTGCGTGGCTGGTTCTTTTAGAGACAGAAAGTGAGGAACACGTTAAGACCTGCTAATGTGAACGGGCCAACCCTGATGTCTAGAGCTTACACTGAATGAAGACCTAGGACAAAGGACCCGGACTCCGGAGCCATTTAATTAAAGGTCAGTGTGCACTGTGTGGTCTGAGACGGGGTGTGTTTAGCAGCAAGGCCATCCTTGAGAGGTGCCCCAAGAGGGCATCTGAGAGGCAGAGGAAGAATCTGAAGGAAGAAGCAAGTCGCTTCCAGTCATCCAAAAGGCAGGAAGTTACGTAGCCCGACCCGACCGGAAAGATCCAGTGAAGAGCTGAGAACAGGGCCAGACCAACAAGATTTCCTGCTCCGTCAGCAGGACAGTGCAGGAGAGTCAGAGCCACAAGAGAGAGAGAGAGAAGGTGTGAAAGCAGGTACTGGAGGGGCCTGCAAGGCAGAAAAAGCAAGACAAAGACGCCGGGAGGAGGGCGGAGGGTGGATGGACGGGAGCACAGAGCCCAAGCAGCAGGTGCTGAGACCCGGGCCACCGCTGGGCGGACGGACGGCGGCCAGAGCCACGCCGACCACCGGGCACAGTCTGCCGCAGCCGGGACCCTCCCCCTGAACCCTCAGAGCCCCAACTGCCAAGGCTCGCGCTGCGGCCGAGGAGATCCTTCCCACGCGCAGGAAGCTTGAGAGAGAGATGGAGAGAAAGAAGCACACGCTGTGTCCAGGAGGAAGACGACCTGGGGTGGTGGCCTCTGACCCTGGGCAGCCCCCGGGACAGTCCCGGGCGGTGGCGGATGGGGCTGGCCTTACCGCTCAGGGACCCAGCAGGACTGTCCCTCGGAGAGTTCCTGAGCGGGTCTGCCACCGCTGCTGACAGCGCCCTCTGCTTCATGGCCTGGAGCAGCTCAACAAGCCTCTCTTTGTCTATGAGAAAAGCAGCCCGAGATTAACAAGAGGATCGTGTCACTCCTGGGAGGGAAGGAGAGCAGGAGTCCAGCCCAGGCCGCGACCGGCAGGCGCGAGTCCTTTAGAACGAGAAACACAAAGCCACGGGGACAGGCTAGGTTTAGAGGAAGAAACTGCACTTTACAGCGAGCCCAGATTCCTCTCAGCTTTTACTACGTAACATTTCAGGTGTGTTCGAGAACAGCCGTGTGTGTGCAGCGAATGACTGCTACCTGCGAGCTTCTGGGAACGAATTCTTATTTAAGAGAGAAGAAAGTTGGCTCCGACACAGGAAGCAACCCCGAAGAGCCCCACAGAACCCTGGGAAGCACAGGCTGCTTCCTGACACAGTCTCCTCCCCGCCGCCTGCCACGCGAGTGCGAATCCCACGACGGCTGCCGTTTAGGGAAAAGGGACACCGACCTGGTGACATCTGATGCCACAGATTCCCGACACAGTTCAGGGGCCTCTCGCGGACTGAAACTTAAGTGGCCACATCGCCGGCGGCTTCCTCCAGGAATTAAGCCAGGCACAAAGATTCTCTTTACAAACAAAACTATGCGCGTTCCCAGGGATTTGCCCTGGTAATCGTGTCACTGCCCCTTCAAGAGAAAGCAAGAACGCCAGCTCACTGGTTCAACACAGTAACTGAATGCTACACCCCCGCTACCGAAATAAGTGAAAGTAACTAGATGACCAAGAAGCACTTCTGCTTTCCTCTTCCTTCTGGAAAGAGGGGAGTGAGTGCCAGCAAGGGGAATGTGGGGGTGCGCACCCCAGGAAGGCCTAGTTTTCACCTGTGCCACCATCTTGGCACTGAGCGAGCGTGAGCGGCACACCAAGGCAGCAGGTGCCCCAGAAAGTGTTCAGACCGCACCACGGGCTCCAGCCCAAGAGTCGGCCCCGACATGGCCCTTGGTGGCCAGAGCGATCTGGAAGCATCTCTCAGGGCAAACTGTCCACTCAGTGGCTGTCGGCTCTGCCCAGCGGCCACGAGAGCGGCCGCCAAGAGAAAACACCCGCTACCAAGAAGCCTGAGCACCTTGCTCGGGAAGGCGCACGTCCACCCCACACGCAGGGCGGGCTGAACGTGCTGGGAGACCTGGCGAGGGCCAAGAGCAGCCAGCAAGCTCACGGTGGGCTGTGCACAGAACATCAGCGCGTCTTCAATCCCACCCGGGATGAGACAAGAGCAAACGGGCTTTGAAGGGGGCCGTGCAAGTTTCCGACGGAGAGAGAAGTGTGACAGCGGAGACAGTGAGGCAAGTCTGTGAGAGCAGAGGGGAGCCGAGAGGAAGCCCGAGAGCCCCAGGACGCCGCCAGGAGCCCGCAGCCCCGCCTCCTTCCTCAGAGACCCTCAGCCCTCCTGGCGAGGCCCCGCCCCACCCAGGCCTCACCTTTCCTCTTCTCAGTGCTGATGTGGGTCAGGTTGAAGATGGTCAGGAACTTCCTCTTCTCCTCGAAGTTGGGGCTGCTGTTCATCTCGTCGGGGCTGTAGCGGGTGGACAGCGTCAGTCTCGGTGAAGGCGTCTGCCGCTTGCTCTGAACCGTCGGGGGCGACGGGCTTCTTTCTCTCAGCATCCGCCGCCGCTTCCTCCGCTTCTGGGTCAGCAATTCCTCCTTCTGCTGTTGGGTGGTCAAGCCAAAAAGTTGCAAAAACTCTAGCTTCTAGATTGGGAAAGAAAACAAATGAGTTTGAAACCACTGGCAGTGGCGTGCTTCCACTGACCCAGGGGCCCCTCCTGGGGTCCTCGAAGCTCTTGTGCTGTGGCCACTCCGCGCCGGGCCTGGGAGGAGGAGGGCCCTGACGGCGTCCCAACGAGCGTGGGAAAGCCCAGAGGCAGGCACCGAGGTGAGTGCCAGCAGCCCAGCCCCGCGCCTGCCCGCAGCGACGAGCCCCAGATACCTCGGAGGACGTGTCCAATTTGAGGGGCGGCTGCTCGGCCACGCAGCGGAGGTGGGCCCTAACCTCCTCCTCATCACTCTCGTCGTAGGAGTCGTCCAGGTCGTAGTAGTATCCTGGAGGTGGAACGGATCTACTCAGCTGTGCAGGGAGCCTCGACTCGCCAGTGAGCACACACAGGGCACTCCACCTGGCAGGCCAGGCCCTACCGCCCTTTGAGCACCCCCAAAGCCAGACTCCTTTCACCCCAGGTGGAAATGTGCATTAACCCCTAGTCCTAAGGCTTCTCAGGGCTGGCAGGTGGGGGGCAGAAAGCAGGCACCAGGCTTCCCTTGGATCCAGACCCCAAGTGACCACGCGGTCTCCTGGCCAGCACCGATCCCCCAGCAGGGGACCGTTCATCACACAGGCCCGGGGCCACGTCCACGGCAGCCCAAGGCTGTCTGTGCACATCCACTCCCTCCTGCTCGAGAGGGGACAGGCACACTCAGGTCCCCGTCCCCTCAAAGGTACAGAGCATACATGCAAACTCCTGTGCAGAGAACAGAACCCCTGCACCCGAGGGCACCGGGGCTCTCCCCCCGCCTTCTCACAAGGTGAGTGGAGCAGAGAAAGCTTCCTGGGGCTCTACATTTAGCCTAGACCAACAACGTAGACCAACCAAGACTCGCTCGGCCTTGGCCCCTGCTTCCGGCTAAGAAGCGGAATTTAATACCATGCAGAAGAAACTGGTCTGGACCCCTGATCCCTCCTGGTCTGACAGGGGTTGAAGGTAGGGGACAGCCATGCTTGCCCTGGGCCTGCTCGCCTGTTCTCCGTAGCTCTTTGGGGAACCCAGGGTGCCGCTGGCTGAGTCCCACCCCACCCTGTGCAGAAGCAGGAAGGAGAGGCAGCCAGAGCTCCCGCCTCCCCCGCCCCCAGGCCGCCCACCCGCCTGCAACTGGGACGGCAGCCCCAGGAGAGGAGTCCCCGCCGGGCCCTGGGCCACCCTCTCGACAGCCTCCTCTCCCTCACGCTGCACTGTTAATATTTCAGACCGTCTTACTGGCCTCTGTTCATCACCTATTAAATGTGCGTGTCTGTGGAACTGTTTTCACAGTCTACAATTTGGCTTTTCGGGATAACACGCACTGTGGCAGGACAGACGAGGGGCCCAGGTCTGTCTTCCCAGAAGTGTCAGGCAGAAGCCAGTGAACTTGCTCCCTGGAGCTGCTGAGACCCCGGGGCAGAAAGCCAGAGGGAGGAGGGAAAAGGAGGGAGGAGGGAGGAGGGAGGGCGCGGCCGCCAGGGACAAGACCTTTCTCCTGGGCCTCCCGCCGCCGGCGCTCCTCCAGGTCCAGCTTGCTGACCAGCCTCCGTCGCTGCTGCAAGAACTCGTCGTAGACATAGGTGGGGTCGGGGCCCCGGGGCGCCGGGGGCCGGTAGGGCGAGCCCGGCTTCAGGGGCCCGGGGGTCTCCCCGAAGGGGGCCGCCGGGGCGAGCGGGGCCCGGGGCTGGCCCAGGACGGTCTGGGTGGACGGCTCGAGCTCCGCCAGGAAGTGCGCGGGCGCGGGGGGGAAGGCCTGCTGCTCCAGGCCCCCTGCCTCGCGGGCCGGCGGCTGGTACTTGTCCAGGGGGGCGGCCTCTCGCTTCCGGGGTCCCTCCTCCGCCTTCTCGGGGCAGTAGACCCTCTCCACCTTCACCAGCGGGACGGCCGCCTGGCGGCTGGGCTCAAACGGGGCAGGGTGGCCGTGCAGAGGGTGGCCCTCGGGGGCGCGCCGTGTCTCCAGCGTGCTGTCCATCAGGGACACCGGGTTCCAGAGGGCCGTGGGCACCGAGTGGTGCTGGGGCTTGGGTGAGATGAGGGGCGGGGGGCCGCCAAAGTGCTGCGGGGGGTCGCGGCCTCCCGGCTCGTGACGGTTTGGTCCCGGCCTGCGAAGGGAGCGGAAGCAGCCATCAGCCGCGAGGGCCCAGGCGCGCCAGCCACCCTGGCCCCCAGGCCGCCTGCCGGGAGCCCCGAGCTGGCCAGAGCTGGAGGGGCGAGCAGGAGGCCTCCTCTGGGCCACGTCCCAGGGCTGGAGGGAGGACGGGCCTTCCGCTCCGCCGCCTTCTCTGTGGACAGCTCGCGGCAGGCGTGTGCAGGCCCGCTTTGGAGAGAACAGGGAGCCCGACATGGGCTCTGCGGGTCTAGGGCAGAGACAGTCCCGGCCCGGCCAGACCCGCTCGAGCCCGTCTCTCACCAGCGACCTCACAGCAGCTCACCCTGTGCCACCGCTTCCTGAATTCCGAGCACGCTGAGAACAGACCCGCCCCCGGGTGATCCCAACTCCAGGCGAGCCACGCGGAGGGGGCCCGGCCTCCTCTCTCCCTCCGTGCTCACAGACAGCAGCAAGAGGCCGGCCTCGGGGGCCCACCCGGCCTAGACCTGCTTCCGTGGACACCCTCACAGCCGGCAGCTACGCCCAGAGGGTCTTCAAGGCCCGGGCTGGGGCCTGTCCAGGGAGCCAGGCCACCTGCCGGAGCGCGCGCCCCTGACACACAGGGAGGGAGGGAGAGGACCTTCCATCAGACACGCAGCTTTGCCCCGAAGCCAAACTAAGTGCCTCTTTCCTCGGTGCATTTAAAACAACATTCACCTTCCAGAGGACTTCGTGGCCGCTGTTTCTCCAAAGTTTATCTATTTTCTTAAGGGAAGCCCCACGCTGCCACGGAGACCGAGGGTAAGGTCTGAGGGGACGGAAGGGGAAGCCACGGCAGGCACGTGAGCAGCCTTCTCCCAGGGCTCCGCCTGCCGGGCCGAGGAGGGGGCCGGCTAATCAGAGCCACCAAGGCCACTGCGCCTCTGCTGGGCGGATACGCAAGGGAACCATATCGAGAAGCGCTAAGTCCTCAAGTAAACAGCAGAGGAATGAAACCTGTTAGCGAAGCAATATTTCACGTGCTGTAGCCAGGTACAGGCTGGTTTTCTAACCCGGAGCCCAGGGGCCCGAAAGACCATCAGGTTTGCGCTGCTGTGGGGACCACCGAGGCCAGGTGAGGACCGAGGCAGAGGCCACCCCCGCTGGGGACAGCAGCACACAGGCCCTGACAGCTGCGCTGGGATCTTGCAACCCCAAGCAGAGGAAGCCACCCTCGGGTGTCAGCACGCCCTGAATTTATCAGGAGATGCTGGACGTGTGCTGACTGCTCGCCCAGTCCCCTGGGTGTGACGGGGACCAGAGGAACAGAGGGCAGCTCAGAAGCAGACGAGATAGCCCCTGTATAGCCTCGGACGGGCCCAGAGAAGCAGAGGGACCGTCTGCAGCACAGACCTCGCTGTGGCCACGCTGAGCGGAGCAGAGGCCGGAGGAGGTAGGAGACCCAGGCAGGGGCCTGGCCACAGTGCACTCCCGGTCACACCCAACTAGCAAGCGAATCCCCTCAGTGGATGCAGAGGCAGGATGCAGACTGCTGGACGGGCCAGCCATGCCCAGGACACAGAAAAAAACCCACCAGTCAGCGAGAAGCTGGAGAAAGACGGAGGGAACAAGTGGACATTTACAACGCCTCCGACCCAGAAACCCAGCACCGTGGACACCAGGGGCTGGCAAGAGGCTCAGAAATCCTCCCACCCAAGCTCCTTTGTGCAAAGCTGAGGGAGATGGGCCCGGAGAAGGCGAGCGGGGTCCAGTGTGCCCAGGCCTGGCCAGGCTCTCGCCACCACCTCTGGTGTGGGTCTCAGCCCGGCCCTTCAGAGTGAGCCCTGGAGGGAGGGAAGGTGCGGTGGGGGACACAAGGTGACAGCCAGATCAGCAGACGGGGAGCAGCGAGGCCCCACGGGCAGCTGTAAGAAGAAGGAGCCCAGCTCACAAGGCAGGTGTCGGCAGCCAGGGGTCCCAGAGACAGGTGCAAAGGCCTCTTAGAAATTTTTTAGAACAGGGCTGGAAAAACGGGTATTTTTTAAAATTACAAAAGCAGTAAAATTCATTTTTTGTTTGATTAAAAATTAAAGGGAGTCCCCCTTCTCATTAAAAAAAAAGTTTGGGCAGAGAGAGGTGGAAAGGACATAATTATTGAATGAAAATTCTCCGTCGCCCTCCTTCAGGCGCCGCGAGCGTCGCTGCTGGGAAGCAGCTGGGCCGAGGCTGTAGACACAGGTTACTCGGGGATGGACGCCCCTGAGCAACCGCCTTCCCTCCTCACCGCTCCCTCCTCCAGGCCAAAGCGGGGGTTAGACAAGTGGCAACACACAGGCTCCCTCGTGCAGACGCCGCCCCCATCCCCGGGCCCACCTGGCACTCTCAGGCCTGTGCTCCGCGTCCGCGGGCGCCGGCGGCCGGCCCAGGTCCAGGTGCTGCTCCAGCACCTGCTGCCGGAACTCAGACACCTGCGACTGGCGGTCCTCCTTCTCCTGCCGCAGCCGCCGCTGCCGCGCCAGCCACTTCTCCTCCTCGTTGGTGCGCTGGAGGAGCAGGGCCGTGGCCGCACTGCTGCCCGGCAGAGAGAAGAGGCCGTGGGTGGAGAGGAGGCCGGGCACGGGGTGGTGCGGGGCGGCCGCCGGGTGCAGGGGGTGCTGCATGGGCTTGGGCGCCTGCAGGCCCGCGTCCTTCAGCTTCTCTGTGGGGGAGAAAGGCTGTCACGGCGGGATCTCAGCGCCAGGCTCAGTCCCTCCCCGCTGCCCGTCCTCCCGGAGGAGACGTGCACCACCCTCCAAGGGCCTCCCCGCGGCTGGGCCAAGACAGCCAGGGGCATGGATGCTCCCGGGCACTCGCCTCATCTGGGTGACACGCTGGGTGTGGGTGTGTGGGGCAGGCTCACGCCCACACGCCAAAGCAGACTTGAACTCTGGGAATCACCCGAGCCGGTTGCTACAAGTTAGATTACGCGTACGTATGATAAAATAAAATGTTTAAAAACTAAGGCTAGGGCTTCCCTGGTGGCGCAGTGGTTGAGAGTCCGCCTGCCGATGCAGGGGACACGGGTTCGTGCCCCGGTCCGGGAAGATCCCACGTGCCGCGGAGCAGCTGGGCCCGTGAGCCATGGCCGCTGAGCCTGCGCGTCTGGAGCCTGTGCTCCGCAATGGGAGAGGCCACAACAGTGAGAGGCCCGCGTACGGCAAAAAAGAAAAAAAACTAAAGCTAACAAATACTTAAAACTATCCCCTCCTAAGAATTATGTCACGTTTTACCACGGTGCACAATCTTTCAGCTGTCTACCTACATCTGTCTTCTCTGTGTCGTGTGCCTCTCCCCCCGGCTCCCTGTCTGGGGACATCAGGCGCGTAGCTTGCAAAAGGCATGGTGTGAATCTGCTCCAGGCCGGCGGGCAGACGCTACGCGGCAGGGCCCTTTCCTCGGGGAGCCCCCCAGCACGCAGCTCCCCACGCACGGTCCTCCTCTCGGGTACCTGCTCGGGTTGGGGTCAGCTGCTCCGAGGCCTTGCCCCGCTCCTCAGCGGCGTGGCTCCGTATCCCGTGCAGCTCGCCCACGGGCAGGAAGGCCGGCTCCAGCGCCTTGGCGGCCAGCAGCTCCTTCTCGCGGGCCCGCTGCTCCCGCTGACGCTCCAGCTCCCGCTCGCGCTCCAGCTCCTTCTCACGCTCGCGCTCCTTCTCACGCTCACGCTCGCGCTCCTTCTCACGCTCGCGGTCAGCCTCCCGCTCCCGCTCGCGCTCCCGCTCCCGCCTCAGCTCCTCGTCCATCTGCATCCTGCGGGGCGAGCAGAGGGAGATGTGCGGGGGCGCTCGGGGCCGGGCCGGGCCACTAGGGAGAACCCCCAAAAGCAAGGAGCTGACACCCGAGACCAAGGTTTTCGTGAAAAAGCCAGCATTCCCATCCGAACGGTGACGGGAGGTGAGGCGGGTTCTACTCTAGTTTAACGCGCTAAGAGACTCAAAGCCCATTAGATCAAAAGTTGTGCACCAACTCCCGAAGCGCCATGGAAAGCTCACGGCCGGGGGCTGGAGATTCTGAGGATGCAGCCTCGCCAGGCACTGGCCAGGAGCTCAGAGCACCCACCGTCACCGCCCCGTGTGCAGGCGAACAGACCCAGGACCCGAGTGGCCAAGGAGCCCGCCTGGCCACACACAAACGGCCCAGCCAGGCTCTGCCATCCGGGGAGGGAAGAGCAGAAGACACCCGGCCTGGGACGGGACTTACCTCTCGGCACTGAGGCTGGACATCCGCTCCGAGTGCAGCGCTGCCAGGGACGAGTGCGAGAGCTCGGGCGGGTAGCGGACCCCAGAGAGGTGGAGATGCATAGCTGATGGATGCAGTGGGGGCAGGGAGCCGGGGGTGGGGATGGGGTAGAAGGGGGACCGCAGGGCCGACAGGCAGTAGGAGTCGTCCATCCTGTGCGAGAAGATGGGGCTAGTGAACACGGAACGTAAAGGAAAAAAGGCAAGACCCAGCCCTACCACCAGGTGCCCCGGCCAGGTACGGTTATTGATCCAGGGGCGCTGGACAGGGCAGGACGGCCACAGAGCCTCCACGAAGGCCCTGAAGAAAGGGTCCACACCCACAGCCAGACCCAAAGCCCCTTCCTCCCAGAGGCCAACAGATGGTAACAGCTCAGGGCTCCGAGGCCCTGCTGGCCACCCCAGGCCAAGTGAGGAGACTTCCAGGTCTGGGGTGGGGTGGTCCACAGCATAACTGCCGACCCGTCACGGAGGACGCAGGAAGCTTCTACGTAGAGCAGTGGTCCAGCGCCGTCTCCAGCGGGGTTTCCTGGTCGCACACAACCTTGCGCTCTGCGCTTGAACGCGTAAGTGCACCAGTGGAGCCGATGGCGGGAGAGGGAGGGGCTGGGGCGAGGCCAGCTCGGACAGAATTTCCCTCTGGGGGGAAAATCCTAACGGCTCATCTGCAGGGCTGGGAGGGGCGGCCGCCTGGGGTCTCCCTGGGAATCTGGCCCCAAGCAGTGTCTGCCCAAGGGTGGGTGGGGAGGTCTGGGGCGCCTCACCTGAAGGCCGGGTGGGGGAAAGGGTGCGGGGCCAGGTAGCTGGGGTGGTAGTAGGCCGCGGCGGTGGCCGGGTCCAGGCCCAGGGGAGGCAGGGAGGACACGCGGAGGTCCTCGGCGGTGTGGTAGGGCCGGAAGCTCCGCAGGTAGTCCTCCGTCACCGTGCTGGGGGGCACCACGTGGTGCACGGGCCGCTGGAGGCTGCGGGAGGGACGGACAGAGGACGAAAGGCGGAGGTGAGCCCCAGGCCGGGAAACGGGCCAACCTCCCGGTACTTCCACCATGCCTCCCTCGCAAGGACAGGTCCTGGCAGGAGGCCCAGGGAACAGGTGGGCAGCTGCTGCTCCTTGGGCCCCCCCAGCCCCCTGCCGTCCTCACCAAGTGGGCGCAGGGCCGCTATCCGCGGCCTGGAGGGACCCCTGGCCCCGGGAGCCCCAGACTGGGGGTTTAGGGTCGGGCAGACGGCAGAGCCAGCCGTCGGCTCAGCATGGAAACGGCCAGCAGGCGCAGACGGGGCTGCCGGCACGGGGCTGCTGGTCCGGGGCTGAGCCACCATCTGGCGGCTCTTGGGCTCAGCTGGTGCAGCTGGCCTGGCGGCCAGAGCCTCAGGGGTCCAGAGCCCAGCACGCGTGCCCTCCCCGGGCCCCGACCTGCACTTACTTCAGCGGAGGAAAGCGGGAGTCCTGCACCACCGAGCTGGGGGAGATGCCAAAAGGGTAGGGGGTGCTGAGCAGGTGGGAGGGGATGGCCGGGCCCCCTGCCTTCTCCTGGGGCAGCGGGGCCTCCACGATGAGGCGTTCCCGACCGCTGCCGCTGCCCCGAGAGCCAGCGTCTTGCTAGAGGACAGAAAGAGCGGGTCAGGGCAGGGGCGGGCGGCTCCGACCACGGCCAACGACGAGCCAGGCCTTCCTCCAGACTCGGGGTGGGGGGGGGAGGGTTCAAGCTTTAGAGCACGATCTAGAGATGGCCTTTCCTTACGCTTTTCCACCCAAACCTGCGGTATGAGCGGCGTGGCAGGCGAAACAGAAAGAAGGGAGGACACGGGTTCCAATGATGGGGGGGTCTGGACTGAAACACATCTGGGCGACAGGAAAGGACAGACGCCCCAGAATCGGACTGGGGTCCAGAAGAGTGCCCGCCAGGGGACACAGCACAGTAGGGCCGCCCATGCCCTCCCAGCACGGATCTCCGACAGGTCACAGATGCTCCAAACTCAGACGCGGGAGCTGGATGACGGTGGTCCCCGCACACACCCCCAACCCCCGGCGGTGAGCTCTGCACTGCAGCGGCTGTGACAGAACCACGCGGAGCCCCTGGCCACTGATCGCCAGGCACGTGCCGGCATCCCGAGGGGCCGAGGCGTCAGCTGTGCTGCCAGCTGCCGGCCTGCGTCACAGATACCTCTCGGCCCACGATGCCCATGGAGGACGTGGCCGAGAAGCTGCTGCTGCCCTTGGGCAGGGCATGCCAACCTGTCCCCCGGACAAACCCCGGGGCGGCCGGGGCACCGACCAGAGCACAACTGGCCAGAGCTGTCTGGGGCCTTTGCACACTGATGGGGGCAGGGCCGTGGGCCCGCCTGCCCCAGACTCCCGGACACAGAGAGTGACCTGGGGCCTGGCGGGGAAGGCAGACCCCCGAGAAACCAGAAAGCGCTCACACAAGGCAGGACGGGGGGAGGAGGCGGCCCCCAGAACCCCCGGCCACACGGAGGAACGTCCTGCACGCCCGCCCACAGGAACGTCCGCAACACATCGAAAGGTTCTGTCGTTGGGGTCATTCACACGGCTGAGAGGGGGCCGCACAGCAGGCACTGAGCGCCAATAGCAGCCGGGGGCTCTCGCTCTGGACGTGGGAGTCAGTCTGGGGGCTCCGTCACCGTGACACCCTGCTCAGCCTAGGGTGAGGATATCTCGGCCCAGGCCTCCCCTGAGCCCCGAAAGCTCCACAACCCGGCCCCTCCTTGGCCAGATGGCACGACGCCCGCCACCTGGTGCCAGGGCCGGCCGCCCCCGGCCCACTGCCGCAAGCAGGGCGTGGGCCCAGGTCCGTCCACCCCAAACCCACGGTGTTGCCGCTGGGCCACAGCCCTGTCTCCTCACTGATGTGGCGCGTGTCCAGGAATGACCACTGTACGTGGGGCGGTGACAAGAGTCTGTCCCCAAGGAGACACCCTCTACTGTCCCTCCAGCCCTGACTCTGCCAGTAACCTTCCCGTCAGAGTCAGGAGATGGGGCAGCAGAGACCCCCAGCCATCTCACTCCCTGGGTTGGGGGGCAAGAGACAGACTGCGCAGCCCCCTGGGCGACCCCTCCACCTCCACACCAGCAGACGGTGACCCCGCGGAGCCTGAGGGGCCCATCCGTCACCGTGTTTACCAAGCGTGCTGGTGGGTGGGCGCCGCGGCATGATCGCTAATTGGAGGCGACAGGCCGCTGACTGGAGTTTTTAATGAGCGGTCACATCTGTTCCCACGTGTGGGCGCAGCCCTTCCGCTCACGGCGGGGCCCTCGTGGTGCGTGAACTCCGACCTGCCCTCCCCGGGATGGGTGGCCGCGAAGCGGCAGCTAAGGGTGGGACCCGCGCGTGCGCCAAGCCCGGGTCAGGGCAGGGAGCCCGGGACCCCCGCCCGGGTATTACGAGCCTTCTACACAGGGTCCGGCGCGGGGCGGCTCCGTCTGGTCCCGGAGACCCTGGACGGGTCCCGTAACTGCCCCGGGCCTCGGTTCCCCCAGCTGTCAAACGTGCAATCACAGCAGCGGCTCACAGAGCAGCAGGGGTGGGCGCACGGGTGTGCACGGGAAGCGGGGATCTCGCGCAAGCAGCCGCACCTCCTAGCCCACCCCCCTCCACCCTCGCGCGCTCCCCGTCGACACTACCACCCAAGGGGCTGTCCTCAGCGTGCCGTGTCCCCCTCGCACCCCTCCCTCTGCTGGCGCAGGGCCAGGCCAGCACAAGCGCTGACCCCCACGACGAGGCACCTCAGGGGCTCTGGGGCTGCCCCTCACGGGGGCCACCGTGGAGTGGAGAGGCCCTGTGCCCGACGTCTCGGATGCACTAACAAGGGACGGCATGGCCCTCAGATGCTCTCTGGACGGGGACGCAGTGGCTGCAGCCAGAGGCCCCCTAGGTGCCAGGGCGGCTCCCCCGACAAATGCCCGGGGTGATGGGACCCGGGGGGACCTGGGCTCTGCCTCCCGGCTGGCAGCAAGGCCCCTCCTCCCCTCAGGCCGCAGTAGGAGGAAGACGGCAGCCAAGGGCCTCCACCGTCAGCCCAGGACAGTGAAGTCCTCGAGGGGACCTCGATTTAAGGACAAAATCTGGGGACAAGCTCCAGGCAACTCCAGGCCACCACACGCTTCCTCGCGCTTCCGGCACTGTTTGCTGAATCAAACAGCAGAGTGAGGGGCCCCAGGCAGCCCCTGTCCCAGGGGAGGGGCCCCGAACGCACCAGCCCCAGCTCAACGCCGTCCCCAGAAGCCCCCTTCAACCCCCGGCAGGACAAAGCCCTGCTTGAAGGCGGCTGGGCCAGATGGTACCTTCCCAGCCCAGCCGAGGACAAACAAGGAGCTGGAGAGGAGGGGGGAGGGGTGGACTGGCAGGCAGGGGGTCCAGAGGGCCAGACCCACGTGCCCGTCTGGCTGGAGCCCTGCCAAGCTTATGACAGGCACCTGGGAATGAGGTCACGGGGGGTGGGCCCGGACAGCAGCCCCCAAACCAGGCCAGGCCCAGGAGGCTCAGCCGGCCACCCCGAGGCCCCCGATGGTGGCGTCCAGGCCCCCGCGCCGGCCCGCGGCCGGGCTCGCCCCGAGGAACATCTGCGGGCAGCTCTCATTTCTGAGCAGCGGCTGCAGGCGCAGCTGTAGAGATGAAAGAAGGAAGGAGTGGGGGGGAGGAGGGAGGAAGGGAGGAGAATCCTTCATTCTCTGGTGATTAGAGAGGTTTCCACTAGGCAGCCGGGCAGACATGCCCTGTTAGCTTTAAAACAGACTATTTGTCATTGCATCTGTCCTTCCACAGCTCCCGCTACCTGGGAAATACCGGTGACCCCGGTGCGCGGGAGGGCCCCCCGTGACTCACGTGCCGGGACTTCAGGAAGCCCCCCTCCCCCCTCACTACTCTGCTCTTCCTGGTCTCCCCCTCCCCAGGCGGATTCAATTCTCTGCTGAGCCTTTGTGCCGGGGCCGACGAGCTGCACGTCACCCACTGATCCAGCTCCCTTCCCGCCGCCCTCCCTGGTGGCACTAGTGTTTCATTAACCACCGCCTTGGTAAGTGGCTGCAGAGAGCCACCGCGGCCCTTCCTCTGCGGGTTACTCGGTGTTTCTGAGGCAGTGAGGACCCCCCTCCACCCCGAGGAGGGCTGAGCTTGGGGGGAAGGGGCCCAAGGCCAAGGCACCTGAGTGTCCAGGAGGGGGTCGCTTAGGAGGCTCCTGGGTCTGGATAGCAGCTGCTGGGACAGGGGACAGGACCAGAGGGGAGGATCTGGGCCGTGGGTGGCCGTCACCAGCCAGGGCCAAACCAGGGACGTGGCAATAGGATCAGAAACCATCTGGGCCCCCGGGAGTTAGGGGAGACGCAGGTGGTTAGGGCCCCGAGGTCGAGGCTGGTCGCCAGGTGGCAACGGGCCCCTCTGGAGGCAGGAGATGCTGGTGAAGACCCCTTGTCTTCCCTCAAACCAGGACTGCGGCGTCTTGGGCATCTCCAAACCCCTCTGGCCAGGATCCGCTCACCAGGCCCTGCCCTGGCTCTCCTGCCTCCAAACTGCACTCGGGGTAGAGCGACAAAGCCAAGGCAGCAGCTTCTAGGCGGGCACGGGGGCCTTGGCCAGGTGACGACCCAGCAGTGTCTATCACCTCGGATGTGGGAGTCAAGCTACGGTCCCCCCTGGCCTATCTCCAGGAATTCAGGGGGTCCCCACTGGGCTCCGTGGTCAGGACCTGCCTGAGGGTGGCCCCCTCTGTGGACGGAGGCTGGCTCCCCCCACCTCCAGGGCAGAGAAAAGACAGACCCTGAGTGATGTCCAGCTGGGGCCCTGGGCCCATCCCCCCACCCGCCCCAGCAGGGCAGAGAGCTGCGAGGGGGGCGAGGGGAGAGTTCCACCCTCCCCGCTCCCCCCCCACTTTCTCTGTGGTTTAATTAGTATTTCCAAGTGGTGCTATCCCTCTGGGAACTCCAGAAAAATCCAGGAGACAAGCACAGGGACAGTGTTCTTAGTTAGGAAGGGCCCCTCCAGGCTGGGAGCACCGGAGCTGGGGGCGGGTGGTGGAGGTAGGCAGGTGCAGGGGCAGCTCCCAAGGCCACGAGCTCCTTCTGCACAGCCACGTCACACCAGGGACCCACCCCCCCAAGCGCGGGAAAGGGCCTCCTGAGGCGGGCGGACTTCGAAAGTTAAGACAGAAATAGGAAATCTGATCTGTGAAAATACGGGCTGGTATTTTCGCTATTTCGATTCCTTGTTTGTGCAATAGAGAATAATCATAACAGCTATTGTCTATCTAGTGCTTAGGACGTGTAAACACCATTTTAAGCACTTTGTCCCCCAAGACTTCTATGTTGGAGTCCCAGCCCCCAGGACCTCGGAAAGTGGCCATATTTGGAGACAGGATCTTTGAACAGGTAATTAAGGTAACACGAGGTCACGAGCATGGGCCCTGATCCAATAGGACTGGTGTCCTTATAAGAAGAGGAGATTAGGACACAGACACACACAGAAGGAAGAGCACAGGAAGAGAAAGGGAGAAGACGGCCGCCTACACACCGAGGAGAGAGGCCTCAGGAGAAACTGACCCTGTCCCCACCTGGAACTTGGGCCTCCAGCCTCTAGAATAAATCTGTCTTAAATAAGCCCCCATCTGTGATGCTCTGTGAGGCTCGTTTTGGCAGCCCAAGACCACTAACGCCCATGAATCTTCTTGAATCACACAGACCCTCCAGGTAGGTGCTGTACTTACACCATTTTGCAGAGAAAAAGACAAGCTCAGGGAAGTGAGCTGGGGCAGGGGATTTCAACCCCGAAACCCAGCCCCGCTCCGCGGGAGGCCGCCTCCCCAGCGCCTGTGGCACATCCGGCCCCCCCCAAGCCCCCTCCCCACACTCACCTGCCGGCTTTCGCTCCTCCACACGCCATTGACGGTCTTGGTGGGGGCGATGGTCACCACGGGGGGCGTGCTAGGGACGCTGTGGCCCCCGGGGGGGACGATGATGGGGCCCATGGGCACGCGCTTGGGCGTGCTGGCTGGAGAGCTGTGGTTGGTGGCCGGAGAGGAGACGGGGGACGACTCACTGCTCAGTGAAGACCCTGCGGGAGAAGGACACAGCAGCCTGAGCGGGTGCCCCCCGGCCCCCAGCAGCCGGGCAGGGGCACATGGGCTCCTGCGGACGCCCCGCCCCAGCCTGGGATCTGGGCGGTACCTCCCCACCCCCACCCACGGACAGGGCCTCCCGTGCCCCATGCTGCTCACCGCAAGCCTCCCCCCCCACAATGGGAGAAAGAGCCGGGGGCGGAGCAAGTGTGGCTCGACGAGTTACACCCACGGCAGCTGGGGGCCGTGCGCGACACCCCGGGTCACCGGGGCTGATGTGGGCCGCTGGGCGCAGGGTGAGTGAGGGGCCTGCTGAACCTGCCCCACAAGAGGCAGCAGCTGCACGTGAGGCTCTGAGCGAGGGGGTGGGCACGCCCGAGGTGCACAGAAAGGCCCGAAGTTCTCCCTGCGAGCCCCCTGTGTGCTCGAGGGCGGGCGTCCTAGCTGCTGGACGGGCCTGGCAGAGTGGGGAACAGGCGAGGGCGTGGCTGACGAAGGCTTGTATTTTCAAAATACCGAACGCGTTCATTTCAAGTTCTAAGAACTGAGTTACGATCCGGCGCTGAAAGCATACAGGTCGGTGGTTTTGGGCACATTCACAGCGTTGTGGAAACGACACCATTATCTGATTTCCATCACCTCCAAAAGAAGCCCCACCCTCAGCATCACCCCCATGTGCTGCCCCCCGAGGTGGGTGGTGTGGAGGGTGGCAGGAGGATGGGATTGGTTTAGCTCCTGGCAGGGGCACAGGGTCGTGGTGGTGCGTGGGGTGGGAGGAGAGGGCGGGGCCCGGGGGGCTGGGAGGAAGTCACCCATTTGCAGCCAGGTTGGCCGGCAGCTGCTCCTCCCGCGAGGGGCGGGGCCGCCTGTGAGCGAGGGGTGGAGGTGCGTCCCCCCTCCCCCACCCCCAGCGCCCAGGCTCGCCCCAACGTCACCGCCCGGTGGGATATCTATCCCGGCAGGCGGGCAGCAGAGTGGCCCCTGAGGGCTGGAGCTGCCGGCAGGGCCTGGTCCTGGGGTCCCCGAGAGTCACACCCAGGCCCAACGAGATTCGGCCGTGTGCACATCCACACCCCGCACTGCTCTGGGCTGCAGTCTGGGGACAGAGGAGACCCCTCACATGCCCCCCCCCGAGGCCCCATGGCCCACAGGCCCCCGACACAAACCCCACCGCACCTGAGAGCCACGGAGAGCACCCAGGGCCCTGAATCTGGGGCAGGCCAGACAGGGGACCCCCAGATTTTACTACACAGCAGAACTTCAGCTCGTCCCAGGTACCGCGCTCGCCCATGGTCACGGGGGTTGCATGAGCTCGGGCGGCCCGAGGAGGTGGACCTGGCCGAGGAGACTGCTGACGACAGTCCCAAGCAGCAGCCTGGACACGCGCCATCTTGCAGAGCTCCCCTCTGACGGGCTCAACTGGGCGGCGTCTGTCTGCGGGAGCCCCACGTGGGGCACCTGGGGCCTCGGGGCGGGGGGGGGGGGGAAGCTGGGGCCAGCAGACTCCCCCCTCCGCAAGCAGCACATCCTCCCTGGATTTTGTTCAGAACCTTCCTGGGTCCCCGGGACCAAGACCCGCGTCTTTTCTCCAAACCATCTCGAGTGGGCACACTCCTGCTACCTAATCAAACCTCTGCTCGAAGGGGAGGCACGGCAGCCTACAGCTCAGGGTGCTGGGAGACAGTCACCCCTCCCTCTGCCCCAGAGGCCCCGACCGTCGAGGCGCGGGCTCAGCAGTGACCAGGAGGCAGAGTGGTCGGAAGCCGAGGCCCCACGGACCCTGGGACAGAGCTTCGCCCTGAGCAGCGTGCTTCCCTACGCTTGTGCACAGCTTGAACAACTGTACGGGGCAGCCCCACGGGGAGACACCCGGGCCAGCCAGACCTGCCCCCAGCCGAGCCGCTCGCCAGCCCCAAGAACGATGCTGAGGCCAGGCGCCCCCTTCACCTGCAGCCCTCACCGTCAGTGCCCGGCCAGTGGGCAGTGAGGAGGCACCTGAAGGCTGCTGCCCCTGACGTGTGACCCCCGATTCCCCAAACAGATCCGCCGACCACGGCCCACACAATTCTGCAACCCCAAGTCGGCCGGGCCAACCACCGAGACCCAGCACCAGGTCAGGATCCCAGCCGTGGGGCAAGTTCCAGCCTCGGTCAGCTGTCAGTACCGCCCGCCTGGGGACAGCCGACAGGCGACAACGTCGGCGGCCTTCCTTTCCCAGTGGGACAGCCGCCAAAGTTTTGAAACGAGCTGTGTCTGCCAGGTTGGCGGGGCCCACCCGAGAAGCCAGCTTCCAGGGAGAAGCAGGAGGCAGGCGGCGGGCTGACCAGGCCGGGAAACCCCTGTACCCTGAGCGCTCACCAGGTTTGTGCAACTTGGAGAAACTGGGAGCATCTGTCTCCCCACCACCGCCCACGCCCTGGCACGGTAACCCCGCTCCTGGGGCCCCAGCAAAGCAGGCTGCCGTCCACCAAACACGCAGGCGGGCGGCCCCTACGAGAAACTCCCGCCACGTCCACCAGCAGCCGGAAGGACACAGCGGGGAGGGGGTAAAAAGCCACCAGAGCTCTCGGCCACCAAGCAGGAGGACCTACCGTGTACCCAGCCTGCACCCCGGGCCGCCCTGTGTAAACTCCGCCTGGGGGTAGAGGGAGCGAAAAGAAAGAAAACAAACACACCGAGAACCCCACCAGTCAAGGGAGAGGCTGCACTGCCTGGAGAAAACGGTGGGGTCAAGCCCAGGTGGGCTCTGCTCCTCGAGGGGCCGGGCAGACGGGGGGAAGCTGGAGCAGACACTTCAGAGCCCCAGCCTGTGCCAGCCCCTGGGGCCTCACAGCCAGGAGGGCCCGGTGGCCACGCCACCTGAGCACAGAGACTCAGGGCCACCTGGCTCCCGACCCCGCCGCTCCCCCGTCCCCGCCCACCTCTCAGATCACCCCCCTCCGGCCTCCAAGCCCCCGCCCCACGCCATTAGCAGGTCTCCACGGATCAGCATCGTTTCCAAGCGCTGGGCAGTGAGTGAGGAAGGAGGAGGGGAGGGCGAGAGACGGAGCCTGGGGGCCAGGTGCCCCTGCCCGCCCGGAGGCCACGGGCGATTAGCAGCCTCGTCCCTCAGGGGCGGGCCGGACGCCTCGCTCGGCAGCCAGATCGATGCCTGACCACGCAACCGCCAATTAGCGCGATCGCCCCCGACCCCGTTCTCAGGGCGGCGCGAGCTGTAATGAACCGGCGGTACACGGCAGGCGGCAGCGAGCCCCGCGCGGGTGCGGAGGGGGTGACTGTGCACAGCGCTCCGTGTCACCTCTGTCATCTGACCTCGCGGATTAGCGCCCGAGGCCCCCTGAGCCCATGTAATTAACAGCTGAGACACCGAAGTCGCTGTGAGGGGAGATGGAGACAAGCCTGGAAACACAAGTGCAGCATGTCAGCTCCCTAGACGCCACCCGAACGACCTGAAGCACCCACTGGGCGCCCTAAACAACGGCTCCTGTGCCGGGACCACCCCTGCCCGGCGCACTGCAGAGTGTGATCTCAGTGCCGCCGCACAGCCCTCCCTCTCCCCGGGCACAAGCCTGCACTGAGTCAGGCCGCCTCACCCGGGGAGGGATGGAGAGCCGATGAGGGACAACGGTCACCTGATGTGCTCCCTAAAGGAGGACCCCTGGGACGCCTTCCCGAGACGCCCCCTCCCGTGGCCAGAGCCGCAGCACCACAGGGCCAGCCCAGGTGCCGGTGACAGATTATGGAGCGAGCGCCAAGCAGCAGGGGTCCCCCCGCCGGGCTGAGCCTCGCCCAGACTTTCACTCGGTGCAGGCAGGGACCCGCCAGCCACGAGCACGTGCAGATCCCCACCATCATCACGTGGAGGCGGGGAATGAGGTGGGGGACCCCCTGGACTCCCCGCAGGCCGGGCGCAGCGGCGACAGCCGGGCACACGGCACATGCAATGGCCCCACCCACCTGTGGGCTCAGGGAGAACCCCCTGAGAAAGAGCCGCAGGGCTGCCCTCTGCCCGCTTCCCTTCCTGGAAGAGGCCCTCCCGGCCTGCCTGCCAGCTCCTCTGTGGCGCGGGAACAGCCGGAGGCCCGTCCACCCAAAGCCCCCTCCCAGGAGCCCTCACCCCACCTCATGCCACCAGCGGGCGGGGCACACCTGCCCCAACGTAGCGTCACAGGACGGTCACTAAACCCCAGCCAGCAAAGGCAAGGCGTGGTCCTTCTTACAAGACACACTTCCAGGGGCCCACGATGTGGTGATGAGCAGGACGGGGGCTGGGAGGACGGTGGGCTTCCGCTGTGCTGAGGGGCACGAGGGGCCGAGAAGGGGCGCATCCAGGGACAGGAGAGGAACTGGGGGCGAGAAGGCGGAGGGGGCTTCAGAGGGGGGGGCAGGGAAAGTCGCTGTTTCAGCCACACGGCCTGGGGAGGCCTCTTGTCCCAGCGTCTCAGGGCCGGGCAGCCCCCATCAGGGCAGGCGCAAGCCCCCCTCTCCTCTGAATCCCCGGCCCAGAGCACAGAGAAGGAGGGCGGGGCGCCGAGGACGCCCCTGTTCGCTCACACCTGTGCCACGAGACAGATGGGGCTGCAGACACGCTGGGAAGCCCAGCCCCGCCGAGCCCTGCGGCCACACGACTGACACGCACGCGTGTCCGCTCACTTGTTTCGCTGCGTTCTTTGAAAGAGGCAGGCTTCAGATGGCAGAACAGGGGCGCCTCCCCCCCGCTCCTGACTCAGGCCGGCTGAGTGAGGCACCACTGGCGGGCAGAGTCCCACCTCCAACCCCGACAGAGGGAGGGATGCTCCCGCCTCCTCCAGGGGCCCCAGGGAAACCAGACCCACCCGCAAAGCCGGCGACAAGATGAGGTGAGGCCGCGGCCGGCAAACACGCCTGCAGAAAGGCACGCTCCCTCCCGCTTGGGCTCGGGGTCCTGGGCCGCGCCGCCCTTGCCAGCCTGCTTGCGTCGGGTCCAAACAAAGCCGGGGTCCGTCAGTCACTTCTCTTGCAGGCGGCGAAAACGGTGCTCGTGCCCTCGGGAGACCAGCTCCCTGAGGCCGCTCGGTGCCCCCCACACCCCGCCGGGAGGGACGGACGGGAGACCAGCTCCCTGAGGCCGCTCGGTGCCCCCCACACCCCGCCGGGAGGGACGGGACACGTGGGATGTGCACAGGCCGTGTGGCTTTGGAGCCCACCCTGCTCCTTCCGCGCCGCCCCGCCGGCAAAGGGGCCGAAGATAGACGCCAAGGGCACTGCTGCGGGACGCCTCAGTCAAGGGGGCCCCGGCCTGTCACTGCCGAAGGGTCCCACGGGTACAGCCGGGACCAACGTGGGGCCCAAACCTTCAGCCCGAGGCTCCTTCCAGAATGTGCTGTGTGGGCCTGGTCACGGCCTGGGACTCCCTTTCTCCAAAGAGGCAAGACGAGGGTCGAGGTGACAGGGAGCGGATGCCCTGGGCCTGCGCGCACCCACGCTGTCAGGACGTCTGGGAGCAGCCGTGGCAACTCCTCCGGCCCGGACAGGACGGGCTGTCCCCCAAACGGGGTCAATCTGGGCCTCGAGACACGTGCACAGCAACTCAGCCCCGCCCTCAGCCATGGAAGCACTCGCCTTCCTTTGCCGGCCCCTCAAGCCCTGGCTGCACCGCAGGGGTGGGGGAAGGTGGGGATGGCCGGGATTGGGGTGACGGCGTGGGTGGATCTCATCTGCTGCACACGGCGCCGCACCTGGAGCTAGCGTGTTCTTCCTACGTCGGCAGAATCTACGGAGTAGAGACGTTATCCTCAGCCTCTGTTGTTTTTTTACCTTTTTTATTTTTGGCTGTGCCGTGAGGCATGCGGGATCTTAGTTCCCAGACCAGGGATCGGACCCACGTCCCCTGCATTGGAAGCACCGAGCCCTAACCCCTGGACCACCAGGGAAGCCCCTAGACGCTACCCTCATCCTGAGGACACAAGGCAGCTCCGAGAGGTAGAGCACCGTGCCCAGGCCACACAGCAAGGGCGTGAACCAGAATCTGCCGGCGTCCGTGTCCACCCTGCTGGGCGCCCGTGTCAGACTGGGTTACAGGGTCAGGCAGATATGGCCCCTCCCCCTCCCCGGACAGGCAGGCCCTTCGAGTCCCCCAGGGACAGACACCCGGCCCCCCGCTGGCCGACAGGCACGGAGCAGGACCTTGGGGCTGCAAAGAAGCCTCAGGAAAGATGAAAACCCAGCGGGGGCCAATGTCTCCTCCTCGCATCCCCTCTCTGGGGGCAGAGCAAATGATGGGCACGTGGATTACTTGCTCTGAACTGGATTTTTAAACTGCAGCCTGGAGACACGACGTGAGGAAAGACATCAGCCGGGGAAGCAGAGGGGAGAGCCGGGCCACGGCTCGGGGTAAGACGCTTCCGCAGCGTGGGGGGCGGCGGGGCCGGAGGAGAGGGTCACGAGGCAGCCGGAGGCGCCCAGGGCTGCGGTCAGCACCCAGGCGGCCCGCGGCTGACCAGCATGGGCCGGGCAGCAGGAGGGGCCTGCGGGGGTGTGGGGGGAGGGCTGTGGCCTCGGCTGTCTTGGCTCTGCCGTCGGGCCCGCCTCTCCCACCACCTCCCTGTGCAGGAGGGGACGCCGTACCTGCTCCACCTGGGACCTCTGCCCTTGGGGACAGGGCCCTCTGGGGTCAGCCATGGGGTCCTGGGTCACCCCGAAGAGACGGGGGCCTCGCCCTTAGGGAGGGACAGCTGCGGCAGAGGCGGTGGCTCCCTTCTCTGGGAAGGTGGACATGGATGCCAGGGTGGGGCAGGAGGCCGTGGAGTTCCCAGAGTCCCCTCTGCTGCCTACGGCTCGGGACACCAGAGCCCAAAGCTCTCGGCTTTGCCCACCAGCAGGACGGACAGAGAACAGAGGCCAGGGCTGTGCTGGGAACGCAGTGGGAGACTGCCCTGTACTCAGCAGGTGCTCGATAAACGCTCACTGCCGCGATGCGGGAGGGGAGAGCCCTTGCTGGGTCCACCTCCTCACACACCTGGTGCCAGGTGTGCGGTGCCAACCACCCGCGAGAAGTGTGCCGTGCGTGGACAGCCCTGCAAACACCGGTCTGAGAGCGGAAGCCGCAGGGCTGCGTGCGTGGACAGCCCTGCAAACACCGGTCTGAGAGCGGAAGCCAGCCGCGGGGCTGCGTGCGTGGACAGCCCTGCAAACACCGGCCTGAGAGCGGAAGTCAGCCGCGGGGCTGCATGCGCCCACAGGCGACAGGTGTCCAGACAGCGGGTCCTGGCTGCCAGGGCCGGGGGCGGCGTGGGGACAGGGTTTCTTTTAGAGGTGACAAAACATGCTAGAATTAAGAGTGATGGTCGCAGAACTCTGAATGCACAAAAACCCACTAAATTGTGTCCTTTAAAAGATGAATTTTCCGGGACGTGAATTATACCTTAAGAAGTTATTAACAAGCAAAAAAATCAACCCCTCCCCCGCCATCACCAAAACGTCCCCCTTGGGCTCTCTGGTCCCCGGTGGAGAGGCAGGCAGGGGAGCTGGGGGGCTGCTGGCTCTCCCCCCTGTGCCCCTACAGCCCCCAGGCTTCCAGAAGCTGACAGCCCACATCTCCACTCTGTCCCCCGCTCTGTGGGGAGCACAGAGCCCCCCCCAGGGCTCCCTGCACCACTGTGGTGGGTGCTGGGGGGTGGGAAGGGGGTGCCCCCCCCTCCCCCGCCAGGACCATGCACTCAGTCTTGCCGTCCTAAGTCCGGCTCTCCACATCCACTTGGAAAGGCTGAAGGAGCAGCAGTTGAGGAGCACAGGGCGTGTCCTCACCAGCTGTGTGACCTCACGCTCATGACCTGACCTCTCTGAGCCTCAGCTTCCCCACCTGTACAATGGGCCGACGACTCTGGGCTGCCAGCCAGTTCTACAGACGGGAGACAGCCCATCAGAGCTGGGGCAACTCCGTGAGAAAAACGGGGACCAGGCATGGGATGTGGCCCAGAGGATGCTCCAGAGAGTAACTGAGCTCATTTCTTCAAAGCACAGCCCCACTGGGGTGCACCAGCTGGTGCACTGCCAGTGAATCTCATCGCTGCTGCTTGAAACTCCAGACTTTGCCTGGGGCCCCCAGAGTCAGAAATGAGGTCACAAGTCCCCAGGACACACACAGAGTCACTGGAGCATCAGGGCAGCCCAGGGTCCAAATACTGAGCACCCCCCAACCCAAACCTCGGCTTTCTCATCAGAACGATGGGAATAGCCTCGGGTCAACCAGCGGCGGACAGCACAAGCTCAGGCCGGCGTGGCTCGCCCCTCTCCTCTCTCTCCTGATCCTCTGTCACAAAGCTCCCGGGCGTCACGTAGAACACCCAGATCGCAGCCCCCGGGGAGCAGGGTCCGCCCCACAACGGCACACGCTGCTCCCGGCCAGCGAGGCCCGGCCGTCTCCGGCACGTGGGCTGTCCACCGGCCCATTATTCGAGCCGGATGCTGGGGCCAGCCTGGGGCAGCAGAGAGGAGACGGAGGCCACCAAGGCAGGCTCTCGCGTGAGCCACGCCCGCAGACCTCTCCACCGCCCACTTGGCAAGGAGGGTAACGCGCCCTTTCACTGCCACATCCTCTACAGATGGGGGGTGTCACCCCAGGATGAGCCCAGCTGCCCGGGAGCGGACACAGCTGTTGGCTGAAGCCCTGACGCTCGGGGGTGACTCAGCCAGATGGCCCCAGTGTCTCCCACGTGCTGACAGTTGTCTTTGAAAGCTGCGACAGCCCTGTTTCTCCACCTCCTGGAATGCCGGGAAGGAAGACACCAAAGCAGAGACCAAGTTCTGCCCTGGGGGCTTCGCGTCGACTCTGAAGAGACCCCCCAAGTCTCGGCCCCAGCTCAGGGTGCCACTGTGCACGCTACTCCCGGGGTGCTCGCAGCCAGCCCAGGACGTCTGTTCTGGGGGCCTCGCCGGCACGGAGCTCACCGTATCTGCTCTCCGGCCGCGTGGCCAAGGAGTCCCGTGGTGGGCAAGGAGGGGCACGCGTGCAGGGACTGGGAAGGTCTGTCTGGGTGGACAGAACAGCCCAGGGCAGGCGGACACCAGCAGTGAGGGCGATCCCTAGCAACGCAGAAACCGGGCCCCGAAGGCCTTCGCTCCCGGGCCACATCCACGCTGCCCGTCAACTCCTGTCTACCCCCCTCACATTCCTCCTCCGTCCAACAACCACGTGATCAGCAAGGGTGTGGAGACAAGTCAGATTCAGAAATCAGCAGACCCTCAGCCACCCCGGTCAGGGCAAATGTCCGCTCTGCTGAGCTAGAGACCCCAGAGTCCACAAAGACAGACAGAGTTCCCACACACGTGTTCTTTGGGTGCCCCAGAGGGCCTGGAAGCCAGGACGCCAAGCCCTGGACATTTGGGGCAAGGCAGATGGCCGGCAGAGGCACCCAGGGTCTCTGCTTCCTCCGCCCGGGAGGCCGACCCCCTGCCTCCAAGCAGTGAGTCCAGAGGGTGCCTGAGAGGCCTGCACCAGAACCCGCAACGGCCCAGGCCTCCCAGCAGCTCTGGCTGCAAACTGCCCGCCAGCCCCACTCCTCCAGCCAGCAGCTCTTGGACTAACAGCCCTAGAAGTGCCCGGAGCCAGAGCTGTAGCGAGCCTCGTCGTACAAACAGGAAGGCGGAAGCTCAGAGAGGGTCAGCACTTGCCCAAAGTCACAGAGCACGTCACTGCCCACCAGGAGCTGGGGCTCCGGACCTCTGGGGGACACCTGTCCATGCCACCCCAAGACCCCTGCCTTGGACGGATTAAGCTGCGCCCCCACTTTGGGGCACTCGGGATAAAGAGGGTTTCCAGAGACCCTGCTCCCTGCCACGTCTGGAGGGGGTATCAAGGCCTGCTGCTCCCGGGAAACATGCCACCTGGGAAGAGGCCCCCGGGGCAGGCTGGGGGCTCCTGAGGGACGCATCGGGGTGCAGCACATCCACCCTCTGAAGCCACAGCTGCCGGACGCCCCCTCGGTGGTCCTACAGCCAAAGAAGGACAGAGCAGCAGAGAGCGCGGGAAGCAGGAGCAAGCAGAGCTGCTGGGGCCGCTGGGCTCACCGGACGGGCGGGGGTCAGACAGCGCGGTCCCCGCCAGAACGAGGCAGCACGAGAAAAGCCAGCACGTGTAGACGCGGGCGTGCAAGCACGTGGGCGGGAGCGGCCCCGCCCCCGGAGCCCCGTGCACGTGCGGGGCGGCGGCTCGTGGGACCGGCTGTGCCCCCCGAGCGCAGGAGCCGCGAGGCCTGGGCAGGAAGGAAGGGGCCGCTCTCTCCCCCGCTTCGTGGAGCCGCCCGGCGGGCGCGCCTCTTACCTCTGGGCTCCTCCGCCTGTTTGGCGAGCTTGCGCAGCGCGGCAGCAAAGCTGGAGGACGGCGCGGCCTGGGCCGACAGCGCGCTGCTGGTGGCGGGGCTGCCACTGGGCACCAGGGCGCCATTGAGCGGCGAGGGGGTGAGGGGGTTGACGGTGGCGGTGGTCCTGGTCGCGGTGGAAAGCATCCCTAGTGAAGGGGACTTGGGCTCATGGCTCATGCCTGAAACAGGAAAAGAAGAACCAGAAGTCACCCAGAGAGCAGGAGGGCCCGGCACCGGAGCGGGGTCTGCGCGGCCTGGGGGGCCGGTGCCAGTGGGCGGCATGCGGGGAGCGGGAGCTGAGCCGGAGGCCCCGGCAGCACAGGAGAAACGGAGCAGAGCCAGCGCTGCGCAGAGAACGGGGGCGCGACCCCGGCGTCCGCGGGCAGCCCCACCCTCTCGGCTCCGTAAGCGAAGAGCCGCTGTGCCCAGGACCCCTGTGAGTCCAGATGCCCAACGGCTCATCCCGGCCCGAGCCGACAGCCTCTCCGGAAGATCTGAGAGCATCCCGACAGGCGTGGGGGACGGAGACCAAGGCGCGGGGCCAGTGTCCTCGCAAGAAAGAGAACGCCAGAGGCAAGGGAAAGGGCCGAACCACTGACGATCAGGAAGACGAACACACTTCTGCCAGGCCTTCAGCACGTCGCTCTGGAGACAGATGGAGCACATCCTTTTCCTTCCAGAAAAGCAAACAGGCTTGTACGGGCAGGCAGCACAGACCCGGGATCGTCCCAGGCGGGTTGGCTGGAGCCCTCCTGTGCCGCAACCGTCCCCCTTTGAATCCCAAAGCCACAGGCACCCAGCGGGTCTGCACTGAGAAGGTGCCTCAGAGGAGAGAAACAGGCAGAGAACACAGCCACCTGCAGACCCTGCTGCCGTCTCGCCCGGTGCAAACCCCGCCTAGACGCTAAAAGACCCGCGACCGCAGGTCTAAACTGCTGTCCAGGGGAAGCCCCCTTCCCACGGGGGTCCAGGTTCAGGTGCCACGCGGGCCAAGGAGCCGCCACCCGCCAGGAGTGACATCAGAGGCCTTCCCATGAGCCCCCGGCCTTTCATGTCCTGAGGAGGCTCAACCTTCACCCGGCCCCACGCGCCCCACTGACATCGGCCGGGCTCCCTCGCGGGCGGGCGTGAACAGCGCCATAAGTCTTCGGTTAACTTCTCGTGCCCTCTCAGGGGCACCTGCCGCATCCCCGCTCCCTCACCGTGGGTACACTCGAGAGGCGTAGGTCAAGGCGCACGGCCTCGCGGGTGGCACGGGCAACGGGCTGGGTGCAGGGAGAGGTAAACGCACTTGCGAAGCCCCAGACGGAGACCTAGGAGGGACAGCTCCAGGGAACACCCGGGGTCACCTGGGGAGGGGACCTGGCGAGTCATGGGAGGGGTGAGAGCGCACAAGCACAGAGTGTCCCAGAAGATGACAGGGCAGGAACATGTGCTGCCCCCAGGCCACGGTCCCCACCCCAAGGGGCTCTCGGCAACCCCCAGAGCCCACGCCACCTCTGCAGCACTCTGCATACGGTCCAACTCGAGTCTAACTGCAACCTGCTTCCATGCCTGTCCCCGTGGGTAGCCAGGTGAACACTGGGGACCCCACCAGTGGCCAGGCAGGGGTGGGCCCCTGAGACCTGCCCTGTCCCCAGAACTAGCCAGGAGAGGCCGCGGGCACCGACACACGCCCTGAACCCAGGGTCCCGGAGAGCCGGGCCGCGGCCACCATTGCCCTCTCGCCGGGCGGGCGGCAAAAGAGATCTTGGGGGCTCAGCCGCATAAACGGCCACGGCAGGGATGGGGTGGGGGGCGCATAAAAGGCAGTACTGAGGCAGGCGCAAGTTCGAGGGAACACCGTTCTCTCGGGAGAGGGCTCGCACCTCGGAAATAAAGGACCTGCACAAGCGCCCTTGTGCCCAGGCTGGCCTCCCAGCTGCCGGCGGGTCACGTGGGCGGAGCCACGCCAGGCGACAGGCCCCCTGAGCGGCCGGGGCGGCACCAACCCGAGGCTGACCCCGCGTGGCCTCCTCCTTCTGGAAGAACAGGGGAGAGGGTGGGAACCACATGCCCACAGGCACTGCAGGCCCACCAGAGAAACCCGAGAACCCAGCGGGGCGCAGGGTCCCTGCCCCAGCAGGCTGGTCACTAGAAAACACAGGTTCCTAACAAGAGTCCTTTCTCGGCCAAGCCAGCACCCCACCAGCCACTGGAGGGCCGTGGAGCCCGACGGACGCCATGTCCCGGAAGCTCGGCCCAGGCCCCCTCAGCCCCTCTCCTCCTCCACGGACGGTGTGAACAGGGAGGGCAGGAGGTGCTGCCGGCCACGGGGCCTGGAGGTCAGGCTCAGCATGGACCAGGCTGCCACACGCTGGGGCCTGAATCCCGGCTCTGCCACCTGCAGCTGTGTGATGTTGGGCAAGTTACTCGGCCTCTCTGAGCCTCCTCAGTCTCCTCACCTATAAATGGGGGATCTGCCTCATGACGTTAATTCCGTGAGGGCTCAAGGAGGTAAATTCCGTGAGAAGCTCCAGAGCACGGCTGGCGCATCCCAGGAGTCGCTGTTATTATCACGCAGCTGGTCAGCGGACGGGGGCAGAAACCCAGGTCTCGGGTGGGCGAGGGGCTTGGCTAGGCTCACATGGGTCAGGCTGGGCAAAATGGGACCCGACCTGCCGAATCTGTGCCTCCTACCCCCACCCCCATCCCTTCCGTGTCCGGGCCGGGAGTCACACAGCCCAGCTCTCCACATCCGTGAGTGGCACTGGCTGGTCAACGCGAACACACAGGACACCCCGGGACAGAGGGGGACTGGAGCTCTTATCCTGCCGCCTGCGGGGACACCGAGGCCAGGAGCTGTTCGAAGCTAGGTCACAGAGATGACGCAAGGTCACAGAGACGACCCAAGGCCACACAGACAATCCAGGGCCACACAGCTCAGCAGCACATCTAGGACTCGAACCCCATTTCCTGGGCCCAGATGCAATGTTCTCACCACTCATGACACCACCTGACCAGTCCAAGGCCCAACCGTGAGGCCAGACCAAGAGGTGCAACACACTCGGAGCTCAGCTACGCTTGACTACGGTGGTTTAGAAACGTGTCCAAGTCTGGCACTCATCCTTCAAGAGGCGGGGACGAATCCTCTTCTCTCGATGTGGGCCAGACCTCTCAACTCACTTCCACTGAACAGAACACGCCAGAAGCGTGGCGACCGCCAAAGTGAGGTCATCAAAGGCCCCTGGCCACCTCCCTGCGCTCTCCTGGATCACCTGAGCCATGGGGGGGGCGGGGGTCACCTGCCAGGTTGTGAGGATGCCCTAGGTACCTGTAGGGAATCCCACACTCAGGGAACTGAGGCCTCCGGCCAACAGCCAACTGAAGCATGAACCATCTCGGCAGCAGCTCCTCCAGCCCCAGGGGAGCCTTCTGATGAGATCACAGCCCCAGCAACCGTTCCTTTACACCAGGCTCTGGGCCAGAGCCGCCCGGCCGAGCCGCTTCCGGACCCCGACACGTTTAGGTTTGGGATAGCTTGTTACGCAGCATTAGGTAACTGCTAATAGTAACTGCTAATAGTGAGTGCCACCACCACGTTCTCTGTTGATCACGACCCTCAATCTCTATTTCCCTTCCTCTGTGGAAGTTCAACCACCTGCAGATACTCTGTACCTTCTTTACCCCCCGAGTCTCCAAATCGGGCCCCTCTGATGCCATCCAAGGCCATTAACCACCTCCCTCCCCCTTCCCACATTCCTTAGAGAACTAGCCACCACCTTTAAATCCTTTCACCTCTAAGAGAAAGGTGTCACTGTGCCCATTTTACAGAAGGGAGACTCCAGGCTTGGGCCCAAGGGCCGACAGCCAGTCAACATCAGGGCTGGGATTACCTGAACACAGCACCTGTGTCCCACATACATAAAGCTGGTCAGGGCCCAGATCCAGACCCATCCTGGGGCCGCAGGAGGAGGGCCTGGCTCTGCTCCACCCCACAGCCCACACCGCATGCTGCCTCCAGACAGAGGGGAGGGGGGCCGGCAAAGCGAGGCAGGCGAAGCGGTCCTCACCTCCCAGTGACCGGTCCCCGTGGCCCAGGGAGCAGATGTGGAGGGCTCTGCCTAGTGGCCCTGTGACAGGCTGGCCAGCTGGTGACCCAGCGGACATGCTGTGACCGTCAGCTGCCAGCGCTGGGCAGGATGGTACACGGGTGCTCGAATAAGTGGGGAGCAGCCATGGGGCAAATCCCGGGGCAGACCCCAAAGTGTCCCGGGCCCCTTAAGGCCACGGGTGGGGGTCTTCAGGTGACAGCAGGAGGAACAATTTTCTCATTTTTAGCCTTTTTACTTCTCTCTGTTCTAGTTTTTCTGTAGTGAAGCAGGTTTTTAAAAGTGGGGGGCCCACAAACAGACTTGCCTGCATGAGTTTGGAATAACCAACAGGGGGCTGGGGTCTTCCCCAGACCGGGGCCTCCTGCGGGGCAGATGCGGGAGCTGAGGGAACTGGGGTGCCCCTCCTGGAACCCAAACCCTCACCGACAACCCCCGCCTTTCCCTGGTGACCAGGGTTCTGGGGGGCAGACCCACCCTCTGCCCCTCCTGGGCCAGCCGCCACCTGAAAGTCACTGCCACACTCCTGCTGGCATTCAGCGATGCCCCACCCCACCGAGCCTGCTCTCCCCCCTCCTTCGAGCCCGGCACGTGCTGCACAGGCCCCATGTACAGCGCCCCCAGGCTCCTGGGGCTCCCCCAGAGCTAGCGTCCCTGTCGTGGTGTCAGTCGTGGTCTCTGGAGCAGCTTCGGGCCAGGAACGCTGCTCTGCTGATGTCAGGTCACTCAAAATAGAATTCCAAATGAGCAGCCTCGTTAGGGGAGTCTAAAATTAGCATCCCTCCTCGGCATGTGTGCATCGTAAGGGAGGAGAGGCGAGGCAGGGGCCCGAGGGACCACCGGCAGCTGGGGTGACGGCCCCCTTGCACCTAGGACGGGGAAGGACAAAGGCCAAATTCGGGGGACCCAGAGACCCCGTAAAGGGTCACCTTGGACCTGCTGGGGATCGACACGGCCTCCAGGAGCACACCCCCCGCCGTGTGCCTCGCACCCTGAGTCACAGGCTCACGGTCACTTCAGGGCTGCTCTGCCCCCAGCCCTGCACAGGCAGGTGGGTCCCACACCCCGCCACAGGTGCCACCACGACCGTGGAAGCCCCAGCGGTGCGTGGAGAGGAGAGGAGAGGAGAGGAGAGGAGAGGAGAGGAGAGGGAGCCTCGGGCAGCCCTGCACCCTCGAGAAGCCCCGCAGAGCAGGGGTGGTGCCTATCTTCCCCCACGCCGCCATCAGAGAGGTATTTATTAACTTCTGCGCTCCTGGCCATCGACTGAGTTCTTGTCTACATTATCAGCTCATGTAAATTCATTATCCTAACAGCTGGGAATAGGCACCACAGCACGAAGGCCAATGACGGATGAGGGCCGGGGGCTGGGGCGGCCCTGGGGGCAGGGCCAGAGCTCCCTCTCCAGCTGTACCAGCCCCTGACGCACGGGGAGCCCAGGTGGCCTCCTGGCCGCCTCATTTGCATCACATGCTGCTGTCTACCTCCCGCCCCCTCGACCCCCCAGGAGAAAGAGCCGCCACAGCCAGACACCCAGAGCTGAGAGCCCCTGCCCTGTGCTGAGAGCAGGAGAGGAAAGGCCGCCAGGCCGCCAGCGCGCACCGCATCTGCCAGCCCCCTCCTCCCTCGCGTGGTGTCGGTCTTTAGAAGCAAGGACGGCCCGGCCCAGGACTGCCATCACCCTTCCCGCTCCTTCTACCAAAGTGTGGTGTCCTTAACCAATACCCTTTCCTCTTCCCTGCCCAGGTTTCTAACACGGCCAGAAGCAGTACAAAGCTTAAACCAAAAGAAAAGAAAGAAAAAAAAAGAAAAGAGCAAAGACGACAAATCCAAGTGCAGAGGGGCGAGCTGGGCTGATGGCTTGGCAGACGGGTTCCGGAACCACCTTGTCCCGGTGCTTCCGAACAGACCCCGATGGACTCTGAACGTTCCCAACAGCTGGACTTAAGGGGCGGGGGGGGGGGAGGGAGGCCCCAACACTCCATTAAACATGGTCGCGGCGCGGCTCCCCGCCCTGCGTGAGGGCGGAGGGTGTTATTAATCAGTGCGCCGCAGCCTCCCTCCGGCCTCCCACCGATCCCGTAATTACCGCTGCCTTCGCGCCGCTGTTCCGCGGCTCCAGACCTCAGGCCTGCTCCCTCCATGCTCTGTAATTACAAGCTAATAGCCGAGATGCACTTTCTGCTGGCTCCCGGTTCAAGCACCAACCCGCCCCGCTTCCCCCGACAGCCACCCCCCACCCCGGGTAATTACACCCCACGGGGCCGGGCCCGGCAGGGCCTCAGTTTCAGGCCCGCGTGCGCAATCTGGACTTGGATTCTCTAATCACCCCCCTTGGTAATTTTTCATTACCGCAGAGAGAAATGTTTGTGAACAAATACAAGTGTCCCCCAGCTCGGGGCCTCCATGCCACTGCCCTGCCCCCCAAAAGGGGCGATACTTCTGCAGTGCTAACAAGGCTGGGGTCACCTGAGCAGAGACCCCAGCAGGCGGCGGCGGGGGGCACCACGTGATCCCGGGAGCCCGAGCGGCTTCATAATAAATTCATTATTACGTTTGCCTTTGGCGTGTCCCGAGCTCGCTCGCACGAAGCAAGTTTTCTTGGGGATGGGGGCAGGGGCGGCGCCTGGGAGAGTCAGGAAGGCCTCTGGCTCCCGGACGCACACGGGTGGCCTGCTTCAGGCCTTAATGTTCTCTTCCAGTGACGGCCACCCTCTCAGGTTGTAGGTTTCCAAGGGGACTGAGGCCTTTTCTTGCCCGGGGTCCCAGAACTGGACGTACTCCCCAAGGCTAAGGCCCCAGTAACCGGCGGACCGAGCCAAAGCCATTTCGTTTTGGTTTGGGGACGGCCGTAGCAGATGGCCTGGATCCTGACCCGGAACCAGAGGGAAGGACTGAGGGGGGGATCGGGGGGAGGCCAGCCTGTGTGTCCAGAGACGACCCTGGCCGGGGAGTAAAATGAGTAACGAGGCAGCTCATTTTACGACAAGGCTGCCATCCCCCGCCCCGTGCAGCCCTGTTGGTCAGCAGTGTTTATGAAGTGACTACAGAACGGGGAAGGCGGGCGCTTACGAGCTGCAGAAAGTGCCTGGCAGGACCCCAGTCAATGGGAACGGGAGCCCACCCCTCCCAGAGCCAGCACCGCGGCGTGAGCTGTTTGCAAAGCTAACTTCTGGGGTCCCCAGGCAGCCACGGCAGACGGGTTCAGCAACGCCCCGCAGCTGCAGCCGATGGGGGGGGTTGGTGCAGGGTGGGAGCTGGGGAACATTTGCGGGTCCCCCCTTGCCTGCGCACTGCCATGTTAGCGACACCGCTTGGGGGGCGGCTCTCCGGAGGCTGAATCCAGGTCCGGGGGTGAAGAGCGTTCAGGACAGACGCCCACACGTGGGAGTCCCTCAGGGCACGGGTGCCAGGTAACACCGGGAGGTGTAGGTGGGGCTGGGGCCACTCAAGCTGGTTCACGGGGCAGCGGCTCCTGGGTGGAGAGGAGAGCGAGTGGTTCTCTGCTGCCCGCGGACAGCGACGGGCACGGGGTTGGCGCCCGGAGCAGCCCGCTGACAGAGGCCTCCAAGGACAGCCTAGGGGTTGAGGTTCAAGGCCTCAGACGCTCGGGAGTCCCGGAGGTTCCGGTGGATGCAAAGGACAGAAGTCAGGCAGCAGATGACAGCAACGTTCGACGGCGATTATTCTAAGCGGCCGCCGCATCTGGAGCAGCCTGGGACGGGCAGATGAAGGGCGGCGGCAGCCAGGGGGTGGCGGGCGGCCTGGGGTGCGGGGCAGGCAGAAAGCTGGCAGCCCCGGGGAGGCGCACAATTAACACAAAAAAGGCTGAGAGACCGGGTCAAGGGTGGCACCCAGGACCCCCGGAGGTGGTCCTTAACAAGGGCGTCAGCAGTAAGAAGGCCTGGCTTCGACCAGAGCGTCCCAATCACCCTTCACAGTAACTCCAGGAACAGACCCCAGGCAAACAGGTCACCCGAGGAGCCTCCTACATGGCCCGTCCCTACCCCCACTCTACAGATGGGTAAACTGAGGCTGAAGAGTCATCCCCTTGTCTGGGGCTGCGTGCTGAGATGCTGGGGTGGGGATCCAGTTTTCCTTGCGACTGTGCCACCAATTTCCCTTTAAACGAGAAGACACTGGAAAGGGCCCCCCACCTCCTAGGGGTCCCGTCCCGTCCTGCAGGCCGCTGTGAGCGCCCACCCACATGCTGCATCATTTTACAGGTGGCAGCAGGGAGGATCAGAGGTGGCACACAGGGAGTAAGAACAGATCTCACCTTGGGGCCACTGCACCCCCTGAATCCCACATTCCGGCAGCTCTGGGCTGGAGGGCACCCAGGCAACAACCCCAGGAGCGACTGACTCCTTTGTGTGCCCAAGGCCCCTGAGCTAACCAGGCCGCCTCCTTACAAAGGAGCCCTTTGAGTGGAGCCCGGAGGCACGGGGTGCAGGACGCAGGTGGGGGTCAGAGGTCCCAGAGGACAGGAACCCAACCTAGCCAGGAGGCGGCGGCCAAACGCCTCCAAGTTTCCATGGAGCGGCAGGCCAGGGCCGGCAGGTGGGAAAACAGGCCAGGAGGGCAGGGGTCAAGGCCAGGTCCTTCTCCCAAAGGGAAGAAACCTGACTGGGAGACCAAACTCTGAGGAGCACTGAGAAGAGGAAGCAGAGGCCGCTGCTGAACGGGGCCTGCCCAGCCCAGGGCCCAGGAAGCCAGGTGTTTAGGCAGCTCCTGCCCTGCCCCTCAGGTGAGGAGAGAGGATCAGAGAACAGAAGAGCATTTGTCCCTTCAAACAAATTATTATTTTTAATTTCGGGGGTCTGTGTTGGGTCTTTGTTGCTGCACATGGGCTTTTCTCTAGTTGCGGCAAGCGGGGGCTACTCTTCGTTGCGGTGCGTGGGTTTGTCACTGCAGTGGCTTCTCTTGTTGCAGAGCACGGGCTCTAGGCGCGCGGGCTTCAGTAGTTGTGGCGCATGGGCTTAAGTTGCTCCGTGACATGTGGGATCTTCCTGGACCAGGGATCAAACCCGTGTCCCCTGCACGGGCAAGGCGGATTCTTAACCACTGCGCCACCAGGGAAGTCCTGTCCCTTCAATACTGAGTGGGTGTTGACAAAGCTGTCTGTGCAGGGCGGGCATCTCCACCTGCACCCCCAGGCCCAAAGGGCACTTAGTAGGTCCTCAGCCTGCAGAATAGGTATGTCAGTCCCACCTTCACAGTGCACAGCCCACCAGATTCAACGTGGAGAAGGCAACTTCAGAGTCTCACATGGCAGGACCGCCAGGAGTTAAGTCAAGGAATTGCATCCTCGGTTGGAAACCAGCCAGAAGATGGGGATCCGGGCCTGGCTCCCCCGCACCTGCTGGTGGGGTCCTGTCGGGTCCTCATGTAGTCTGAGCCTCAGTTTCTCCATCCGTACCTCGGGGTTGGGGTGGGGGGGACTAGACAGCAGGTGGCAGAGGCTGAGGGCTGCCTTTCATCCATCAACCTGTTTATTTGGCCTGAAGTCAAGACATGTTTAAATGTGAATCAATGGGGACTTCCCGGGTGGTCCAGTGGGTAACACTCTGCACTCCCAATGCAGGGGGCCCGGGTTCGATCCCTAGTGGGGGAACATGCAGGCCGCAACTAAGAGTCCGCATGCCACAACAAAGATCCCGTGTGCTGCAACTAAGAGCCGGTGCAGGCAAGATAATAAAATATTAAACATTAATAATAATAAATAAAACATTAAATATTAATAAATAAAAATTAATAAAATATTTTAACAAAATATTAAAATAAAAATTAAAAAAAGAAATGTCAATCAATGGATATCTTAAAACTGGTTTCAAGTCAAAATGAAGATTTCCCTTTTCCCTTGAAAAAGGAGGCGCCACCGACCATATCCCGAGCGTGGCGACCACCCCTTCGTCTGTCCCTAGGCTGCCAACTCGCCAGAGTCCCCGCCACTCACTGCTGTTCAGGAACTACGTGGGTCAGGGTGATGAACAGGGTCCACAGGAGACTAATAAACGTGTGCGCGACCGGGACGCTCAGCACAGATGTCAGCAACACCTTCGAGCAGATTCAGCAGCAAGAGGTCAACCCCTCCACCCCCAGCTTCAGGGGTGATCCCGGCACCTGTCAACCGCAGGTGGGTCCCACGTGAATCAGAGCCAGGACTTGCCTCGAGTGATAAGATGTTTTTGTGGGGTTTTTTTGCTTTTGCAGAAGTTCCATTCTCACAATGGTTCAAAGTGACACACCGGACCCCCTGCCCAGAAAAACATTTCCACTGAATTCCGCACGTAGTTCGACCATGTTCACAGAAGCCCATCTGTAAACCCCACAGGGATGTGTGTGTGTAGAGGTGGCTGGCACCCACGAACCCAGATTACAGACGCCTATAGCGAAGAATTCTTTGCATATCAAACGCCGATACTAACACCCTCCCCCAATACATTCTACCAGGCCAAGGGAGTCCAGGGTGTCAAAGGTAAAATACTAAGTTCTTGTGGTGTTCCCATGGTCCAAGTTCTAATGGTGTTTCCTCACCTGGGCTCATCGGCCATCTGCAAAGCCCTAGGTACCATGCCCAGACATCAGAAAATGCCCCACTGGAAAAAACCAACTACCCTGCAGCCAAAGTGGGCTTCAGAACAGGACGACCAGGTAAAATTTCGCAAAAGCAGTCACGAGCCACCAGCCACGAGCTCCCTACTTCCACCCCTGCCACACGCCAGGTCAAGCCAGCCACCTTCCTCTGGCCACAGCCATCGTCCACCAACTGCTGAGCAGTCAACTGCCTAAGCCTAAACAACCCTTCATTTTCTCCAAAGAAACAAACAAAACCCCCTCCACAGCCCCAACTGGGAACTTGTAAGGTTCCTGCACCCCCGGCAGGATGCTGAGGCCAGAACTGGCTCTCACGGGTACCAGGCTCCACCCCCCAGGACTCTTGGGTCACACGGCAAGGAGCAGTGGGATCTATGCCCGAGACCTGCCGGGGGCAACAAAAGCCGAGGCTGACCAAAGGGTTCTCCTCCCCTTGTGGGCAGGATGGATGACCCTGGAGGCCAAGGGCTGAGGAGCACAGAGGGGACCCCAGAATTGAGTAACTAAAGGTCTGGGTTGTACAGGCGGGCAGAAAAGCGAGTCCCTGCAACTCTCTCTGGAGGAATCTGGCAACATCTTTAAAGATGTGTCAAGCCTTCACGCCCAGCCCTCTCCCCTCTGGAAATGTAGCCAACAGATCAGTCCTGAGGTGTGAACACACCCACGGGGGGCTTGCTGCACGGGGCACGGACACGGCTGGAAACTGCAGCATGAAACCCTGAGGCCCACTGAGCGCCCTGGCTGGGGAAGCCCGGCACGGACACCACACCACACACAGTTTCTCCCAAGGAGGAAGGCGACGCAGTCCTGCTGGTTTCAACTTGGAAACCAGCTGTCTGGTTAAAATGCACTCCCCGGACCCAGGTGACAGGCTCCCGGGACTGGCATCCCTACTAAGGAAGTCCTTCTTAGTCTTATAAGACACGTATTTAGGTGAAAACTGCACCTTAAAAAAGCTAAGTCGATGTGTTCAGAAAGGAGAAAAGCCTGGCCACCAATCTGATTTATTTTTAAAAATATTTTTTAAATTCATTTTTATTTCTTCTTTTTTTGCGTGTGTGTGGGGGGCTGCGTTGGGTCTTCCTTGCTGCACGCGGGCTTTCTCCAGCTGTGGTGAGCTGGGGCTACTCTTCACTGCGGTGCATGGGCTTCTCATTGCGGCGGCTTCTCCTGTTGCGGAGCACAGGCTCTACGTTCATGGGCTTCAGTACTTGTGGCTCACGGGCTCAGTAGTTGTGGCTCGAGGGCTCTAGAGCGCAGGCTCACTAGTTGTGGTACCCAGGCTTAGTTGCTCCGCAGCATGTGGGATCTTCCCAGACCAGGGCTCGAACCCGTGTCCCCTGCACTGGCAGGCGGATTCTTAACCACTGCGCCACCAGGGAAGTCCCATCAATCTGATTTAAAACCTACACTCTCAGACCACACTTCCACTCCCCTTGGGAGCCCACGCAGGGGCGACCAGAAATCCTTTCCAAGAGTCCATGGAAACAGGGCCCTGGGAGCCCACAGGGCAGAGCCACGGGGGCTGATCCGGAGCCTCAGTGTTCCCATCCTGTAAATGGGAGCAACTACCCTTCCCCCACTCACGAGGCGGCAGGAGCCGACCGCGCAGCCTCGCCACCTCTGGGAAGCAGAAGTCCCTGCAACACTGTCATCTGATGAAGAATTTTAGCTTCACCTGTCTTCAACTTCGATATCTAGTCTAACACATCCTCACGTGTTTAAGCTAACAGAGAAAGACCACATACCCTATGTAAAAAAGTTACAAAGAAGCATTCAAAGATAAACGGACACCAGGAATTCAGTAGGACGAATCCGCTCACGCCCCCTGGTTTTCCACTTCACACCTATTACCAGCGGTCTGACAGCACGTAGGCAAGAGCCCCCGCGGAGGCAGAGGAGGGTAGACAGACGAGCTCCCATGGGGCCCCAACTAACAGTCGAAGGGGGGTAATCCCTACCCCACAAGCCAGACCCTCAGGGGAAGACAAGCAGCAGACTGAGAACACAGCCCCACCTCACGTGCCACACGACGGCAGCCAGCCCTCCCGCCCCCCCAAACAGGCTCTGGCTCAGCTCAGGGGGAGAGGAGACTGAGGTGAGCACAAAGGAGGCCTCTGCCCGCCCCTGCTGACACGCCTGGCCCCCCTCAGCTTGACGCGTGGATCTCCTTCAGGACGGCATAACCTGACCAAAAAAAAAAAAAAAGCCTGCCGATCGATTCCTTTTATTGCTGCCCGCGGTCACAGAGGCGCCATCAGAGCGCAGGAAGGGCCGGGCTGGGGAGGGGCCGCCATTTCACCTCCCTCCTCCCCACCCGGCGTGCAGTCCCACCCACGGCCACCAAGGTGCGCGGAGGCAACAAGTTGCTGAGCAAGGGGTGAGTGTGCGAGCACGTGATCAAGACCCTGGGGGGGGGGGTGAGGCCCCAGAAGAACACGTCTGGCTGCTGCAGCCCCAACAGGGGAGGGTCCGCAGGGGCTGATTCGGCACCTTGAGCCTCTGGGTCTCGGTCGGAGAAGTGGTCTCCGCCCCTCCCCACACCAAACACTGCCAAGGCCAGGGTCTAGGGGAACAGAGCCTTCTGGGTTTCACAAGTTAGAATCCCAGAGATCATAGAGCCACTGAATTGGGACTGATCTGTGCGCCTCTGACATACCCTTACACAAGAGCTCTCGGGCTTTATAAGAAAGCATTTAACCCCCGACAGCCCAAGGACACGGGTGCCGCTGCCTCTCCCACTTTACGGACGAGAAAACCGAGGCCCGGAAGGAAAGCATGCGAGGTCATACTGGTTGAGCCAGAGGTGGACGTTAACGCCCTGGCCAGGAACTGACCACCATATCAACAGACACGTGGGGGCTAACCCCAGGCCCCCAAGGCTTTCAGGCCCTCCCCTGCAATGACCCCTTGAGGACAGGCTGTGGCATACGTTACGTCATCTAAACCCTTACCTCTGAAAAAACCTGTGCAGAGCCATCCTACAGATGGGAAACAGCTGGGGCTACTGATGGCGGCGGGAGGGCTGAGGTCCTCATTTGCCCGTGGGATGCCCCCCGATCCGGGTCTGGCCACCCCAAAGCCACGGAAACGTGCAACTCCTCACACACGTCGAGTCCTCCAGCTGGAGGAACCGGTTCCAGAATTGGAAGGCTTGGCCAGAGCTTCAGACAGGCACAGAAGCCACCCATCCAAACACAACTCTGCACCTGAAGGCCCCTTTAGGAGAGCTTGCAGCTCACCGGGGGCAGGTAAGGAGTACTACCTCCAGAAGTGGACCCCAGGTTAACACAAAGCCCAGCGCCATCCAGTGACCCAGCGACGGGGTCGTGGGCACTGTTTCTCACCGCCTCCCCGGCCGGGAGAGGGCTACCCAGTCCCATGTATTTCTGGAGCGAACAGGGCACACTCTGGCTTCCCACGTGGGACCCCAGTTCTCCTTAAGAAGCATGAGCCCACCTTCCTCCAAGGAGAGGAATTCCTTGCCCACTCTGCCCCCTGCCCCCGGCAGAAGGCCCTTCTAGCTCAGCTGGGGGTTTATAAAATACAGATGTCCGGCCCCCACCCCTAGAGATCTGGGTCTTAACTGGTCACAGGTCTGGCCTGGGCGTCTGAAGTTCCCCAGGTGAGCCCAAAGTATGGCCAAGAATGAGCACTTGGTCTGGGGGCTTCCTGCCGCCCGCACACCTCCTTCCTCGGTTAAAAGTCACCTCGCAGAGACCCCCCCAAGTCCAACCAGGACCCCACAAAGCCTCCAGTTCAGCCAGATCCCCTCTCTTCCACGAATGCTTGCGAGCTCTGGTCCCCCTCCCCCATCCGCAGCCCAGATGGGCTTCTCTCCAGGCCTGGCCTCCGTCCCACCCTCTCCAGAGGCTGCTCTCACTTCCCCAGTCCTGCGGCAGCTTCCGCTCTGAACCAGCTCCCGGCATGGGGGAGGGAGGGGCAGGGGAAGGTGGTCTCAGGGACCCCTGGGATTTGTGGCTGACTGGAGAATTCCAGGCGGAAGAGCAGCCCCAGCAAAGACAGGTATAGGGCACGGAGCACGAACGCCCATGGTTGCATTCCTGCTGGAGCAGAGGCGCAAGCGCGAAGGCTAGGCTGGTGGGGAGAAGACGCTGCCGAGGCGAGATTAAGAGCCCCCCCGCCGCCCCCCGCGCGCTCTGGCAGGCGTGCACAGGGCCGCTCTGGAGGCACCGGCGGTGTTAGCTGTGTGCATACCTCCCAGCAGCGGGCACGGGCCAGGTTCTTAGCAGGCGCTCAATAAATTCTCATTGACAGGAACACTCCCAAACGTCACCTCCCGCCTGTGGCCTCGGCCGGGGAGCAAGGCCAGCGTGGGGAAACCACACTCGGCGAGAGAGGAAAGCGAGTGGCCAAGCTGAAATGTCACCCGAAACACGGATCCCTGTAGCTTAGAAAAACAGCTCTGCCGGCTGAAGGGGGGAGGGGAGGGGACGGGACAGGAGGGGGGCCGGGCGGCCTCACGCAGCCCTGTGCTTTGGAGACTGCTGTGTCGCCCTAACAGAGGTAATTAACGCGCTGCCACCCAACCCCAGCCTGGCGTGGACTTCGAGTAACCCAGGCTGGGAATTCCAAGCCTTCGGATGGGGCCAGGAAAAACCTGCCTTGCTGGCTGACTCCACAAGCCCCTACGAGTTCCCGGGGCAAGAGCGGAGAGGTAGCGGCCAGGTCCTGCTCACCTGCGTTCTTCTGGGAAAGCAGAAGCCGCGGGCACCCACCCTTCAGGAAGGGGCTCTGAGCCCAGAGGCCCTTCCTCCTTCAGAGAGGGGAGCGGGGACGCCACCTGCCGAAGGGTCAAAGGCCATTAGAGACTGAGTGGGCTGGGGAGGTGTCCGGCTTGGAGGTGCAGGACCCAGGTCTGCCACAGAGTGGCGCTGTGCGCAGTTTGCTGTCTCTTCCAGCCAGAGGCCAGAGACGCTGAACCCAGAGGCAGGCGGTGTCTTCTGCTCTGAAACCACAAGGCTCTCGCAGATCTGCAGCCCCTGACCTTCCCCGAGAGGCAGGCAAGTTAGGAGGCCAAAGGTCTGCCCGCGAGCACGGTTTGGCAAAGGCCACGGGAGCTTCCAAAGGGGTCCGCTGCTTGCCGTGGGCTCGGGTGCTGGCCCCATGCTTCTCTGGGCCTCAGTGTGCCCACTGTTAGGGCAGATTCCCAGCCCCAGTCTGCACATTAGAATCACCCGCGGAACTCTGAGAACTCTCCAGGCAGGAACCACAAACCCAGAGGCTGTAGCTTAACTGGGCGGGGGAAGGCTGGCCGGCAGCAGCTGTAGAAAACCCAGCAGGGGGCTCTCTAAACCCTTTTCAACTGCAGCGAGCCAGGATTCGGAAAGCTGTCCCCAACAGGCCAGGGCCTGGCCCCAGAGATATGACGGTGCCTGGAGCCCGGACAGGCCTCCCAGCCTCCCCTCCCAAGGCAGGGCTGACCCCGGGTCGCTGGCCTGGCCGCTCACCAGCTCCAGACTCGCACCGCCCACACGGTTCACAGAAAGGAAAATCCGACTGTCAAAAGCCTGGCTGGCTCCTGCGGCCCCCTTCCCTCCTCGCCGCAGTGACACGAAGTGACAAAAGCCAACCCAGCACCCCCTTTCACCCAGGGGTCAGGACTGCGCTGACAGGGCCCCTCGTGAAGTATCCTTGTAGCTGTTATCACAGAGCCAGGCCTGCGGAGAGCTTCCGAGTCCCCGGGGCAGGCGGGGCGGTGACTCCCCTGCGAAGCCGGGGCAGCCGGGATGACACACGGGCTGCCCGTCAGAGCCTGCGCCCTGGGCCCCCGTCACCTGTGGCGTGGCCGGGCTGAGTCAGGCGGTGGCCTGAGCCTCAGGGTCTGGGCGGAGGCAACCCACAAACACGAGCTGAGCAACACTTACATGCCCCGAGCTTAAGTAATCCTGAGGGCAGCCCGGAAGCAGCCTGCTCACCTGGGGTCCCCCCACCTTCCCCTGGGAGGGGGGGCCGAATCCCAGGGGAGAGGGCCCAGCCAGCCAACCAGGGGACATCTCAGAGTGCCCCAACGAGACCTTCTGCCCTCCCGTCCCTCTGCCTGGAAATCGGCTTAGGCGGGGAGGTTCCCACCCAGAATCCGCTGGGTCCTTTGTTCCAGCTTTTCACAAAAGCAGCCCTTTTTTTTCATCCGGTGGTCCCGCTTTTTGTTTCCAAACCACAGCCTGTGTGGGCCCCAGATAAGGCACTGCAGGGGTTAACAAGGGTTTAATGTATTTTAGACGCACTTCCCAGACAAAGGCCAGTTTACAAAACAAGAACCAAGTCGACTCAACCCGGCTGGTACCCACCACCCAGCCGGCGGGCAGGTGCTTTCCCCGCGTGCGCACAGCCCTCCAAACTCAAAGCCGGCGCTCCAGCAAGGGACCCCGGCCCATCACGTGGGGTGTCGCGGCAACACTTCACCCAATCCGGGCGACCCCTTCTCCCCGGGACCTGCGCCTCAGTCTCCACTGCACACTTCTAAGTGGTCCCCTTGTCCCTCCCCCCTCCTCCCCAGCTCGGGAGGGGGAGCGGGAAGGGGGAGGTGGGAGGGTGAGCCCAACTCCCGCTCCGCCTCCACGAAGGGAATTTAATTAGCCTGCTGGAGAGGCGGGCGGTCGGCCGAGGAGGTGTCTCTGGTGCTGCAATATAATTGAATCGGCTCCACTCGGTCGGGCCACTGGCCGCCCATCAGCGCGGCCGCCGGGCTGGGGGCGGGGAGGCGCATCCAGGCGGAGCAGGAAGGGCCGGGGAGGGGAAAAAGGACAGTGCGAGTGGGGGGCGGCGGATGCAATCACCTCCCACCTCCGAGGCTGGGGCAGCCATCTTCAGCAGGGGGAGGGGCAGGGGAACGGCTCCAAGAAGCGGGGGGGAGCGGAGAGGGAGGAAAAAAGCGCCGGAGCCCCGGGCGCGCCCTTGGGAAGCAGGGCGTGGGGGTCGGAGACCCCGGAGGCTGCAGTGCCGCCTTCCCGGCGGTCTCCCTAGCTCCGAGGGAAGGGGGAGGAGAGAAAGACAAAACACCAAAACGTGCGGCTCCGGCGGGCAAGCGCCCCCCCCAGCCGCCGCCAACACCTGCCGCGGGGGCGTACCGCCGCCCCCCCTCGCTCCCTCCCCCGCCGCCGCAAAGTTTTCACTCCGGAGTCGGAGTGTAGACAGCTCACCGAGAGCCCCCCAGCTCCCTTGCTCCCCACTCGCCGCACACTCTAAGCGCCCCTCGCCGAACGCAGCCACCGAGCGCGAGCCCCGCGTCGGCCCGAGCCCCCGCCTGGAGCCCGGACGCCCAGGCTACGACTCGCCGCGGGCGGGGGGACCTTTGGTCGCATGCCCGCCCGCCTGGCTCTTATCGCCGTTCACACTCCGGGGGAAGTTGCCCCGGAGCCGTTGGCTGCCGCCCCAGCGGAACCCGCGAACTTGGAGAGGGGGGCGAGCGCGGAGACCGCCCCCCGCGCCCCAGCCCCCGCCGGCGCGGCGCGCTCACCTTTCATGCCAGGGCCCCGCAGCTCCGCCTCGCCTGACACATGCTGGAGCCACCGTCGCCCAGTGTTTGTCTAAACTGCTTATCTCACCCGGGGCTGCTCGGCGGCGGCGGCGGCGGCGGCGGCTCGGGCCCGCTGGGGAGGTGGAGCTTCCGGGGCCCCGGCCAAGAAACACCTGCTGCTGTCGCCGCCGCCGAGGACACACCCAAGCGCAACGCCGCCCACTCCCGGGCCACTGGCTCGCTCCCGGCTCCCTGACCTCAGCCAGCGGGAGGTGTCGGGTTTCAGCCGCAAACACACACGCGCGCGCGCACACCGACGAGCGCCCGGGTACACCCGCGCGGGCACACGCCCCTCCCCAGCCAGGCTGGCCAGGTGAGCCGAGGACACTAGGAGGTAGGGGAAGCGCCACCCTCAGGCTCCCGGGGGCCCCTGGCTCGACTGCTCAGAGGTCCCATATACACTGGTGTCCAAGACTAGACCCTTGCTTCCAAAAGTAGGGAGCAGTCACTTGCAACACGCCCGCCAAGCGAGCAGCGCCCCTGCGTCTCACGACCGCTTCCCCGGCGCCCAGAACAGTGTCTGGCACAAAGCAGGCCCAACAAGGAGTGGACGGATAAACTCACGTGCTCTAGAGACCTTCTGGAGGAAAACTTTCTCGGAGCCGGTGTCTGTGTTGGGGGAGGGGAGGGAGATACAAGGTCGGCTCTGTGCGTTTATCTTCCCCAAACCCCTCTTTCGGCCGCACCTCGAAAGGGTTGAATGTTAAGAACTGGGGCCTATGTTCCTTCCTCCCTAAATTCTAGGAACTCCGCCTTCCCATTTCGTTTGAAAGAACTTTTGGGAAGCCCACAGCGCAGGGGGCAGGGGGTAGTTTTTTAAAGAACCCACGTCCCAGCGGCTGGAGAGCCCACGGAGGCGCCGCTCCGCCCGGGGGGTCATTAAGTAGCCGGGGTTGCGGTCACAGCCGAGGCCGCCCGGCTCCAGAAACTGGCACGACCCACTGGGCCTCCGGCCCCAGAGCAACGCCTCCCCATTCCTGGCACCCACCCCCCCCACCTCACCCAGGCACTTGACAGACTAGAATGACTCAGGGAGCGTCCTGAAATTCCTGGGCACCCACAAGCGGCACGGCGAAGAATGGCGGGCCCCAGCCACCCCCCAACGCCGGGCTCCGCCCCGCCCCCACCGACGGCGAGCGCAGACGACCAGCCTCGAGCCCACCCCCAGCGCGGCCCGCGTCTCCCGGAAGCGCCGGGTTAATGGGCGCAGGCCTCGCCCGACGCCCCTGGCCCTGGCGCATTACGGCGCCCCGGGCTCCGACCCCGCGCGTCCGAGGCTCCCAACGTTGCTCGGATGGCCCAGGGTCTCTCCCCGTACATCCTCTTTTGAGAATCCTCTACAGCTTTCATACTTCTGAGCCTGGAGGCAAACCAGTACCCACTCCCCGCCCCCCCCCCCCCCCGCCCCAAGCGGCCGCCCTTGCGCCGCGCTGCGGGTTTCAACTTTCGGCCGCCGGTGCCAGCCCGCGCTTCTGCCAGCCCCAAACCTGCCCCGGGACATGCCCGCGCCGCGCTTGGCAGGCGCGCACGCAGCCGTCCCCGCGGGCCCAGCCTCCCCCGCCTTCCCTCCTCCCTCTCTCTCCCTCTCTCCCTCCCTCCCCGCGCCAGTCAGGATTGCGACGGGAGGGAGCGCTGGGCGCCTGCCACCCCCCATCCATCTGTTCCCGATGACGCTGGCGGGCCTGGAGCAGTCGGAGCCCGCGCCAGCGGGGAGCAGAACCCGCCTGTGTGCCCGCTGGGGGACTAGGGGTAGGGCCCAGACGGGCGCCGCCAAGCCACCCACTCCCCCTGCTCCACCTTCCACCGAGCGCACGCGGATCGGCCCCTCGCCTTGCACAAGGCTCCTGGCCGACCACAAACGAAAAAGGAAACGGACCTGCGAGGCCGAGCCGGGGGCCGTTACTGGCTTCTACCTGTGGGCGCCGGCCGGCCCTGGCACCTCGTGGGAGGGGCGCTTTCGCTTCACCACCCGCCTCGCTCCGGGCCGCGCCTCCCTCCTGCGGGCCTAGGCCTCCGCCCGACGACGCTTTAATTTACGCACCACACGGTGTCTCCGCAGCGCGGCCTCCGGTAATTTATCCTCAGCAATGGCCGGCAGATTCACCGCGGCCGGGACGCGCAGGAGGGGGTGCCTCTGTCCACGCCGGGAGTGTCGGGGAGGGGGAGGGGGAGGGAGGAGTTAGAGAATTCAACAACGGGCCTAGAGCCTGAAAAACAAAATTAAAAACCTCTGGGGGCGGTTCCAACCCTTTCCCACCTGGATTACAGGCTGCGGGGGGAGGGGAGTAACTTACTAATGCAACTACTCGCACCTGGACCGGAGTCTCCTCCCAGCCCTGGTCCAGGCCCGGACACCCAGGCCCCACCTCCCAATCTCTCTCACCAGGACGAGGTGCTCGAGTTTATGTCCCTTCATCCCTGGGGAGGCCCTCGTGGTGGTGGTGGTGGTGGTGGTGGTTTGGGGCGGGGGGTCAAGTTCTTCCACCTGTTTGAGAAGGACCACGATGGCCAAACATGAAATTTTGTGGGCTAGTTTTTAGTGTTGGCAGATCCCTCCCCTGTAGACATCTGGTTCCACTGCGTTGCGAGAGGGGTAGCCTGATCCCCGTTTCACAGATGAGGAAGTCGAGGCCAGAGTTGCTCAAGGTCACGTGCACGCTGGTGCAATGGGAGCTGTGCTGGGAGCTGCTCACACCTGCAGTCTCCCTTTCCAAGAACAGCCCGCGGAGGCTGCGGGGAGCTGCAGGGATCCCCAGCGACCGCCGGGGGGCAGCAGCGAGCCGGCCTGCGCGCCCTGGCCAGAAAATGCTGGCGGCCACCAGGAGGGCTGGCAGAGCGGAGATGGATGACACTCACTGTCAGCGCGCCTGGCCTGAGGAAATTAGTAATCCGGGAGCACGGCCTCTGAGTTTAAGGGTGGGAATTGCTCTCCTGCAGCCTGCGCGCGCCCCGCTAACGAGGTTTGTAGCTGGACTCAATTTCCCGCCACTCCGGGCTCAGGCTGGCCGCCCTCCATTTCCCTCCGGGGCCGTTCCTTCCCCTCCTGGTGGCAGCTCCCACCCCGCAGCCATTCCCAGCCCTCCCTGGGCAAAACGCTCCTTCTCTGCACCTCCTCTCCCTCATTCCCATATGCCTGGAAACCGGGCAGAAAAAGAAGGTTCAGGGTAAAAGCAGTTGTTTTACCCAAGGCCAGGGTCAGTCCTAAGGTGGGACATAGGGGGACGCTTTCCAGAGTGGGGACACCTGCCCTGATGACCCTGCTCACCAGGTTCCTGCTTCCTTTTCGCCAGGGGCAACGGGATGCTTGGTGGGTGCCTGCCCGCGCCCCCAGACTCGGGTCAGTCTGAACCGTGCTTCCTGGAGCAGGAAGCAGAAATCAGGAAGCCCTCAGTTAAGGAAAAGCCCCAGGAGCCCCGTAAACATCCCCCCTGAGGCAACTGACAAGGGATCTGCCGGAAAGAAAGGCCTGCCTCTAACCAACATGGGCATTTAGTCACTCAACAAACACACCAGCCTTCCAGGTACAGAACTGTAAATGCCAGGCCCCGGGGTGGAGGGTGGGGGGTAGGTGCTGACAGGAGAAGCACTTCAAGGCAGCAAGGAACTGGAAAGACAGGAGAGCGGGTTGGCGACTCACCCATCACCACTACCACCACCTGGGCACCTACTAGTCAGGTGAGATTCCCTGGAACGGAGGCACCACCGAGTCCCAGCACGGATCCAGCCCCTGGCCTATGAGGGGCCCTGGATACCAGGGAAGGGAATCCTGCGTCCTGCTCGTTATCACCTTGCGTCCTTTGGGGTCAGCAGGACTCAGGCTGTGCCATCCACCCGAACCAGGTGTCCCAGCACATAAGGGCTGCACGTCACCGTCATTTTCCCATCACCCCAGCCACCCCATTCAGCACCTGACTGGCAAACAAGCGTCAGGGACCTGGACGTCAGTGTGGGTGTGAAGGGAGGTTCATTTCTGCCATTTACCAAACACCTAACACGTGCCAGAGCTGCTCAGCTCCTGTCATTTAATCCCCTCGGGCCCTGCAAGGCAGCCTCCTGACCTCCATCACGAAGCCCGGTGAGGAGACCAGAGAAGGTTAATTAACTTGCCTGGGGCGCACACATTCGATCCAAGCCTGATCCAGACCCTGGCTGTCCTATACCAGCAGCATTTCTCTGTAGCTACCTGCTGTAGATATATCAGGGCCGGGCAGGGGCAGCGGGGCGGGGGGAGGGGGGGTCGCAGCATCTCCAGCTGGCCGTCCTGGTGTCCGAAAATCAGCCTCCCTTCCAGGAGGGTTGGGGGACCCACCACCCAGAGCCCCGAGATTTGCTCAGTCCCTCTGCATGTGTGCTCCACTCACCCGGAGGCTACCAGCACAGAGGGTACCCCCAAGCGCCTCAAGGGCTGAGGGACAGGGGGCCTGCCCAGCCGCCCCCTCCAGCCCCAGCCCCTCCTGCCCTGCCCTGCCGCCAACCCTCCATCGCTTACACTCCGAAGTCCCCTTTCTCTCTCCAGCCAGCTATCGCTGGCCCAGAAATCCTCTCCATTCTTCAAAGCCCGGCTTAAATCTTATCTCTTCCAAGGAGGTTTTTCCCATCCCCGCCTCTGGAATTCTTCTCTCCAGGCACTGCGTCCCACTCTTCGATGCTGATCGCACAGGGGAGCGGTCGTGGATAATGGGGGCGTGGGGGAGAGCGTGTGAAATACAGATTCCCAGGCCACCCTACGGAGCTATGGTCTGGGGTCAGGGACAGGAAAGAGCACGCTTAGCAAGAGCTGGGGGCAGGACTGGGGGTGTCTGGGCCTCCCCAGTGATTGCTGGAGCCCCAGACTCCCCTCCCCACACCCCCCCAAGAGACAGTGGGTACCCAGAGGGGAAAGGACTCTCGTCTGGTAGTGGTGACACAGCCCCAGCCTCTGCACGTTCACATCTCACGCAGACCCGCAGGAAGGATAAAGGGAAGGAAAACCATGGCAGGAAGGATAAAGGGAAGGAAAACCATGGCAGGGAGGATAAAGGGAAGGAAAACCATGGCAGCTCTCTCCCCTTCCCCCTCTGCCCTCCCGGGGAGGAGCCGGGCTCTCCAGGGACACGGGGGCACATCCAGGCCTGGCCTGGGAAGCCTCCGCCGACTCGCCATCTCAGCCGGCTGTCCAGTAGCCAAGGTCACCCCCAGGGAACACGGGCCCAGACGACCCCGGTGGACGAGGTGGCAGGAGTTGGCCTCTTAACCCAGGGCTGCCCGGACACTTCCTGCCCTTTCAGTGCCGGCCTCCAAGCTGCACCCCCCTCACAGCTGCACTCCTTCACAATCAGTTAACAGCTGTTTTGCATAGATTTTCAATTCTAATTGCCCGGCTTTGTGAGCCGCCGAGCCCCGGTGAATGGGGAAGCCGCAGCACGGCTAGAAAGCAGGCGGGGAGGGGCGACACTCCAGAGCGACTCAAAGGAAGCCAGTGTGCGCGCCAGGCCGGCTGCTTTATTTTTATTTTTTAATAGAAGAATACCCACTAACTGTCCCCGCTCCAGCTCCTGCCTCTTCTCCTGGAGCCCAGAATCTGAAGGGTGCCCCCCACCCAACCTCGGGAGGGATGCCCACTCCCCTCCCCCCGCCCCTCCCCCTTCTGACCCAGCCCGACACAGTACCCCGGGGGGCAGCTTCCAGCTCCAGAGGCGCTGCAGGAGCCAGCGTTCCCCTCCCCCTCCGCCCCTCTAGCCCCCCAGGCTCTCCAGTGCCCAGATTTGGGAAGCTAATTGGACAATAAAGTCGAGCAGCGAGGAAACGCGCTCTCTGGAGACAGCTGGCATCTATAAAAGAGAAATATTTGCATTTAAAACCTTTAAACTTTATAGCGCAGGCCAGGCCAAGGCAGGGGGAGGGTGGATGGAGGGGGGTGCCGGACTCTCGGGCGGGCGGCGGCTCCGGGGGGAGACCTCACGGGCTGCTGGGGGTCCACGGAGGCCCTGGGGCTGGTAGTTCTGAACTTCTCTGCCACCGGCGACTCCCCGCCCCCTCCCAACGCCCCTGCTACTTCCTGCAAGATACCAGCCGTGCACGCAGGCCTGGGTGGCCTTGCCACGGGTCAAGCACAGACCCTCCTAGCCCCCTGCCCACCCGGGAGCCCAGGCACTCCGTGGGAGTCCCGAGGCCTTTCCAGGCCAAGCACTCGGGGCTGGGGTCCACACCCTCCTGGTGGGCCTGCCTTGGCCCCTGCCCGTCGCCCAGCCACCTTGACAGAGCTTCCGGCTACTCTCCCCGAGCCGTCGCGTCGCGGGAAGTGGCCCCCAGGCTGCAGCTTCCAGCAAGAAGCCAGTCTGCCGCTTCCCTACGCCGTGCACACCCTAAACGTGCTGCAGGGGGAGCGCGCTTGACCCCGTCTGTACTCAGAGCCCCCTGGGGCAGTGCCACCCCATTGCCCGATGGAGAAATGGGGGCTGGCAGGGCCCCTCCCCCTCCAGGCTGCTGTCTGGGGTTGAGGGGGGCCGGGTTTTCATTTCTTCGCCTGCCTAGTTCCCACTTTTCATATTTGAGAGAAACCTGGCCGCCGTTTCCTACTGTCAACATTTGTGATGTAAAGCCGGGAGAGAACATGTGCCTGAGTGGTCTTATTTTAGCAGGCTTTCATGAGATCTCAGCTCCGCGGCCCGTCTACCTGGCAGGCCTGCAAATGAGGGGGCGCGCAGCGTAGACTCCCAGGCTCTGCTTTCCAGGGCAGGAGCAAACTTCCAGGGTGGAGGGAGGCGGCAGAGTATGTGGCCGAAATCAACGGCACGTGAGTAATTTTCAACAACGTCAATTAGGCAAACACCACACCAGAAGCATCCCCTCTGCCCTGGAGCGTCGTGTCCTCACCACTTCTGCTGTCATCAGGAAAACACTTCCAGTCCCAGCAGTGCCCGCTCAGCTCCTGGGCCTCGTCCTGGCTTGGCGTTCAAGGCCCCGAGCAGCTATGAAACTGTCCTGTGGCTTCACCACACTCTACCTCCAGCCACGGAACCCCCACACCCTCGACAGATCTTTTCACCATCTCTTCCTAAACACGACTTCCTGATCATCTTGGTGTGAACCTCATTCCAGGTTCATCCAAAAAACAAATGTCAAAACATGGCTCCTGGGAATTCCCTGGCGGTCTAGTGGTTAGGGCTCCGCGCTGCCACTGCAGGGGTGCAGATTCGGAGAACTAAGATCCCAGAAGCAGCATAGCTCGGCCAGAGACAAAACAAAACACGGCTTCTGAGAGCGCCCACTGGCGTGTGGGAGGGAGGGGAGAGGGTCAAAGGACAGACACCGGCCTGAGCCTGAGTGACAGCCGCCCGGCCGGGCAAAGAGCCACCTTGCTCACTGTGCACCGCTTTTGCCAGCTGTTGACGTGCAAGCAGCATGACCCCTTCCCCAGCTTTCAGGTGAGGACTAAACGAGATAATGAGCTAGAAAGAGCCTTGCATCGTGCCTGGAACACAGCTGGAGCTCCACAGAACGACTTACGTTTGGCTTGCGGAGGAAGTGGATAAGAAGGAGACAGCAAACAAAGTTTTACAAGGAAGCAGACGGGCGGGCAGGGAGGCCACATCGGCACTGGGGGGCATCAGGGCCTGCGACGGAGTCTGGGACCAGGCAGCATTGGGCTGGCCTGCTCTCTCGAAAGGCCTGGCCTTTGGGCACAACCCTGTGCTGGCTTCAGGGTCAGTTCCACTGGCTGGTCACCTGCAGGGTCTGTGTAGCCAGATGGATGGGAGGAGAGCCAGAGAGAAGTGTGGGACCCAGTGGGCCACCAAAGGTTCTCGGCTGTGTCTTTTTCTTTTTTTTTTTTTTTGCGGTACGCGGGCCTCTCACTGCTGTGGCCTCTCCCGTTGCGGAGCACAGGCTCCGGACGCGCAGGCTCAGCGGCCATAGCTCACAGGCCCAGCCGCTTCGCGGCATGTGGGATCTTCCCGGACCGGGGCACGAACCCGCGTCCCCTGCATCGGCAGGCGGACTCTCAACCACTGCGCCACCAGGGAAGCCCTGTCATTTTTTTAAATGCTGACAATACCCAGTCCTGACTTCCTTTTCAGAGATGTGTCCTAAAAATTATCCAGCCACCCCAAGTGTCCTCCCACAGATGACTGATACACAAGTGTGTGGTCTGTGCCTACAGTGGATGATTCAGCCATAAAAAGGAGTGAAGTCCTGATATCGACTCCTATGTGGGTGAACAGGGAGACCTGAAAACATACACACGAAACCTTGGACATGAACGTTCGTGGAACGTTCGTATGTTCGAAAACATACACACAAAACCTTGGACATGAACATGAACACTCAAAATGGCCAGAAAGTGGAAACAACCTAAATGTCCAGCGACTGACAAGGGATTTTTAAAACCTGCGGTCTATCCACACAACGGAATACTATTCAACCATGAAAAGGAAGCAGGCACTGATCGTGTGACAGCGAGGATGAGCCTGGCAAACAGTAGGCTGAGTGAAAGGAGCCAGACACAGATAGCCACTCACTCAGTGTATGAGTCCATCCAGAGGAAAGTCCAGAACAGGCCAGACCACAGGGACAGAGAGCACGTGAGTGGTTGCCAGGGGCGGGGGGAGTGACTGCTGACAGATACAGCGCTTCCTTTGGGGGTAAAAAAAAAACCGTCTCGCGACAAGGTAGAGGTAGTGGTTGCACAGCTTCGCGAATGGATTAAATACCACTGAATCTGTTCACTTTAAAACGGTTAATCTTACATTGTGTAAATCTTATCTCAATTCAAAAAAAAAAAAAAAGATCCAATGTGAAGGCCCCCCGCCCGCCCCCTGCTTGATGTTGGGAGAGGCAGGGCCTGTAGTTTCTGGAGAAGCCGCCACGCAGATGCCCCTGAGACGAGCATCCCCTGGAAACTCCCTTTCACGCTGTTCTGTTCGCGACTCTCAGGCAATAGGAGGGAAACCCGTCAGGTTCAAGCGTTTCTATTCCCGGGGCGTTTTTCCACGCTCGGCGCCGACCCTCACACACACACGAGACACACTAGGCACTGCCTCTCTACAGGCGGGAGGGACCTCTGCGCCCTCGAGGTGGGGGTTCGCAGTGTCCTTCCCCCATCTGTGTTTTTTGTCCCCATCAACAGTTCTGCAGCCTCGGGGAGGGCTGAGCAGCTGGAGGTGAGGACACCGAAAGGCACACACCTGTCCCCGGCTCCCGCCACCTGGCCACTGGGCTGGAAAGCGGCCAGTGGTGGCCTGCAGCAGGCCTGGGGGACAGGAAGGGAGCTGGGGCGGGGGGGTGGCAGCTCCCCACCAGGGAAGCTAAGCCCACCAGAGATCACTGGTGACAGTCGAGTCCCCGATCCTGGACCCCTGACCGGAAGCCAGAGTGGGCCCTCAGTGGTGGGGAGGCCACAGCGCCTGGGAGCCCCGCACATCCGCGCTGGCAGCAGGCACACTTCCTCCTTCCGAGCCTGGACACCCAGCGGATGCAGAAATCAGGGTGGTTCCCTCAACAGCTTCTCAGGAACGGCCCTTCTTTGTAAAAATTAACCACCTGGGGCCTCCCTGGTGGCGCAGTGGTTGAGAGTCCGCCTGCCGACGCAGGGGACACGGGTTCGTGCCCCGGTCCGGGAAGATCCCACATGCCGCGGAGCGGCTGGGCCTGTGAGCCATGGCCGCTGGGCCTGCGCATCTGGAGCCTGTGCTCCGCAACGGGAGAGGCCACAGCAGTGAGAGGCCCGCGTACCGCAAAAAAAAAAAAAGAAAAGAAAAAGAAAAAATTAACCACCTGTCCTCCACCAGGTGAGGGGCTTTCCTTTCTTCCTGGTCTGTCAGCTCAGAGAATAGGGCGCCTGGACTCCCAGCCAGGTGGCCACACAGGCCACAGGCCCAGGGGAGCCCTGGGGCAGCAAGTCACCACGAGATCTGGGCTGATCTGGGTGGGACAGGGCTCAGGGTGAAGCTACAGGACCCTGCCCAGCAGCAGGAGAAGGATATGTTCTAGAACCCAGGCTGCCGAGCCTGCGGGTCGCCACTGACACCCACACCAACTTGAAGGGATCCTCAGAAATTTATTTCAGGGGCTTCCCTGGTGGCACAGTGGTTAAGAATCCTCCTGCCAATGCAGGGGACACGGGTTTGAGCCCTGGTCCGGGAAGATCCCACATGCCACGGAGCAACTAAGCCCGTGCGCCACAACTACTGAGCCTATGCTCTAGAGCCCGCAAGCCACAACTACTGAAGCCCACACGCTGCAACTAATGAAGCCCGTGCGCCTAGAGCCCGTGCTCCACAACGAGAGAAGCCACCACAATGAGAAGCCCGCCCACCGCGATGAAGAGTAGCCCCCGCTCGCCGCAACTAGAGAAAACCCGTGCACAGCAAACAAGACCCCATGTAGCAAAAAAAAAAAAAAAGAAGGAAACTTATTTCAGGTCTCCATTCCCCAATTTTCCTTGCACGTTTAAAAGCTTTCAAAGTTCTTTACATTCGAATCGCCCTGGAAAACCGACATCTGTACAGGCCTGAGGATTCGCACACGTGTGTGCAGGGCGCTTCCCCCACCCCACGTGCCCCGCTCCACCTGGCAGCAGCTGGGGCTCTGGGAGCTGACGTTTGTTGAGTGCCTACTACGTGCTAGGCCTGCCTCTCGGGGCAGGAGACTAAGGCTGGGGTTTGAACCCAGCCCTCATTTAGAACCACACTCAGTCCTCCCTTCCCCTGCACTCCCTCACTCAGCATCCTTTCAGGGTGGCCCTGCTCCTGACAAATTTCTGGATTCATTATCTACTGCCTGTCATTAAAGTCCCAAACCATCACTTGGACAATCAAATCCCAGATGCGTCTATCACCTGCCAACTGGGCAAGTTTGGTGTGGGCAGATGACCCGTCCTCATGCGACCTCGGCACCTCCCGGCCAGGCCGGGGACCCCAGGGACGAGAGGTCGAGGCTGGGCCCCATCTCCACTGGCTCACGGAGGCTGCAAGGACCCGCCTGCTCAACTCTCGTTGCATTTATGTTTTTATAATTTGGCCTCACGAATGGAAATAATCAGGGAGAAAGGATTTCATTCAAAGTGTCGTTTTCACCGCTGGAAGTCCCAGTGGTCATGGCCGCTGCCCAAGATCCTCTAGGTGTCTGCAGGGGGGCCCCAGGTGGAAGGTCGGGTGAGGGCGCTGCTGCCTGGGGCGCCCCTCTCACCTTCTACCTGTTTGCTCCAAGAAGGGCCTTTGCTTTCGTCCCCTCCTGTGGCTCTGCAGCCTCGCCTGCGAAGCCCCCATCCCTGAAGCACCTCCTCCCAGCTGCATGTCCCCACCTGCCATAAAGGCTGCTCTGCTGGCCCAGCCCCTGCTGCCTGAACCCCCGACTCTCTGCAACCCAGACCCTGGCCCAGTCCCACCGCGATGCTGCCCGCAAAGGCGCCCAGAGCCTCCACGTCCACTGTCTCCTCACTGTGCCCTCCTGACAGGTCCCCGGGGCCTCTCCTGGGCTGCCCTCCCCCCAGCCCTCTGCCCTCACCTCCTTGGGCTCCTCCAGACGTCAAGACCTCAGGGTCCCGTTTCCCGGGTCATGCCTTGCGAATCCAGGTACCAGCCAGCCCACGTCTCCACCCTCCCACGCACAGGCCTTTCTAGAAGCGGCTACACGCACAAGGCCCCCGCCACACTTTCCCATCGCTGCTGTGCCCCGGCCCAACCCTCTCTCGACAGTGTAATTTAGATTAAGAGCCCCTCTCCTTTCCTTACCTTCAAGGCCAGCTCTACCTGCTACTGGGGGCACCCTCCCTGGCCCCTCCTAAAGCTCCTCTGTTTGCTGCTGACCTCTTCCCTCAGTCCCCAGCTTAAATTCCACCTCCTCCAGGTAGTCCTCCGGGATGCGGCTCTAACCTCCTCTAGCGGAAAGGGACCTTCTCCCTCCCACGGGGGTAAATTTCAAATTCTTTACTTTCTGCCCTGGGCTTACCAAGGCTGAGTCAATGGTGGAGAGGAAACAGCTGTCCTTATTTCTGGACTTTCACAAGCCCTTAAACAGATGTTTGCTGAATCCATCTAAATGAGTTTAAGGAGCCCCTCTGAGGACTCGAGCCCTCGTTAGCAACAAACGCTGTGCGCATCCCTCTTCCCCCAAAATAAACTCAGCCCAAAACAGGAACCTCCCGGAATATCCAGCCTCTGGTTCTAGAATGCTGAGCGCCTTTCCAGGGCAGACGAGGGTGGGTTTTCCCCATCGGCCCTTGTCGGATCCTCCATCGGGTGATGCCACGCCAATCCCTCCCCCTGAGAGTAGTTAAAGGTATTCTGCAAAGAGGCACCAGGGAAGCAAAAGCTGGGTTTTTCTGTCGCTGTTGTCTTCGTCGAAGGCTCCCACATGACCTCAGAGGAAGCACACGGAGGAACGCCACTGGCACCTTCCCAGCTACACACCCAGCCATCCCCACTCAACACCAACCTCTCACTCAGAGCGCACCACAGCCTCCTCTCCCAGGAAGGACAGGGACCCTGGAGAGAGCTCTCAGCCTGGCCTTCACCGTCAACTCGGGATGACAGCTCCCAGCCCCTCCTCTTGGCCCACATATAGGACTCCTGGTGGCTCCCCCCCCCCGCCCCCCAGCACCCAGCTCCCCGTGCAGACCTGCCTGGCTAGCAATTTGAGCCCAGGGTTAGCACAGCCGAGCTCAGGACTTCTATTCCTGGCTCAGCCGGCAAATTGCTTCGTGACCTTGGAAAAGTCCCCACGCCGCCTGACCCCATCTGCGAGCGCCGTTAATAACGCGAGGTGGGACGGTAGAGCAGGCCCCGCTGGAAGCCACATCGTTTCGAGGTGACCCCAGTGTCTCTCCAGCCGGCTGTTCAGAGCCCTCGGGGGAAATGCTTACACAACCCCTGGAGGCCCTCTGAGCGCAGGGAGCCAGGGCACACGATCAAGGCCTCAGACACTCCCGAGGGGGGGGGCCTTGCCCGCTCGGGTCGGGCCTGTCACAGCGGGGAGGGCGGCCACCCTCGCTTACAGAGAGGAGCGCCTCAGAGCCCTGCCCATGGGCGGGGGCGACAAGCTCACCTGTCTCGCAGGTGCCAAGCCTGTGAGCCTCACAGGCGGTGCTGGGCCGGCTGGGATCTTAGGAGGAACGGGAGGGGGGAGGGGAGGGGCCTGAGCTAAGTGGTCCTCCCGGCGCCTCCAGCTGCCCACTCCTGGCAACTCTTCAGACGCAGAGCCCACCAGAGAGGTGACATGCAAGAGCGCGTGGTCACAGCTGGCCAGATCGGGCCCTGGGCAGGAAGCCGGTTCTCCAGACTCACCTCGCTGCTCTTTCTATTAACCCACAATCTCCAAACTTCACTTTCCACAAGATCAGCAGGGGTCACGCCCTCACCTCCATCACCCACAGACCAAGTTGGGGTGGAGCCCAGGAATCTACGTTTTCCACAGGTAGCCCCGCCCTCCTCCCCTGAGGGAGGTGCCCTGGGGCTCCCTCTTTGAGAACCACCACCTTACCCCAGCCTCTGTCATCTGACTTGTGGAGCGATCTTCTTTTAAAAAGTAATTTGGGGCTTCCCTGGTGGCGCGGTGGTTGAGAGTCCGCCTGCCGATGCAGGGGACGCGGGTTCGTGCCCCGGTCCGGGAAGATCCCACATGCCGCGGAGCGGCTGGGCCCGTGAGCCATGGCCGCTGAGCCTGCGCGTCCGGAGCCTGTGCTCCGCAATGGGAGAGGCCCAGGTACAGAAAAAAAAAAAAAAAGTAATTTTAATTTATCTCTTCCCCGGCTCTCTCCCCCAAAAGGATCCGAAGAAGCATTACCAACCTCTGATACGGAGACATGTTTATTATTTTTACGGTTTCTGCAGGAAGCTCCCCGGAACTCGAAGGGGAATTATATTCAGAGAGAATTGGGTCCCCAGCGTAAGTCAACATTATTCATTTAACAACTTCTATCGGCGCATGGAGGTGTGAGCGGGGCCCTACCCAGAGATGTCTCCAGTGGTTACGGGAAGATTTAATTCACGACATCCAAGAAAAATAATTAGGGGCAGCAGGAGGAAGGAGGTTGTGTGGAGGGGCCCGCAGACACTGCTGTTGCTGACGCCACCCGCTGCCGGTTACCCCAAGCATCCCCGTGGCTTCGATCAGGGGCTGCAGGGCCCGCTCTGGGCGGGTCTCATGGGGCACCTCACATGCAGACGAGGAAGGCTGGTACCGCCGAGCCCGTCTGGACAGAACTCTGGGGAGGAGGGACCTCCATGCTCATTCGGACCAGCCAAGCCACCCATCCCCAGCGCTCAGCTACTGGGGGAGCACCCCGCATGGGGGGCCGCCCAGGAGCCCCTTCCCTCCCCTGGCCTGAGCCAGGATTCTCCACGAAGGCCGAGGGAGCGGGGTCCAGGTGAGGGGGATTAGGTGTCCCTGCTCAGCTATTAGCAGTGCTGGGACTTTCTTAAGCACGTTGTAAATTATACTGGAGAGTCCTGAAAGATCAAAGTTGGTTTTTAACCTGCGTTGTCTGTTGGAGGTAGGACACAGAAAACCAGACCCTGCTGGGGGCAGGGGTGCTCCTGTGAAAGCCGCGGCCTGCTGGCGCGGGTGACCCAGGCTCACAGCACGCTCTCCACCTGCCCACGGTGACCCGGCTCTAGGGGTGGCCCAAGCCAGCAGCTTGCTGGTCGGGGCAACGATTTACGGTGGAGAGGGGACAAGAGGCAGGGCAGGGGCTGTCGGGAGTGACCGGCCCAGACCTGGCGCTGACAAATCCCAGTGCAGCCCACAGGGACCCAGGAAGCAGGGATCTGCTACAAAGAACCTTCTGGATCATTGTGTCCAGCCTCCCCTCTTGAGAGTTGAGATAGTGAAGAAACAGGAGGTGGGACACATGCCTGGGAGGAGGAGAGAGCGAGAGAAAGAAAAACATCTTCCCTCACACACCGCTTCGCCCTGAAACTGTATAGCACTGGCTCCATGGAACCACAGCCGTTTTTATGTTTTATGTTATTAACAAGCCTAGGGAATACTACGTATCTATTTTGGCCCACGTCTCACCTTCCTCTGTACCATTTCAAGACAGAAGGAAACTCCCTCTTCCGAAGGTCCGCAAGTCTGATCTCTACAGCCCAGAGAGGTTAAGTGATCAAATCCAAGTCACACAGCACCACAGACAAGGTGAAATTCAAATCTGATTCTCAGCTCAGTCCTCCCTCCCCTATCAGGAGAACCCAGGAAAATCTAACTCGGGACCAGTAACGGCTGAGGACGGCCCATCTTTTAGTTATTTAAGACCGCCTGAGGGACCTCCCTGGTGGCACGGTGGTTAAGAATCAGCCTGCCAATGCAGGGGACACGGGTTCGAGCCCTGGTCCGGGCAGATCCCACATGCTACGGGGCAACTAAGCCCGTGTGCCACAACTACTGAGCCTGCGCTCTAGAGCCCACGAGCCACAATTACTGAAGCCCATGCAGTCTAGGGCCCACGTGCTGCAACTACTGAAGCCTGCGCACCCTAGAGCCCGTGCTCCGCAGCAAGAGAAGCTACCGCAACGAGAAGCCCACGCACCGCAAGGAAGAGTAGCCCCCGCTCGCCGCTCTAGAGAAAAGCCTGTGTGCAGCAACGAAGACCCAACGCAGCCAAGAATTAAAAAAAAAAAAGACTGCCTGAGTAAACACTTAGAACAGCACCGTCCAATAGAACTTGCCACGATGGCTGACGTGTTCTGTATCGGAGCTGTCCCACGCAGTTGTCCCCAGCCACGTGTGGCCACTGCATACTTGAAACGTGCCCAGTGCAACCAAGGTACTGAATCTTTAATTTCATTTCACTTTTAATTAACTTAAAATTAAAAAATTAAATTTAAATAGCCTCATGTGGCCAGTGGCTACCATACTGGAAAACACAGCTGTAGAGTATAAGAAACGACCATATTTTCCCAGCCAAAGGTTGAGATATTCGGTCTGAGAGGTACACGTGGGCTCATGGACAAAACAAGGCAGAGTATCTGATTAGGAGAGAATCCAGAGCTTATAGCTACAGCGAGTTCAGACCCCCAGCTGCCCCAGCTGGGGTCCCCTGGAAAGCTGTGGTCTAGAAACATTTCAGGAGTCTGAGAACACGCCTCCCCGGGGAATTGTTCTGAGGCCTCATTTCTCAAGTTAGCGACAGGGGTCTGCAGCTAAGGTTCAGGCAGGGGGACCATCATGACGGCGTCAGAAGAGCAACGGCATTCTTCCTGGGAGGGGGGACATGGCAGTGGGTAAGGAGAAAGAGTCCCGCCTTTAGACCAAGGACAGACATTATAAATGGATGGGTGAGTGTATTGGTGGATGCATGATGGATGGACGGATGGAAGGAAGGAACGGAGAGTGGGAGAAGATGGAGAATGGATCATGGATGGACGGATGGAAGGAAGGAACGGAGAGTGGGAGAAGATGGAGAATGGATCATGGATGGGTGGACATGATAGATGGAAAAACACAGGACATGTCTGCTTTCCAAAATCCCAGCCACACGGACCATGTCCAGAATTTTCCCAACATACCTCAATGGGTTTTCGGGAAGATACAAGTATTTTCTGGTCAATAAGACCATGAGGCCAGTGAGCCAGCGATCTGCGCCCAGGGGTCCTCCGTCGGGAGGGCACGTCCTCTCTCCCCCGCTAGGTCTCGCTCTAGAAGGGGCCCGGAGCTCTCAGGGTGCCTTTTGTCAGGGTGAAAAGGAGAAGTTGAGCCGCACAGAGAAAGGAGGCTTCCTGGGTTTCTGCAGATGCAAACTCCGGAAGACTAGACACACGAGGCCAATGGGCCAGCCTTTAAGGCCTGGGCAAAGCCTCCGGGGAGAGTGCCGTGTGGGGCGGGGCTGCAGGGGCCTGTCTGTCCCGAGCAGAAACACGGGTGCCCTGGAGTCAGGGATGTCCGGGTCTGGGTGGCTCCTGCCTTTCCTCTCCTTTCTTTATCACCTGGGCTTCCTTTCCCAAGCCCCGTCTCCCCTGGGTCCTTCCCACCACACTGGGTGCCACTTCCATGACAGCCATCCCTTAATCGGCGGTCTTAATCGGCACCGCACCCCAGCGACCACACGTCCTAGGCATCTGTTTACTGCAGGCGTCGCCTGACGGGCTTCATCCCCATCATGTCCTCTGATGCCCCCACAGGCCACAGGTAGGGACAGTTATGATCCCCGTCCCACAGATGAAGAAACAGGCTCCAGGAGGTCATGGACCTTCCTCAAGTCGCAAAGGGAGGTCTGACTCACAGGGACCAATGCTCAAACTTACGCTCACCAAGCAGGAAGAAGCGTGGGCGTTTGCTGAATGACTGCACGAGCGAGTGAGAGAAGTGAGGACGATGTGAAGCAGTTCCGGGTGGGCCAGGGGACTGAGGTTGGGTGGAAGAAAAGCGAGAAGGTAGGCCAGCCCTGAAGAAGGCCCCCGGCCACACCCAGCCGGCCCAGGATCCCCAGTTCCCCCAGAGACTCCTGGGCTCACAGATGGGGCCCGGAACACGGGAAAGCAGATGGAGAAGCTGACCGCGGTGGGCAAGGATATCCGCAGGTTCTAACCTCTGCCCACCTGCCCCCATCGGCATGGGGCCCAGGCCCTCCACAGCGGGCCTCCTGCCCTGGCTGTCAGGGCCACTCGACAAATCGCAGGCAGGCCAGGCCTGGGGCAGCCCCTGCTGGTCCCTTCCTCCCCTGGGCTCCTCTCCTCCTTGCCTTTTCTGCAAAGAAGTCAAATTTGCCACTCGGCTGCGTTAACCAAGCTGGTAATGGATGGCAACCGTGTGGTGCGCCCGCTTGGAGAGGGAGACGCAGGCCAGGCGCGGACCCCAGCAACCAGGCAGTTTTCCAGGCTCTGCTTCCGAGCCCCTCCATTCAAGCCCCCTCCCGCCCGCCCCCCGCCCCCCATAAGAGAGGAGCAGCATGCTCCGTCATCAGAACCGCATTGTTCTGGCCAGAAGAAAAAACGGGTCCAGCAGATGGCAGGTGTAACAAAAGCAGCTTGCTGTGGCCAAACCAATTATTTATCTAATTATGATTTACCACTTAACCACATGATCTTTCTGCAGAGTTGTGGGCAATTAAAACCAGAGTGACTATGTGGATTATGCAAATGGGCCGGGGCCCAGCGAATAAAATTGGAGATTAGACATTCACACAGGCAGAAGCTGGCACAGGGCAGCCCCCAGGGGGAGCGGAGGGGCCTGAGGAGAGGGGAGGCTAAGGGGCCGGGCTGGGGGGGTCACGAAGGATGGGAAGCAGGAAGGAGAGAGAACGGAGGGGAAGGGGATAAGGGAGGGTGGGGGAGGGGATCCGGCTGTGGGAATCGCACCTCCCCGCCAGGCCTCCAGGCTGCCCGAGTGATGACATCAGGCCCCTGGGAGAGGGAAAGTCAGGGCAGCTGTCGAGACGGGAGCTGCAGAGAACATGGGCCAGGGAAGGGGGGCTCACCCCCCGGGGCGACTTGGAGGCCAGGCTGGACAGGGCGCGGCGAGGCTCCAAGACCAAGGCCAGGCGAAGCCAAGGCCAGGTGAGTGGTGGCTGGGGAGTCTCCGAGGAGGGGAGGGGAGGGGACTTGGACCCTCGGATGCGGGCGACTTCCCAAGGTTCTCCGAGGACCGGACCCAGACTCAGCGCATTGCTGTGAATTATTTTGTTTGCTCTTCGTCACCACCTTGGAGGCACGGCACCAGGCGGGCCCGTTTTACAGATTAGGAAACTGAGGCTTAATGAGGTTCTTTGCCCAGGTGGTGGCCTGCAGGGCCGGCCCAGGCAGCCTCCGGACCTGCGCTGAGCCCCCAGCCTGCCAGGGCAGGTTCCTTGCTGGAGGGGGCGGGGCAGGCTGTGCATGTGCGCGACTCTCAGCCGGTGAGGACAGGTCTGTTCAGGTAGTGACCAGACCAGGACGCGGGACACCCAGGATCAGTCCCAGCTCCGTGACTGACCAAGCAGCTGTGTGGTCCCAGCCAGGTCACCTGTCTTTGGGCTCGGTGTCCAAACAAAGGAACTGGAGATGACTCCTCCTCCTTCCTCTGCCACTCTAAAGGTGTGGGGGACACGCGCCAACATCCAAAAGTGCTCCAGATTGCCCCTGAGACGGCGGAGCAGAGGAAGGAGCGACCCGGAGAGATGGCCAGGAATCATCACTGGTTTCCTCTGTTACTAATAAAAGCAGAAACTTCCAGAGCACTGGTCCCAGATCCTGCTCCAAACACTTTGGGTGTCTTACCCCATCGGCCTCTTAACAACCCTGAGAGCTGGTGCTACCATTATTCCCATCAGCTGAGGCACAGAGAGGGTGAGTAACTCGCCTAAGGTCACACAGCTGGCACACGGCAGAGCTGGGATTGTCATTCACTGATTCATTCAACAGATATTTGAGCAGCCCCTGAAATGCCAAGTTTGGGGCCGGAAGTTAAATATAAAAACCAACATAAGAGAAGGTCCCTGTTCTCAAGAACCTGTGTTCTGGTGCAGTGACATTTTTGCATCTTCTGTGATTAAACGGAGGAGGGGTGCTATGGCCAGAAAAGCTCCTCCCCTCCTCCCCCTGCAGTATGGTGGGAGGGGCAAACCCTCCTCCCACAGACACACGTGAAGGTCACTGAGACGTAGGAAGGGCGTCAGAAAAGGAAAACCACACAGAAAATCAGTTCCTACCCGGGTGTTCTTTCCACTAGATCCGCACTTTTTGGAGGGTAGTCGCTGGCCAAGGTGCCACTTAAACTGCAATACAAATGAATTCAAATCAAATCAAACAAAAGCTTCAGTTCCTCAGTCTCACTAATCCTCGACAGCCACACGTGGCCAGCAGCTACCGATTTGGGCATCGCAGATCTAGAACATTCCATCATCCTGAAATATTGCCCCGACAGTTCTGCTCCAGGGAACGGTATGGGTAGGCAGGATTTTTACCTGCTTTGCTCACGGATGAACCCCCAGCACCTAGAGCAGCGCCTGGCTCTTCACTTTTGGAAGGAAAGAACGAATGCGAGGCGTCCCCTAAGAAGGATGACAATGCCAACGTGGAAAACGGAGAAGGAGAAGCCACAGTCCTGGTGAGCTCTGAATGCTGAGCCGACAGCCTGCCAGCAGCAGGTCCACGGGCCCCGGGCCCATCTCAGTGCCCGGTGTGGAGGCCCTTCCCACCGCCCTTCCCAGCCTGCGCCCGGGTGAGCTTCCCCATGACCCCAGCCCAGCGAGGCCAGGAGGAGGAGGGATGGCTCTCTTCACAGAGAAGCCAGTTCCCTACTGAGACACAGCCCCTGGGAGCCGGGGCGGAGTGGGGGACGCCCTAGGGACCCCCACCCTCTTGTCTCACCTCTGAACTGCTATCTTCGCCTCCTCCCTTTCTGAGTCAGGGCCCTGGGTTCCACTGTGTGTGGGGGGAGAGGGCGGGGAGGTTAGCAAGTTCGGAGAAAACTTTGGCTCGACAACCCGTCTCCCAGGAGGCCTCCGGGACCCCCGGACTAAGCCAGGGGCTGCCCAGTGAGGACCCTGCACTTTGGGGTCAGGTGCTCTCCTGAGGATCTGATGAAAGCAATGGACCTTCAGCTCGAAGATGGTCAGGATAACCCCAGTTGTGCCATAACGTCGGGGATCTGTGACCCTAATGTGTCTTTACGCACTGGGAAGAACAGGCAGAAGGTGACACCGAGCCTGTGTCTGGCCCCCCCTGCAACTCAGCAGGAGGAGCAGGGTGGCCAGGGCCCCTTCTCCAGCCAGGCCTCAGGTGGCCCCCGTGACACAAGCGGTGACCCTGGCCCCGACCCCAAATGGCAGGGTGAAGGGTCTGCCCCGCACGCCTGGCTGAGACCCCCCACTGTCCCCAGAAGGGCACCCGGCCACGTGCCACCCCTGGTCCAGTTCTGTGAGTCTGTCCCATCCCCTAAGAATGCCGTCCTAAGTCCCCTCTACCGAGCTGCCCAGCGCATGCAGTATCCCTGGGGGACAGGAGTGTCCCCATTTCACTGGCTGTAAGACATAGGTTCCCAGAGGAAAGGGAGCTGCTGAGGCCCGCAGAGCCAGGCCTGAGCTCGAAGGGACGGCGGGCTCCCGTGTCCGCGCTCTGCGTCCTCCACACTCACGAACTCACACGCTCTCACACATGCGCCGTCGTGCACACACTCACACTCATACACACTCACATCTGATGCTTCATAAATGTTGTGAATCAGTAAACAAACAGCAGGGACCCACCCCCTTCCAGAGACGCCAGGGAAACTCAAACACCAGGTTCCGGCCAAGGCTCTTCTAGAGTTTTTCTAGAAACGCCCAGGCCTCACACCCCCGCCCGCTGCTCAGACCCCGCCCACCAGGGCCCCGCCCCCATCAAGCGTCCAGGCCCCGCCCGCCTACTGCCTTGGGTCGAAGGCCCATAGCCCTCTCCGCTATCTCCCAATGTAGCCTCAGCAGAGGCTCGGCAGTTCGGTGGGGGCGGGCGTGGGACCCAGCCACCCACCCCTGTCACTAAGAAACAGGGCCCTACGTGACCCAGCCATCACCCCAGCAGGCCTGGACGGCTGGCCCGCGTCTCGCGCCCTCGGGGCGCACTCCCAACCCGAGATGAGAATCTGCAGCGAGGCGCTCTTTAGCCCTGGCCTGGAGGCTCGGGGCAGGCGGGGCGAGGGGAGGGGGCGGAGTTGAGAGGGGGAGGCGAGTAGGGCCTGCGGGTCAGGACAACCGGGCCCCAAGGGCGCGCCCGAGCTGGGGGCGACCGCAGGGGCGCGGGCGCTCGCCTCCCCTCCCCTCCCCTGGGCCCCGCCTGACAAAGGCCTGCTCTCCTCCGGGTAAGTGCTCCGTATTCATAACGGCAGCGGCGGCAGATTCCGCCGCCTGCCTGAGTTGATAGGAGATTTTTGCAGCCTGCAAAGTCGGGAAACACAGAAGTATTTCTGATAATACTTCTTGTCCTACCAAAGGTCACGGGCAGGGCCCATCAATCCCGCGAAATAAAGAAGGTCCTGGTTTTGCTTGTTCTTCAGCGAAGGAGGAGAAGAGCCTTTTAATCGCCTCATTTGGAGAGCTGGCTGGGGTTGTATGTCATCCGAATTACAGATTCAGCATTAATTGACCAGATGTGGGGGGCTCTCTCAGGGCCCCGGAGGACCATAAAGCCATTCCCACACTGGTAATTAGCAGACAGCGAGGCCCAGGCTGGGCCACCGGCCCCCAAGGCACGCAGCGGGAGGAAGCGGGGAGCGCACCGGATGCCGGGGTCGGGGGGGACACTGGTCATCCACCGACCATGTGCAGTGTCCCCTTGAGTCCAGGGGCCCCAGGGGCTCATAGGCCCACCCTCCACGCAGCAGGACTGAAGCCCTGCAGCCCTGTAGGGCACACTACATCCTGAAAAGTGGGTGGAAGGGGGTCCTTTCTCCCCGACAACTGCCTGCCCCGAGTGCATCCGGCTGGTGCAAGGTTCTGCCCTCCCGCCAGGAACCCAGTGGGACGCAAGCGACCAGCTGCAGAGCAGGGGCCAAGGCTGCCTGTCCTACGAAACTGTAACTCTTTACTGGCCCAGACACGGGAAGGCCTGGGGGAGGGGGCCCAAGGGAGAGTCCAGGAAGGCATGAGGGTGGGGAGATGGGGATCACCAGCCCCGTTAGTACCGGCTCCCTGGGGACGAGTGGGAGACCTTCCTGGGGTCCTGAAGCTTCCCCCTCCCCCTCCCCGGGCCTCTGCTCAGCGATGGGGGCAAACCTACAATGGGCCTGACCCGAGAAGCCCTACTGCACCCAGGTGTGTCCCTGGGTGTCCCTGGGCTGAAGGTGGGAAGCACACCGGCTAATCCCCAGGACCCTGGCAGGTGTGTTCTCGTCCCCCCCTCCCCCCCCGGAGCCCGGCCACCCGGAGCCCCACATGCGCACTGCTGGTCCATCAATTCTGCCGTAATGTGTTTTATGAACATGCAGATGGCATGGCTGGGCCAGGGGGAAGGTTTTACCTTGGGATAAGAAATTAACACTGGCAAAGAGCGAATTTGCTGCATGTATTTTCATTTTCCTAATACCAGTACCATCTGCTCGCAATTGGGGCTCCACACCGCTGTCTTCCCCCTTTTATTTCTCCCGCCTGCTCTTTTTTAGTTATTTTTTTTCATTTCCCGAAGCCGGGCCCTCCAGATGCCCCCGGGGGGCGGGGGGTTTCATCACCCCACCAGGGACACTGGCAGCCAGCAATCCCCGCCCGGGCCAAGGGCCATCCCTAGTTTTGTCTTCTCCAGGCTGCGAGCGATGGAGGTGCCCCCCAGTTCCATGCCTCGGAGGGGTGACGTGAGCCCAACAAGAAAGACAGACGTCAACCAACCCGCACACTGAACGGAGGCAGTTCAGTAACAGCCAGCTACATCAAGACCCCCGGCAGCTGTGGGCACCGATTTCTCCCTTGCCGCTTACTGGAATTACTGAAAATTAAAAAGTTAGCCACTGTGCATTCCACAAGGAGCTCCCACCGGGCAGGAGGAGTGATGTGGGGCTGGGGGGTCTCGCGGGCTGCAGGGGGGCCCGGGGCCACGGATGACTAGTGCATGAGACGGAGAGGGGGCAGAGGCTTGAAGGTCCTCTGCGACACGGGGAGAAAGCAGTCCCTTTGCACCCAGCTGTGTGGCCGGGGTTCTGTGTGAGAGCTGGTCCCAGAGGAGGGCAGAGGGGATGCTCCCCCGGATGCGAGGCCACGGAGCAGGAGAGTGAGCACGACGACGGAGCACCTTTTGGGAGCAGCTGTGACTCTTGGCCAAGCAGCCTGGCAGTGGGACAGCTGGGGCGGCCGGGCTTCCGGAAGGAGGGAGTCCATCCTGGGAGCCCCTGGAAGAACACACGTCCCAGGGCCAGCTGCTGGAGAGCCCACAGTGGGGCAAGACCAGAGAAAGGAGTGGGAGGAGAGAGGCTGGGGGTGGGAGGTGGGAGCGAGGTCCTTCCCCCAGCGAGGCCAGGGCACGCGCATGTTTTAGAACCGGAAGACCCGCCACATGGGGCTTCAGTTACGGGCTGAACGGTGTCCCCCCACCCCTAAGTTGATATGTTGAGGCTCCAACCCCAGCACCTCAGAATACCACCTCGTTTGGGAACAGGGTCGTCGCAGATGTAATTCATTAGCTGAGATGAGGTCATGCTGGAGTAGGGTGGGCCCCTAATCCAATGAGTGGTGTCTCTATAAAAAGGGGAAAGTCGGATACAGACACATGTAGAGGGAAGACAGCTGTCTCCAAGCCAAGGAGGGAGGCCTGGAACAGACCCTTTTCCCACGGCGTCAGGAGGACCAGCCCTGCTGAGAGCCACCCTGAGCACAGACTTCTGGCTCCCAGAGCTGAGAGAGGATGCATTTCTCTTGTTCCAGCCACACAGTTTGTGGTACTTTGCTGCGGCAGCCCTGGGACAGCTGAGCAGCCCTTCCTTGAACATGTGTCTTGAAACACGCGACCACCTTGGTAAGCGTCAGCCACCTCATGTGTACTGTCCTCCTTCATAGGTATCGGATGGAAAATTGATTACTGATGATAACGGCTATCTGACGTCTTAAGCACTTCCCATTTAATCCTTGCAAAGCCCTGCTCCCATCATGAGGTAGGTTCTTCTATTACCCCCATTTTATAAGCAAGGGAACGGAGGCACAGAGAGCTTCAGTAACTTGCCTAAGGTCACACAGCTAAGTAAGTAGCAGAGCCAGGAAGTGAACCCAGGCAGGCCAGCCCTGCGTCCGTGGTCCCCACCACGTCACACTCCTGAGCGAGAAGAGGTGTGGACCGGGGACCTGGCTCGGTGCCTGGCTTGGAAGCACTTAGGAAGGACCCCTGCTAGTGTCATCCCACCAGCTTTACAAATGAGGCAACTGCAGCCCAGAGAGAGGAGGTGACTTGCCCAAGGCCATTCGGGAAGCCAGCACCAGAACTGGGTGGACCAACATCTCCTGACGCCAGACAGCAATTACAGGGGAGGGCTCTAGACTCAGGCTGGGGCAGGGCAGGAAACTCTCCTCCCCCACCAATGGAGATACAGGTGGGGAGAAAAACGCCCCCAAACCAACAAGGGGCCGAAGCAAGAGTCTGCAGAAACTACCCGCCACACAGGAGAGGATCCTGCTGTCCCTGGCGTCCCAGCTGGTGTCTCCTGGCATGGCTACACCCCAGCTCCGGGCCCCATTCCTGGGTATCCTAGAAATGCCACTTTGGCTGCCATGCAGGAGGGCCACTGAAAAGGGGAGGGGGGAGAAGGGAAGCCCCAGGTGGATGGATGGGGCCCTTTCAGGAGCCAGAGCAGCAGGGCAGAGCGAGGGACATTCCAGACAGGCCTCTGGTCTCTGCTGCCCTTGGGGGCCAACGGGTAGAGGCGACTGGACCCCAGGATGCTGGCGGTGCACGGGCTTGGCAGGCCGAGCCACAGGGGCTGGCCGCCACCGGCCAAGCACGTCCTCAGTACCCTGCCCTCCCCGCTGCTGAGACAAGAGCGGTGGAGGCTGCTGGCTCTACCCTCTCCCCTTAAACCACTCAGCTCATCACGCCGTTTATCCCGCACCTTTTCAAAAATGCCCTGGCAACATTTCTTTCCCATCCGCAAAAAGGAGGAGGGAGGATCCAGCCCCACACGGCGGATCTGGCCCTGGAACACCTCCCCTGGCCCATCCGGGGTGGGTCTGTCACTGGTGGCAGCACAGATTACATGGACCCCACTATGTATTTCCACGAGGGCTCTGGATTGGATGGGGCACAGCAGGCAGGGGGGAGGAGTGGATCGGGCGGGCGGCGGGGGTCTCAGCGCCTCCTCGTTGGCACTCGCTTCATTCAAACAGACCACACCCCCCACCCCCAACCCTGGCTCGGCCAGCGCCGCCCCCCCACTCACTTTTCCGGCCGGAGGGAAGCCAGAGCACGAGATTGGAGGATAAAATTTGATTTGAAAGAATTTTATCGCTCAGCCCAATGACGGCTTTAAATATTAAAAAGGCATAAAGCGGAGGGGGGACGGAAAAGCTGTACCAAGTATCAGCCTCAGACAGCTTTTGCCAAATACGATGCCATCTGAGAAAAAACGAGCATTCGGAGAGAAGAAGTCTGCAGGGGCGGGGGGACCATTGTGCCTCCCGGACCCTCCTGCTTTACAGACATTTTCAAAGCAGCATCCTGGGTCTCCCAAACCTTACCCAGAGACAGGTAATACCTTCATTACTGATGGATCAGTACCCGGAGAGTGTAAATTACTGAAACAAACACGGCGTAATTAGGGCATTAGAGGGAGCTGGAGGGAAGGCAGGGTCTGCCACGCTTGGCTGTGGCTTTCATCTTTGCAGGTGTTCATCTCGGTGGCAGCCAGCATCCCAGCCTGCTTACCATATGCATATCCCGGCTAGCCAGTTCTCAGCTGGGAGGTCCACTGGGAACTCCCTTCTGCCCCCAAAGAGGGGTCCCGAACCAGCCAGGCATTTGGGGGAACAAGCAGAGGGGAAGAGAGCAGGTCTCTAAGCATATAGGCACACGCGTGCACACACACACACGTGCACACACGCACACAAAGACCGAAGGCCAGTCTGCGGGCTGTGCAGCTGGCGAGCCTGTGTCCCCGTCCCCATGCGTGCCCTCAGGATTTCATGACAAGAATGAAACTGATCAGGCAGCCTCCAGTTCCATAATTAGGGCCAATTGAAGGAGACAAAGAAATCTATGGAGATCACAGTGGGAAGTGGTAGTGATGAACACTGGCTTTGAAATAGCATTTTGTACTCACTGGACCATCACTGTCTTTACATAAAAGCTGCCTGCCTCCTTTCTCCTGCCCCCTCCCCCGTGGCAGGGTGGCCGGGGAGGCTGGCTCCAGACGGCCCCCTCCACCAATTGCCTTTTCTGGGTCAGGCCTCTTTTCTGGTGGCACAACTCAGAGGAGGATGGGGAGAGGGTCCTTTTTTGGGGGGTGTGTGTGTGTGTGTGTGTGTGTGTGTTTTGGCGGTGGGAAAAGACAAAAGGCGGGCATGCAAAGCACGCCGTCTCCCAGATGCATCTGAATTGGAAGGAGCTCAGGCAGGTGACTAACTTACTGGCTTTCTGCGACAGGACTCTCTGCGTGTGTGCACGCACGCGCGTGGGACTGGGTGTGGATGTGTGGAACTATGTGTACATGCAAGAGTGTGCACGTGTGACTGTGTGTGCATAAAAGTTGACCACATGCACGATGGGAGATGTGTGAATGTGGGGTACACAGGCGCAGGTTGGGGGACCACAGGGGACCGAGAGCCTTGGAATCGGAGCCCCTGTCTTGCTCTCAATGTACTTCCTAAAAAGTTGGGACAACAGAACCAACCCAGGCCCAGAAGTGACAGCCTTCAGCTCCCGAGGACCCTGGAGGCAGGCAAAGAAAGGTGAGACTGGGGGGAACTGGGGCAGCTGGCAGAACTGCAGACTGCGGGGCACATGTGGCCAGGGCCGCCCACGCTGGGCCCCACCATCACACCTCGGGATTCTGGAAGGAGACCCCAGCTGAGAGCGGCCGCCCGTCTCCTCAGCTGCCTGCTGTCCTGCTATGGGGCACGTGGGGCAGGGGTGCTGGAAGGCTGGGCCAGCCTCGCCAACTGTCCTCCAGAATTCCAGCTAGAGACCCCACGACACCACCCTCAGGAAGGTGGCCGCCGGGCAGCACTGGGAGGAATGAAGGGCCTCCGGGAAGCGTCCCCGGCTGGCATCCCCGCGACCGTGCCAACCTGCTCACGCACGCATGTGTGGTTTCCCTCCTCGTGCCCGCAGTAATCCTCTGACTTTACAGCAAATTATTAAAACTCACTTATATTTAATCTGCCGTCTGGAATTAATTGAATTTTTACGCTCAGCAAATGCCACAGTGTGTGCTGCCTCCCGATTGCTGGCTCGGAACAGCTAAATGACGAGGCAGCAGACCAACCGCAGACTCTGCAGACAAGCTCTGGGGCTAAAAAAGGCGTTAAGAGGCGGGCGTGGGGCGGGTACGGGGGTGCCGCATGGGACAGCCCGTCCCCACCTGACGGCCTGAACCACGGAGAACAGAAGCTCCGTTTATCAACACAGGGACGGAGGCCTGGGCTCAGTACCTGGGGGGCCCATGCTCCAGAGGACGCCCCAGACGTAGGAGCAAGCCAGGAATGACCCCTCCCCTCGCTGGGGGTGTCCCCCGGTTGATTTCAGGCCAGGGAAGCTCTGCCCTCTCCCAAGTGACCGGGCTGTGGCCGGCCCCCAAAGAGGCCCAAAGAACACCATCTCCTTCCCTGAACTTGGCATTCGCAGCAGCCCAGCACACGGGGGCTTCCGACCCCTCTGAACCCTGGCCAACTTGTGCAGCGGGGTTCCACCCCGAAGGCGCCGAAGACCCGAGGTCACATGGAATCCTGGCACGCTCCCTTCTTGCCGGGACACATCAATCCAAGGGGCGCTGACACCTCCGGGGGAGGAGGGGCAATGTTTGCAGAGCCCTGTCTGGGGTGCTAAGTGCATTCTCTTACATCCGCCAGGCTCAGAGTTCTACGTGAGATGACACCAGGGCTGGGGCAGAAGCGGCTGTGTGTGTCTGCTCCCGCCCCCTTCCCTCCTGATTTCCACGCCAACAGCCAACCGCCTGCAGCCGGAAGACCAAACGGAGGAGGGGGAGGAGGGGGAGGGGAGGCGAAGGAGGCGGCAGCGGCTAGCCACTGGTTTAGAGATTCTGAGCAGAGCCCACCCCCACCCACCCACCCCACACTGGCAGTGTCTGCTTCCTAAATATGACTGATTATCCAGTTGGGGTGGAGGGCTTTGAAAAATGCAGACCGCCCCCTCCTCGCCCGGGTCCAGCCCGGGTCCCCTGAACCAGATGTGCTGGGTGGTAGGGGCCTGGGGGCGGCGGCGGGGGGGCGGGGATGGGATGCTGTATTTTTTTTAACTCCATGAAATTCAGATGCAGCCCGCCGTGGCTGGGAACCTCAGCGGGAGAATTACAACACTGGAGGGACTGGATTCCACCCCCTTCTGTTTGTAGGAAGGGCTCCTGAATGAAGGCAGAGGTCAGCCTGATTCACCAAGTGTGGAAAGTTCCAGGCAGCTTCGAGGGAGGGGCCACCAAGACTCACTGCATTTTGTGCCGGGGATCAGAGACAGGAGGTAAAGCAAGGCTCAGTCCCCATGGGACAGCCAAGTTACCCGGCCATGCCTGTCCCTACCCCGCTCCGTACACACACACACGCACACGCACACGCACACACACGTCTATGGAGTCAGGGAGCAGGGACCCCACTGGACCAGGTTCGCCTGTGTCCTGCCTATGACCCTTTCCACAACAGTGGCACAGAACCAGGAGAGGCCCATAGACCCCGCCCTCCCCAGCTCCCAATCCCAAAAGGCACGTCCCCAGGTTTATCCAGGCTTCCGAGCGCCTGTCCCATTCAGACTCAGCAGAGAGCTGGGCCTCCTGGGCCCGGCCTCCTGGGCCCAGCCCCCGGGCTCGGCAGCTTCCCAGGACATCGGCCACGCGTGGCCCTGGCCCAGGCCTGGCTGAGGTGGTGCTGCTGTCTGTTCCCTCTTGTCACCAGGTACACGGACCATTCTGCCCCGGCAACCTGGCATCGATGCCGTGACCTCAGCGTCTGCCTTCCTATCTCCCTGCCTAATTCCCAGCATGGGGGTGGGGGCTGGAGGGCAAGGAGGCTTCATCTTCACCTCTCGGGGAGCCTTCCTCTGCCCCCCACTCCAGGTCCTAATGCAGGAGGCAGGAGAGAGAGGCAGGAGGGGAGCCCCTCCCCAAACCAGGCCAGAGGTGTTTCACCAAATCCTTTTTAAAACCATTCTCCGGGTCATGCCCAGGGCCCGGCCCTGCCTGGAGACAGTCAGCCAACTTGCAGGCTCCTACACCACCTGGCAGGATGAGGAGATAATGCCCGGGCATTATATGTGGGGCCTTAGTGACCGTCTTGGTCAGCTTGGGCTGCCATGACAAAATGCCATGGATTGGGGCTTAAACCACAGGAGGCTGCAAGTCCAAGATCAAGGCACTGGCAGGGCTCTCCCCTTGGGGTGCAGACCGCCTCCTTCTCCCCGTGGACAGAGAACGCGCTCTCTGTGTCTCTTCTTTTAAGGACACTAATTCTATGGGATTGGGGCCCCGCCCTTAGGTGGCCTCATTTACTCTTAATTACTTCCTGAGAGGTCCCATCTCCGAATACAGCCACAATGGGGGGTCAGGGCTTCAACATATGAATTTGGAGGGGGACACAAATATTCAGTCCATAACAGCAAACCCCCTGACATGTGTCAGCCACCAGTGCCAGGCTGTGTGGCCAGCAGGACACTTGAACCTCTGAGCATCGGCTTGGGCCTGTGTCAAACGGAGCTAACGTGTCTCCCTGGCAGAGGGCAGAGGGGTCCAGACAAGGTTTGACAGGCTCCTCTGGGCCCCCACTGAGGACACGTGACTGAGCGGACCCAAATTCAACAGCAGGGCAGAGAAACACCAGCCCCTGCCCTCCTTCCCTGCGGCTCAGCTGCTGCCCAGCTTTCAGGGCTCACCACCTGCTCCCAAGTTCTTTTTCTTTTTTTTTTTTAAATTAATTAATTTATTTTTGGCTGCATTGGGTCTCAGTTGCTGCGCGTGGGCTTTCTCTAGCTGTGGCGGGCGAGCGGGGGCTACTCTACTCTTTGTTGTGGTGCGCGGGCTTCTCTTGTTGTGGAGCACGGGCTCTAGGCACGCGGGCTTCAGTAGTTGTGGCACGCGGGCTCTAGAGCGTAGGCTCAGTAGTTGTGGCGCACGGGCTTAGTTGCTCCGTGGCATGTGGGATCTTCCTGGACCAGGGCTCGAACCCGTGTCCCCTGCACTGGCAGGCGGATTCTTAACCACTGCGCCGCCAGGGAAGTGCCTACTCCCAAGTCCTCACATATCCAGCAAGGAAGCGTCCCTCCAAAGGCTCTGCATGCACTGATTGCTCTCTTTCTCTTAGCTCATCTAATTCTCTCTCTCATCATATATTTTTCCACTGTGGGACCAGAGTATCTGCAACCAAAACCGCCTCTTGTTCTTTGCTTTCCCCACGACTTGTCGGCGCTCAACACACATGTACAGAACGGACATTTAGAGCTGGGTCACCGGGCAACTTAGTCCAGGAGCTGAGCCAGGATCCAGCCACAGGGCCTTTGCACTTGCTCCCTTCACACAGCGTGCTGTTCCCCCAGGAATCTACTGAGCCGCCTCCCTCACTGCCATGAAAGCTCTTACTCGAGGCTACCTAGTCTCCTCCCCGTGGCTGCCCTATCGAAAACTCTACCCACCCTTCGCCCTGCACTGCCTCCCCCTTTCCCTTCCCTGCTGTCTCTTTCCTCTGTAACCCCTATCTATCCCATATCTTATTGATCTTGTCTGTTGTCTACCTTCCCCACTACTGTGTCAGGTCCAGGAAATAAGGAGTTTTCATCTCCTCAGTTCAGTCCTGGATCTCCAGTACCCGATTTACTTATTGAGTAAATGCTCGATAAATTTGTTGACTGCATGGAGTGAGCTCCCCATCCGTGGAGGTATTCAAGCCAAGTGTGGGATCCTTCAGGGCCAGTTCTGACCTAAGACTTGGCAGTTCTGTGACTTTCTGAGATGGGGCTTCTTGGGGAATTCTGCTCCCGGGTGAGGGACGAGAGGCCACGCCAGGAAACCATCCCTTAGTGGGTCTCCCACGCTCAGGTCTGGGGAAATCCCCCAACCCCAGTCCCAGTTACCTCAGGAGCGACACAGCAGGACGCAGCCAGACCCCGCTGTCCCCAGATCTCCAGGACATGTCCCTTTGACCCCGGTTGTCCTACACACAGCCGGCCCAGGCTCACAGCTGACACAGGCTGCCGGGCAACACGGCCCGGCTGGATTATCATACATTAAGACGTAATTACTCTGTGGAAATTTACAATACAAAGCACCCTCCCCAACAAGTTGGCTTCAGAAGGATTCCAAGGATACAATGCACTGCTGTGTCTGTGACTGACCACCGCTCCCCCCCTCCACCCGCAAGCTGGACTCGGAATTTCAAAAGAAGCCGGTGTGTGAGACTTTTCAGAAACCCTATTCTGCAGAAGCCCTGCCCAGGGAGGGGCCCTTTGGCTCACTAAGCCCCACCCCAAGGGGAGGGTCCCCCATGTCCCCTCGGTCCCACCCCCGAAGCCCCCCTCAGATCCCCCAGCCCAGGAGGCTGCAAGCTGGCATCACTGGGTCCTGTCTTTCTCACACTAACCCTTCTCTGCTTAGGGTAGAGGGAACCATAAATCCCAAGCCACATGCTGGCTGTGACGTGCAGTGAAGCGGCGCTTCCAACTAATAGGCATTACTGAGCACCTACTGTGTGCCAGGCACTGTGTTAGCACCGGGTTGCAACTGCAAACAAGACAAACCAGATCGCTCCCTGTTCTGGCAACGCCTACAGTCCAGCTGGGGAGACTGATGATAAAATACACAAAAAATGCACTTCAGGTGTGTGAAGTGCACACACAGGGTGGTAGAGGGTCCGCGCGCAAAGGCCCTGCGGTGGGACCGAGAGTGGGCGGGGCACAGCAGTGCGGTAAGACCGTTGGCTTTTATTCTAGGGAGAGTTTGAGTAGGGAGCCACCTGGTGGGATTTAAGTGATGGCTGGGCCTGGGTCCGAATCCTTCTGCCACTTCCTGGCCACAGGACCTTGGGCAGGTCTGTTAGCCCTTTAAGCCCCTGTTCCTCTCTGCAAAATAAAAACAACTCACTGCGCAGAGCCAGAGAGAGAACATAAACAAGATGAGCTGGCACGCAAGCCCTCGGAGCCTCCGTTGCCCCCATCTGTAAAATGGGCACCAGTGGCCAGGTCACCTGTGCCTCTGGCCTGCCGTCTGGGAGGTGATCCTGAGTAGACTGCCGGCCCACCTCCACCTACACTAGGGTCCAGCAGCTATGCCGTCAATGTCATCAACAGCATTAAGGTGAAAACACTGATTCGGGGTTATTTCTCCTCTGATCGTAAAACCCAGGGGCAGCCGAGCAGGAACAGCTGCCCCATCTCCACCCTCCCAGGTGTCAGCGCGCAGCGTCTGGGGCTGCTCTGGCCTCCCGGGAGAGGCTCCTGCCAATCTCGTCTGCCTGCTGGGCGCCAGCAGGAGGGGCTGGGAGAAGCCTGCACTTATCTTAAGAATCACAGGGCCTTTCACCAGCCTTGCCGGCTCTAGGAGAACAAAGGCCAGCAGCCTCCCCACACCAGGTGGCTGACAGTTCAGCGAGAGGCTCAGAGAGGGGAAGGCACTTGCCTGCCGTCACACAGCACCGAACTGGGGTCCTTCGCGGCTGGCTGCCAACCGCAGCCTCCCCGGTCTTAGGCGACTGTGCAGAGGAGTCGGCCACGGGGCTTCTGACCAGCTTGGCAGGCTCGGCTGAGAATCACAAAGTGCTGGAGACCCAGGGGTGTGGGGGGACCCCGAGTCCTCCCAGAAACTCTCAGGTAAAGGTGGCCTTTGCCTTCTGAAGGTGCAGCTCCCAGGGTGGGCGAGCTGGACCTCTGGGCCACTGTCACACCCTGGACAGGTGGGGATGATGCCGGGGTGGGCAGAGGACTAAACGAGCTAATGCAGCGGCTAAGGTGGGGCTGGGGGCCAGAGGGCGGCCCTGAATTACGTCCTCCACCACCTCCGCAGGGCAGTATGCTCGGGACGGCAGAGAAAAACCAAAGCGTCTCGAATGCTCAGCCCACTCCTCTGGAGGACCTTCTCCCTGGGTCCTCCCGTCCCCCTGCTCTGAGGCACCCATCCTGCGGCCTAGCTGAGCTCCTGGCTGGCACGGGGTGGGGGGGGCAGGTCACCCCACCTCCAGGACCTCAGCTTCCTGTCTGGGATGCGGGGATGAGGTGATATTAAAGCCCCCTGTAGGACCTGCTGGCTCTTATAAAGCAGGCAACATTGCCCAGAGTGGGTGAGGGCTGCCGTGGTGGCCCGGTGACGACTTCGGGGGGCCAGCTGCACGTCCCTCGGGGTTTGCAGCGGCCAAGCACAAGATTCCCAAGGTCACACCGGGCATGGCCAAGGTGAGCTGGGGATCTAAGCTGCAACCCCAGAACACGGCTGTCAGTGAGGCTCTCCCTGGACCTCTTAGGAAGGAAAGGAGCCGTAATACCCACAACACACACCCCTGCTCTGGGAAGGACGGAGTCTCTGGCAAGAGAGGGTCTGGAGGGACCTCCGTCTGGGAGTGGGGGCCGAACAGTCTCCTGGGGGTTTGCTGAAGAAAGCCACTCAGAGGTCAGCCCTGGACTCCGCACACCCTGCTCCCCCATCACCGGGCGAACCCAGCCCAGGAATAAGGAGAGAGGGGTTCCTGCTGGCTTTTCAAAGGCAACCTCACCTCTAGACTCATTTTCTTTCAAAGTCTTTTTTCCTCCTGGATTCTGTAAAACCCACTGATTTTCAAATTCCAGTTACATCTGAGACCACGTCCCTTTAGATGTGCCTTTCTCTCTCTGGAGTCCACATGACTGAAAACCATTTGGTAATATCGTGTATTAAGGACACAGCGTAAAAATAAATTGCATTGTAAAAGGGGGCCTCTTAACAGACAACCCTGGCTCTGGGGTTAAATGTCTAATTTCATACCATTAACCACAGCGAGATCAGATACATCAAAGGGCACCTGGGATTCTGGACCTGCTCCCGCAGGACTCCAGCCTGGCACAGAGCGGGTTAAACAGGGCCCCAGAGGAAGAAACCTCTTCCAGGTAATGCTTCCTCATCGCTGCATTAGGACCAGAAAATTCCTTGGGACCAAATGCTCCTGAAGACAGCTGTCAGACACGTTAGAAAACAGGAAGGAAAAAAAAAAAAAAAAACATCTACACACATACACAAAACGAGGCAACGTACCAAATGCCAAAATATCATGAAAATTCAAACAGCTAAAACAAATATAACCACAAAAAGACTGGAATCCTAGAAAAGCAAACTCTGCAATTAAGCAGTTTTCTGCTATATACTGATAATCACCTAATTATATTATTAATGACAGTTCAACCTGCTCTGAAATAAAAGGGCATTCCTCCATACCAGGATGCCAGCTGTTAGTTACAGATGTCAAACATCTTTAAAGCATGTTTATTAAGGGGGGGGAAAAACCCTATAAAATGAACACATCTATATTTCCCCCCCTCCGTGGAAAAAAAAAAAATCACAGTTAGCCACATTGCCTTTGCGGTGCCCAAATGAAAACGTGAAAATAAAATGGCAAAGTCCAAGTTGAAGGGAGAGGAAAGGGCAGGGAGAGCGCGGCTGTGTATCCCTCACCTGGGCCATGCGTGAGTATCCAGCCCACCAGGAGGGCTATAAGGAGGATCTGTATGTATTTTCACAGCATCTTTCATTCCTTCCAATGAAATAATCTCCGGAACCAGAATGCTGACGCCGGATAACAGATCTCCTGGCCATCCCGCCAGAGCTGCCCCAGGAAACACACACTGTCAGATGCGTGGCGTTGGGAAGCCATCAGCTGCAGCTAAATCTGAAAGAACTCAGGTCACCCGAGGTCGCAGCCGCCCACCCACCTGCCCCGGACCCCGCAGACATACGCTTGGGCTTAGCCCCTGCCAGTATTTTTTCAGACTCTGTGCACCTTTGACATTCGGGGGCGCCAAGGTGTGATAAACATCCCCCTTTGTCTTCTGACAATAGGGAGCCCCGTTTGATTAACTGGAGCAAAAGAGCTGGGAGGGGGGGAGGGGACACCGGGAGTAGCCACAGGGCGAGGGGATTAACCTTTGCAGCAAGCGGCTGGCAGGGCAAGGTGGGGTGCTGGCAGCAGACAAGGCTGATAAATTGAAAGCAGGGGCGGCGGGGGGTGGTGCTGGGGGTTACAGCCACCCCCCACCCCCCGCCCCGAGGAGAGCAGATACTGATAACCCTGTCGGGCTCCCTCCAGGGGCCCCGGGGTCTCCAGGGTGGCAGGGACAAACGTCAGGCTGCCTCCCGTCCCGTGCTGATGGGTGGACCGAGGGGGCCTGCCATCTAGGAAGCCACCCAAATCCCAGCAGAGCTGCAAAAGGGACAGACAGGCTGGCGTTGTGCTTTCTGGAAGGTACATCTGCTGCATTTCCAAACCTGCTCCCCTGTGGGCTCTTAGCAGGGTGGCCCAGGAGCCCTTTAGAGGCAGGGTGGAGACCCCCAGAAAGGAACTGTGTGGTTTGGGGATGTATCCTGTGAGGTTGCTCTGGTGGCCTCCTGACCCCTGGGCCCTGTCAAGTGGAGGGAGGGGCAGCTTTGTGGAGGCCGGCTGCTGCTGACCTGCGGGGATTAAGCCTCGGGTTTTAATGGGATAGAAGAGGTTATGTCAGAGGGCAGGAGAGGATTTCAGAGCTGCTGAAAGGCACAGACTGGTGTCAGGAGGAGCCTTCCTAGCTCAGCTCGAACTTGCTGTGTGACCCCAGGCAAGTCACTTTCCCTCTCTGGGCTGCAGCTGAATAATGGACACTGGGATTTTCCCAGGCTGAATTCTCCCTGCAGAGCTGAAGAAACGCATTCTGGAGGGTCATTTATCCAGTTTACAACTTCCACGGCCGGCCCTCAATAGCTTCCTTTCTCTCCCACAAGAGCGCCAGGGCCAAGCCAGCTCTGCACCAGCTGGACGCCCTCCAAGAAAAATTCAGGCTCCAGGGGCCGCCTGTCAGAACCAGATGGGAGGTCCAGGCGCCCCACCCCTATGTAGGGGGAATAAGGCTCCCCAAACCAGTCCTCCAGAAGCTGAACTCCTGGGACGTCCTGATTCTGCCCCGGCCAAGAAGGCAACACTGCGTCCACCCAAGTTCTCCCGAAAATCCCCACCCAGAGGAGGGCGGCAGAGGTTACGTACATGTCCCAGCCTTCACCTCTTTTTCTATGGAATTCAGCTTTGGAGAAATTTCTCTCAAATTCGTAGGAAGTTCCCCAGAAACACATGAAGGACACTCACTCACGAGTCCATTCTGAGCACTGATGGCCAGAGGAGGGGAAATGCTTCCTGGGCAGAGGCTGGCAAGGGCAAGGGTGCTATTGGCCACCTGCTGTGGCCTCACCTGCTGGGTGGCCCTGGTGTTACTATTAACAGGAGCAATGAAAGGCATCATTTAGCTTCTGAGAGTTTCCAGTGAAGATGTATCACTTGATACGGAAAAACAGTGCATCACGGCACTGCTCCATTTCACAGCAGTGAAAACTGAGGCTCGGGCAAACGGTCTTACAGCTCAGCTCCTCAACAGCCTAAATGCAGAGCCACCATGCGATCCCGCAATTCCACTCCAGGGTACACACTCAAGAGAAATAAAAACATGTGTCCACACAAAAACTTGTACACAGACGTGCACAGCAGTGTTATTCACAACAGCCAAGAAGTGGCAACAGCCCAAACGTCCATCAGTGGATGAACGGATAAACCAAATGGGTTCCATCCATACGATGGAATGGTATCTGTTCATAAAAAGGAATGACGTTCTGACACCTGCAATGACACGGATGAACCTTGAGGACATAACGCTAAAGGAAATCAGACCCAGAAGGATACATGCCGTAGGGTTCCACGCATATGAACTGTCCAGAACAGGCGAGTCCCTGGAGATGGAAAGCAGCGGTTGTCCAGGGCTTGGGTGATGGGGTAAAGTGGCGAGTGGCTGCTAATGGGTTTCTTTTGGGGTGAAAGATGTTCTAGAACTAGATTACTGGTGATTGCAACACTTCGTATTAAAAAATCATCAAAGTGCATACTTTAAATTCATTGTATGTGAATTATGTCTCAATAATTCAAAAAACCAGCTGAAACTCTGAGACGTGCAAGGTGGCAAGGCCTGGGAGGGGCAGAACTCCCCGTGGGGCTCCTGACTCTACGTTAGGTAAAGTTTGTGCCATGATCCTGGAGATGGAGGGTAACTGAGGGACTGGAAAACGGGGGGTCATTACTGCCTCTGGAATCAGAATGTCAGGGTTCATACCCTGGCTCCTCCACTTACTGGCTGTGTGACCTTGGGCAAGTCACTTAACCTCTCTGTGCTTCGGTTTCCACCTCTGTATGTGCGGCTGGTGATAACAGGGAACGTGAAGGTTGGATGAGCCAACGCATGGGAAGCCCCTTTAACCCCTCGCCTGGGGCTTCAGGCAGCCCCCTAACCAGAGCCCGTTGTGTCCCGGGAGGCCAACACTCACACAGTCAAACCCTCCTCTTCCCAGCCCAGGTTTCCCTGACGTCCAGCCTTCGTGTGTGATCCCCCTCACGAGGACTGCCCTGATGACACAGACGTCAGGAGGCCCCCTGGACACTCAGGTGTCCTTTCCACGGATCTTCTCTAGCCCTTGGAAGAAGTCACTGAGGTCCCGTGGCCACGGGGACTCCCAGGTTTGGGAGAGGCCCTAGAAACCGAGGGAGGAGAGCTGTGTTCCGGAACAGCCTCTTTCAGGTTCATGTTGCTCTGTACTTCTGGGTGTGCTGAGGACAGACTGAAGTGTGTGTGCACACAGGAGAGAGTGAATCCATTTGGAGACCTATTTTTTTGGGTGTTTTTGGCCACAAGGCCTGTAGGATCTTAGTTCCCCGACCAGGGAGTGAACCCGGGCCCTGGCAGTGGAAGCGCTGAGTCCTTAACCACTGGACCGCCAGGGAATTCCTGAGACCTTCTAGAGAGACATACCCCCGCGGGAGATGACGCGCATGTGCACATGAGTGGACAGGCACATAACAAATCACTAGAACTGTTGCCCTCCGGGGCCCACCTGGCCCCAAAGCCAATACCACTTGACAATGAAATCACTCCTCCCTTCATCAAACTGTCACTTGGTGGTTTCGGGCCCCTACCTCCAACCCAGCTCACTTCCCCATTTCACTGACGGGCACTGACACCATCTCTCCAGCTCCTAACACGTGTCCCCCACTTCCACCCCCTCCCTGGCCCTCGTCACCCACACGTGACGCTGCTAGCCTGACCTCCATAATGGCTCTGGCCCCCGCCCCCCCCCCCCCCCGACTTGGGCTCTCATTACCTCTGAACTGTCCTTCCTGTGTTTAATGTTACAGGTAGGTCAATTCCCGTCCAGGGCTTCCCCGTGGCCCCTGACACAGCGAAGAGCGCCCCCAGGCTCCTGAGAGCCTCTCTGCGAAGACTCAAAGGCTGTCCCAGGCCTCTGCTGGCGTCCCCTGGCCCCTGCCCGAGGTCACAAGCCAGGCCTGTCCGATGGAAGTTTCCATGATGATGGAAACATTCTCTTCCTGCACCGTCCAGTACTGTGGCCATCAGCCCCATGTGGCGACTGAGCACTTGAAGTGGGGCCAGTGTGACTGAGGAATGGAAGTTTTGATTTTGTTTCATTTTATTTATTTATTTTAATTTTAATTTTTGGCTGCGTTGGGTGTTTGCTGCTGCGAGCGGGCTTTGTCTAGTTGCGGCGAGCGGGGGCTACTCTTTGTTGCGGTGCACGGGCTTCTCACTGCGGTGGCTTCTCTTGTTGCAGAGCAGGTGCTGTAGGTGCATGGGCTTCAGTAGGTGTGGCACGCGGGCTCAGTAGTTGTGGCTCGCGCGCTCTAGAGCGCAGGCTCAGTCGCTGTGGCACACGGGCTTAGCTGCTCCACGGCATGTGGGATCTTCCCGGACCTGGGATAGAACCCGTGTCCCCTGCATTGGCAGGTGGATTCTTAACCACTGTGCAACCAGGGAAGTCCCTTGATTTTGTTTCATTTTAATCAATTTAATTTTACGTTTTATGTTTCGATGGTCACATGTGGCTAGGCCTGGCCCCTCGCTACTCCAAGTGTGCCCTATGGATCAGCCATATCGATGCAACCTGGGCCTGGGGAGGATGCAGATGACCTCAGAGCCTCAAGGGAGGGAAAGTCCCCATCTGGTTTGTCAGGCACCACCCTGACCCACTTGAATCAGAACCCGCCCCTTAAGATCCCAGGTCACTGGAGGGCACATTACAGTTTGTCTCCTCCCTTCACACCTCCCCCATCTTCCCCTTTCAAAACCCACTAAGTCTTCAGAATCTTGTTTCCGACACCACCTCCTCCAGGAAGCCCTCTCAGATTGCTCCAGCCGATTGGGAACTCTCTGTCCTCTGAGCCCCTGGAGTCCTCTGCATCCTTCCAAGGCCCCAACGCTTGCCGTCCACGTGGGGCTCAGCCCCTCCCCTGCTCAGGTGGCCAGGAGGGCCTCAAAGGCATGACCTGTGACTTACTTTCCATTCTCCCCTCAGCCCCAGGCCTGGCACCCAGCAAGTTGCTCGACAACTGCCCCGGCAGTTGCAGCTGCAAGAAGCCAACGTCTTTCCAAACCAGGGCAAGGAGAACAAAGTTGGTTGCGGGCTATTTGCTTTATTATTCCTTCCACTGGGCTCGCCCCACCGGTCTGACCCACTGGCTGCCTCCCTCTGAGCCCGAGCACCTGGGAGGTGACAGAGCCCTGAGTCAAAGGCATCAAAACCAGAATGAAAGGCCAGGCAGGTGGAGTTACTGGTTTCAATAAGCCACATAAAACCTCACATGCTTTTCATGAACCACTCTGCAGGCCAGGAGGAGTGCCGCGGCTTCGTCACGCAGCAGGTGTCAGGCCTCCAACAGCCCGCCTGCAGCCCACCTTCGGGACCCCGGAAGACCCTGAGCATCAAGGGCAGAGGCGGGTCAAGGGCAAGGTCTTTCCTCCCCCAACACGTTTCCTCTCACCTCCACACACTGGGCAGTGCCCCCCACACGGCCTGGGCTCTGAGGATCTCCCCTAACGCCAAAGCCTCGAAGGCCAACGCTGACCAAGGGCCAAGGCCATCCAGGACTCCCCCACCCTGGACAAGGCCCTCAGAACCAGCCTGTGTCCCTGGGACTCAGGCGACATTTAATCCCATCTGGCAGCTCAGCCTGCCCCCCGAGAGCCGTTCCTCTGAAGAGCTTGCTGAGAGGAGCCGCCGGTTCAACCTGGGAACCCAGGGCTGCAGGTCCTATCTTGGCTCTAACCCCGGAAGCCGCCAGCAACCTCGCTTTTCTGTGTCCTCCTCTACCAGGCGGCGGGGGATCGAAACCCCCGCCTCCACGCCCGGGGCTCAGGCAGGAAGTGGCCTCAGCTCCACGCAGAGACGATCTCCAGGCAGGGGCTGAGATACAAACAGGCCCATCCAAGCTGAGGGCAGGTGCAAAGCCCCGAAGAGACCCACCCAAACCCACACGAGCCCAGCGTGCCTCCAAGGCCCTCACCACAGCACGCTAGGGTGACAGTGTGATCAGAAGTCCCGGGTTCCCGAGAAGCAGGGAAAACACACACTGACATGAGACTGCAGTCACCAGCAGAGGCCTGCTGTGCTCCCACGCTGAGCTGGGGAGACCCGGGGGGCCTGCCCTGGACCTCCAATCCCAGCCGGAAACAAGACGGTAACGACGATCACACTTAACGAGAACACCGACAGCAGGTAAACACCTGTGGAAGGCCCACTACGCGCTGTGCTCCGTGCTGGCCCCTTGAAATGTACAAATCCTTTACTTCTCACAGCAAGCTCAGGAAGTAGCATCCTCCACCTTTTACACTTGAGTAAACTGAGGCACAGGGCATCCAAGTAGCCCGCCCGAGATCTCACAAGGAATAAATGGCAGAGCCGGGATTTGAACCCTGACCACCTGGCTTCTGAGCCCATGAGCTCAACTGCTGGGCTATGCCCCCTCCTCAATAAAGAGGAGGTCGCTCCCACCATTACAATGTGGGAGCACAGAGGAAGGAGCGACCGGTCCTAATGGGGGAGCCCAGGAAGGTTTCCACACTTCTGAGCATGGAAGTCTAGGCAGTGGAAAGAGCCTGGACAGAGCATGGCAGAGGGGTGGAGAAGGTCAGGCGAGACACACATGCAGGGGGTTCACTGCCAAGGGCCTTGCCCCCCACGCCTCCCATGCTAGAAGGCTCTGTCACGGAGGAGCAGACCCCCGCAGAACCAGCCTGGAAACGTTAATATACTACGCAGAGCAGTTCCAACGTGGCGGAGGCCTGTTACATTCCACCTTGGAGGTGGCCTCAAGACCACCATGATATTCCACAACCGAAGGGTGTCTCCCCATCAAGGGGATCTGATCTCCATGGGGTCCCCAGCACTGACTCCCAGGAGACCCTAAGAGAGAAGCAGAGGCAGAGCAGTGCGGCCAGCTGGTTTCTTCCTGGCAGGCGTTAACCACCGTCCGTGACTCGATGATAGCGACAGAGTCACTGCGGTGAAACCCCAGGGGTCAAGGACCCTCTGACGAATGCTCCCCTCTCTCAAGCCGCTCCCAGCCCTGCTCTAGCTGCCACTATGCTAATAATGAGATGTCAGTTATCAGCCCCATCTATGGATGGAGAAACTGAGCGAGACAAAGGTGGGAGCTTTCCCAGGAGCCCCCTCCCCAGGTACCTCGTCCGTCTCTGGGTCACGAGCCTAGCTGGCTGCCCTAGCCACGGATCAACCCCTGCACGCTGAAGCCGAGGATGAATATTCATGAGCCTCTCTGGTTCCACACTTTCATTTCTGGCCCAAATTAATAATTTACCACGGAGTTTCATAAAAATCAGACATAGCTCATTAGCAGCTCCCCAAAAGGCACACTAGGCTTCTCACTGATCCCGGTGAGGGGCTGGTCTTTCTTCTGTGACAAGTAACAAGGCCCTTATTTTGAGAAACAACCCTTATTTGTACAGGGAAAGTGAACCTGAAACTGGTGGATACTGGCGGATGGATCTGGCTGCCGTGGGAGACCACCTAGGCGTGCACCTCCCGGCTGCCCCACCAGCACACCAAGGCCTCTGCTTGAAGCCCCACCGCATACAGTTCAGGACACTTGGGAAGTTGTCCCTGGAAAAGACAAGGCCACCACCTACCCGGACACAGAGCCGGCAGGCGAATGGAGTATGTGTTCCGAAGAGGCTCCACCACCTCCCACCCCCAAGCTCTGCTCGCACCTCGCTATGCCCACATTGACAAGTGGGGCTTCACTCCCCTCCAGTTGACCCCGGGCAGGCTCACCCCTCACTTGTAAGGAACAGAATGTGGCGTAAGTGAAACTGCGTGACTTCTGAGGCTGGGTCCCAAAAGGCCACGCAGCTTCCCCCTTGCGAGCCGGGACGCCTGCCTTTGGAGCCCTGAGTCCCCACGTAGGAAGCAGGGCTTCCCCGAGGCCACCATGATGTGAGAACGCCCAAGCCGCGTGCAGGGGCCACACGGAGGTGCCGGGACTGAGGTCCTGGCCAGCAGCCAGCATCACCTGCCGGACGAGAGGGTGGAACAAGCCCTCAGACGATTCCCGAGCCTGGCCACCAAACGGCCTCCAGCCTCCCAGTCTTCCTAGCAGAGGCCCCAGGCCACGTGAAGCAGAGACCACCTGCACCCCATCACGCCCTTTCTGAAGGCCTGACCCGCCGCACACGTGAGCATAATAAACGACATCGTATTATAACCACACATGTGCTTATGAAGGTCTCCTCCATCCCAGGGAGTCCAGGGAGATGTTGATGGGGCCCCACCCCACCACGGGCCAGCATGCTGTCACGGTGAGCGCTGAAGTAGAGATGCGGTGAAGTCTGCCTGGGTGGGAGACTTCTCAAAAGAGCAGTGGCGGGGGAGAGAGTGACATCTTTGGCCCTGGGCCCTTAAGATCTAAGATAAAGGCTGGGGATACCTGTGCCACTCATTCCCAGAGGGGGTGAGAAGCCCGTGTGCCACCCGCCTCCGCACGCAGCTGCCGGGGGGGTGCCTCACCTCACCCCATCCTTTCTCTAACTGCTCTCCGGCAGGCAGCCCCACCCGCCGGGCCCCTCCAGGGAGTTCAATTAAGACCCAGGCACTATCTCCTCCTCCCCTTCCTTTATGTTCCCTGCCAGCCCCCCTTTTCTCTTGTCAGATAATCACGGGAAACCAGCGAACGGTTGACACAGTTACCAAGACGACAGAAGTTAGGACTGGAGGAGCTCTGAAAGCTAATCCTAAATGAATTATAGGACAAGAGTGACAAGGGGGTGGAGACCAGTGTCGGGCAGCTTCAAAGAAGGCCCCAGTGTACGAGACGAGGTGCCGTCTGCCTCTGGCGTGGGCTCTGTCGCTGGCTTGAGGGTGACACTGGAGTCCTCTGGGGGTGGAGCGGTCGGAGAAGGAATTCATTAAAATGAAAGTCTCCACTGGAGACGGTCTGGCAACGCCACCCGCCACCCAGGAAGCCCCAGGGTCCCGGGCTCACCCCATTTTCCTTTTCTGACATGGGGGGCAGTGGGAAAGGGGCCAGGACGATCTAATCAAGGCGATTCCATTTCTTCTTTACTTACTTAGAACTTACCATCTTGTGACCAGAGCGTCGTGCATGGCCCCAGCTGGCTGACAGCCATTTCGAGCCTGAGCAAAGGGGCCTGCCCAGCCCCAGGGGCCACGGGCAATGTGCTCCTTGCCCCGGCCACTGCCCCCCATCAAGCATGACTCATCCAGGTCCCTCGGGAAAGGCCTCCTTCCTCACATCCGTCCAGAAGCCAAGACACGGGCAGAGCGAAGTCCAAACGTAAGCGCAGCTAACGGTTCCGCAGTGCCTGGTCCGCGTTTCCACAGATTAACTCACCGAATGCTCTCAACAACCCGAGGAGGCAGGCCCTACCGTTGGCCCCATTTAACAGATGGGGAAACTGAGGCCCAGAGAAGGTAAGTAACCTGCCCAGAGTCACACAGCCTGCCAGGAGCTGAGACAGGACCGACCCCAGTGCTCTCACCCCACAGTCTTTGTTCCAACCAGCACTGCAGCATCAGAAAAGTTCGCTGACCTTGAAGCCCGCCAGGCAGACCCCCACAGGGGCACCCCTGGAACCTCAGCTTCTTGCTGCTACCCACCTGAGGGCAGGTCCTGAAACCCCACGCACCACTTTCTTCCTAGGAGCCCCTTCCCGATTACTCTAATCCCCTGCTCTTTCACTTGCCAAGGGCTCCTATGTTAATCAAAACTCCATTCTCAAACTTCCTGGGGACCAGTTACCGCCAGCTTGTTTCCGCAGTCAGGCCGAAGTGTTAGACCAGTTCTCACCCCTGAGCGAGCACGAGAATCCCCTGGAGGGCTGAGAACACACAGATTGCCGGACCCCACCACAGACTTCCTGCCTCAGTAGGTCTTGGTGCGGGGGTGGGGGTTCCCGAGAAGCTGCATCTTATCAGCTCCAGCTGGTGCCAATGCTGCTGGCCCAGGAACCCCACTCTGAGAACCACCGGGGTGCTGGCCCACACTCAGAGCCCCCTGCCCTCTTCCTGCAGGACCCCATGGCTCTGAGAGGAGCCTCTGCTGATAGTCTGCCTCCACGATGGAGGCTGTCCGAGCCGCCTTCCTAAAACAGATGGGACGAGGCACGCCGCCATCTGACCCACCTCTCCCTGCCTGGTCCGGCCTGGTCCTTGGCGGTCACCTCCACGCTGGCCTCCCTCCTGCCCCCCAACCGCCCGGAATCTATCTCAGCCCAGCAGCCAGAAGGAGCGGCTGAAGTCACACTGCCCCCTCCTCTGCTCCCAGCTCTCCCAGCTCATCCCCCACCCCTCCTGCCCCTGCAGCCACACGGACACCCTTGAGGCCCCAGGACCTTTGCACGTGTTTGACCCTCTGCCTGGGACTTTCCCCTCAGCCCTCTCCAGGGCTAACCCCTCTGTTTCTTCGGGTCTCTGGCCACCCCCGCCCACACTCTGGCTACCCCATTCCCTTCTCCAGAGCCTGCACTGGGGGACGCAGTGCCATGGGCTCGTTGCTGGAACGGGTGCTCTAGGAGGGCACGGCTCCTGGGAGCTTCTCGGCCGTATTTCCGCGTGCCTGGGCCAGTGCCTGGCATGTCGTAAACACATGTGGAATAAACAGATGAACTTGGCTAACCCACTTACAGCAGAATCAGGGTCACATGTCACTGGCCTTACGCCATTCAAGACGCTCCAAACGTGGTTCCGACCCACCCAGTGGCTTCATTTCCCACCACGCTGCTCTATCCCTCCTCGCCAAGCTCTCCTCTCCCCCTAATACTCTCCTTTCTGCCCTTCCTGGGAGGCCCAGTGCGAAGGCCGCCATCTTCCAGGGGCCTGGCCCAGCCCCCTGCGGGGACAGCGCTGCCTCCCACCGGCTGGGCCCTGCCTGCCCGGCCCCCATTCTCTGAGGGCAAGGGCTGGTCCTAGTGCCGCTGCCTGGTCTCCAGAGTGGGGCGAGAGGCCCAAGGGCCCACTGGGCAGCCAGGGAGGCCCCTTCTGAGTGAGGCTCCATCCTGCCCACTCACTTTCTCCTTCTCATGCTTCAGGTCCAGGGCCCTCACAGTCTAGAAGGGGTCCTGCTGTCTAGACACTCTCTTTAAAGGATGTGCAGGCTTCAGAGCCCTGTCACCAGCAGGCACCTCTAAGAATCAGGGCAGGACTGGTGGCCTTTCCTTTCAAGTGCCCAGACTAGAAAGGCCAGCTCAAACTTCACCTCCTCTCTGTGGCCTCTCAGATGCTGACTCCACCCCTACTTCAAAACCAATCGGTGCTTCCTCTGCACTCCCAGAAATTTCTACACACGCTCTCGGGCACCAGCATTTTTTACCCTGTATTACTCAATCCACATCCCCCACTTCCACCAGGGCAGGGATGGCCCAGCACCCAGTTCTCAGCACACCTGGCATGAACTTAACATGCTGAATGTCTTAAGAGTGGCTTCCCTATTCTTGTTCATCCCTCCTCACTGTACTAGCCTCCTTTCACCCAGCCTCACCCCGCCTCTGCACACCTCACTTCCAAGGCCTGCCTCCAACGCCACCTCCTCCACGGAGGCTTCCTGGATTTCCTCCACCAGGGTGACTGATCCCGGGAGATTCCAGAGCACTCCGTCCTCACTCATCTTGCTCCCTATTCGTTCCTGAAGCAACTTGAGAATGAGACACAGACCTCCTTTGCTGCTCCTTCTGGGTCAACACAGGGCCCAGCACTTGCCCAGCTCAAACCGGTGATATTTAGGAGGGGACAGACTGGTTTTGTGTCCCAGGAGCACAGAACTAAGTGAAATGCACGTGCGTGTTCCCTGTAAAAAGCAACATTCTAACAACCCACGGTAGCATGGCAGGTGTGACCGTCCGAGACCACCAAATGGAGAGGAGGGAGGGGCTGGGCCATCTGACCTCTGAGGTCCCTTCCAAGCCCAATGTTCCATGACTTCCCAACCCCGCAGGCCATTAAGTAAGTGGTCAAATGCCCACTGGGCGGCAGTCCAGGCCTGGTCAGAGGGCGCTTCCTGTCTCTGCAGGGGGAGAGGGAGAAAGAAGGCCCTGATCCTTCAAGGCTGTGGGCTTCCACTGGGTGGGCTCGGGCTCTGGGGGCGAGACCTGGGCGCAGATTAACTCAGATTCGGCCAGCCCCCAACAAGCACTGCCCTCAGCTCTAATCCAGGCTCAGGGCAACCGTCAACCCGAAGCTGTGGAAGGCCTGGCATCGGTGGGAACAAGCCGGAAAAATGCGTTTTCCCCTAAAGACTTGTAAGAAAAATGCTCACTGATTTTTTTCCCTTTTACCCCAAGCTTTTCTAGCCCTAAATATGCCACACGTAGTAATTTTACGAGCAAACTAAGCTATACATCGCACGGTTTTATGTTCCTAAATTAACAGAAGGACTTTAAATCTATGTGGAGCTCTTAAAAAAAAAAGGCACTGCATCTCTTTTTACTCCCTCACCCCCAAATTCCCTCTTCTTAATACACCGCCCCCCACCTGCCCGAGTGGCTTCAAAAATTTCTGATTATGTAGCTAGACCAGCAAGGAGAGACAATTCCAGATATGAATGTAGAACTGCTTTGTTGAGGGACCCTGTAAGAGGTGAGGCCACTGTCCTTTGGGAAAGGGTCACTTTAGGGGTTATTAAGGCCTGAAATTTTTTTTCCCTGCAAAGTACAGTATGATAGGACATTCCCTAGTAGATGAGGAGGCCACATCTACCAACCCAATCTCACCAAAAATCTAAGAATTAGAAATCAACAGGTCCAGGCCTTCCCTGGTGGTGCAGTGGTTAAGAATCCGCCTGCCAATGCAGGGGACATGGGTTCGAGCCCTGGTCCAGGAAGATCCCACATGCCACGGGACAACTAAGCCCGTGCGCCACAACTACTGAGCCTGGGCCCTAGAGCCTGCGAGCTGCAACTACTGAGCCCACGTGCTACAACTACTGAAGCCCACACGCCTAGAGCCCGTGCTCCGCAACAAGAGAAGCCACCATAATGAGAAGCCTGCGCACCGCAACGAAGGGTAGCCCCCGCTCGCCACAACTAGAGAAAGCCCACGTGCAGCAACGAAGACCCAACGCAGCCGAAGATAAATAAATAAATAAATTTATATAAATAAATAAGTAAATAAAAAAGAAATCAACAGGTCCCTCAAGGTCTTCCGACGTCTGTGTTCTTAGCTGCCAAGCGTGGGGTAGACCAGATGACCAGAGGGGCCCATCTGTACTTGACCTTGGAGAGAGAGAAGCACAGTGGGGCTGCTCCATTCACACACGTCCATGTCCAAGTGATACGGAGCCCTGGACTTGGAACAGAAGCCCAGGTCCAGACACTTCATCCCACTGCTGGCTCTGTCCCTGGGAGCTGGGTGGCCCTGGCCGGCTGCCCTCCAACCCTCCACTTCCTCCTGCACAGAAGGAAGCAAATCTTCCCTGCCCCTGCCCCGTTCTAGGGCAGGAATCCAGGTATCGTAATGAGTGCTCCGAGAGCATAAAAGAAACTTCTCCTGACTCCAAGAGTCAAGAAGAAGCAGAAGAGTTTCCAGTGGGGCCATATCAGATTCCCACCCATGGAGTAAAAACAACACATTTAAGGCAAGAAAAAAATCTTAATGAGAACCAAATTGAGCAGGGGGGTGGGAACCAGACCAGGCCCCTTGGTGAAGGGCTGGGCCGCAGCTGGGACAGAAGGGCCCCTGGCTTTCCCAGCCTGACAGATGGAAACGTGGCGGCCCCTCCCCCTTTCTCAGGGGTATCGGAAGATTAATTAGTGATTGCCTGGAAAGTGCAAGACGGGAGCCGAAATGCTTGTCCCTGCTGAGTTTCTGAGCTGTAAATAAGGAGCTTTCTCCATCACAACTGAAACGGCAGTGCTGTCCTTTTATCTGAGTCAGATTCCATTAGGCCCAACCGGCCCCGAGAACAGGCTTTGGGTGGTTCCGGAGCCCCCCCCACAGCCGTGAGTTTGCCCATGACCCAGCAGCTTGCCACAATGAACCAGAGCTGGGCATGAGCTCGGTCACAGCTGGCAACTGCAGACAACCCACCCCCCTCCCAGCTTCAGCTCCTGAGGGGGCACCCCGGGATGGGGCAGCTGGAGGTCCGCGGCTCTGGCCTGCCCTCACCTCCAGCTGCCTCCCCCAGACCAGGTGGGCCTGAGCACAGATCCACACACGGCCACACCCTGGGGCTTTCTGGAAGCAGTCTAGGGGGTGAAAAAGAAAATCTAGGCAGCTCCCCACCGGCCATTTGGGCCTAGGTTTACTTCTCCCGGGCAACAGCAGCTCCCAATAGGGGAAGCCCATCTCTTGCAAGCCTGTCAAAGGATGCGTAGAGAGGGGCCCAGGCCAGCTGACCCTCGGGGAAGAGAGGCAGCTGGGGGAAGAGAAAATGTTCTGGGGAGACCTGGATTCTCTGGGAGCAGCCTCCAGCAGGCCATGTGGCTTTGGGCCAAGCCCCAGCCCTCTCTGGGCCTCAGTTTCCTCACTGGAGAATCTGGAGTGTCCTTCCCAGCAGTGGACAGTAAATCCCCAGGGGAAGCCAGGGTCACCCAGAGTTCAGCATGGGGCCGGGGTGGGGTCAGCTGACAGCTGAGGAGTCCTCCCTCCGTGAACTCCAGGAACAAGATAAGGGGGCCAGCAGGGCGCCACCGCCAACACCAACGGCCAATTCCCTCCCTCACTCCCTCCCTCACTCGTTCAACAAATATTTATTAAGCAGGGACTCTGGAGCCAGACTGCCCGGGGTCAAAGCCCGGCTGCACCATTTATTGCCTGTGCGGCCTCAACCTCTCTGTGCCTCGGTTTCTTTAGGTGGCAAATGGGATTCCATTAACCCCATGGCTGGTACGGAATGGGCACCACAGAAGGACTGGCTGCTGCCACCTCTTCCTCATTATTTTTATTAGTATTTTTATTACTGGTCTGGCACTGAGTCAGGTAGGAAAGCAACACACAGTCCCCACCTGCGTGGAGCTCACAGTCTGGTGGAATTCAGGAAAGGGAGTAGCTGGGCGCAGGTGTGCACAGAAGGGAGTTTTGAGAAGAGGCATGCGAGACCCCCCGACCACTACCCACCAGTCCCCAGCTCTCTGTGCCGCCTTCTCCTGACACAGAAAGCATCCCCACCAGTGAATGAGCCAGAGGCCAGACACCGTGTCATGGGGCGCGAGGGGCCTGGTCCAAAGACCCGAGTTCAAGTCCAGCTCGACTGCTAAGAAGCCCTGTGATCTTCTGCAAATAATTCCACCTTAATAATAATTATTACGATTACTATAGCCGTCCCTTGCTAAGTGTTCACGTCATCCCAGGCACCGTCCTCAGTACCCCGCAAGGATTCACTCGTTTAATCCCTTACACCAGATGTCAGCACGCCTCCCTGGAAAGGGCCAGATAATGAATCGTAGGCTTGGCCGTCCTGGTCACACCGACTCGTTGGGGCTCCAGCTCCAAAGCTGCCACAGATAACACGTCAAGGAACGGGCGTGGCCACGTGCCAAGGAAACTTTATTCACCTAGTCAAGCAGCGGGCCGCAGAGGGCCAGCACCTGCCTTACGCTCATGCTGAGGTAGACCCTGTTATGAATCCTATTTCACAGATGGGAAAACTGAGGCCCAGAGAGCTCAAGCCACCTGCCCCAGGTCACGGCTCCGGAGAGGCAGAGCAGGACTTCAAACCTCCACTGCCTGGCCTCAGTCCCGTCACACAGGAGGAGTGGTGCCTGATGCCAGCCTGACTGTGAATGAACTGCCCCCCCTGCCCCCGCCCGGGAACGGCTGGACGGGCAGGTTCTGGGCCCTGGCTCTCTGCAGTTACAGACACTGTGACAGGATCCGGCTGTGGGGACACAACGGGGTCCCAGAAACTGAAGAGCACCTACGTGTCAGGCGTCTAAGGCGACAGAGTCACAGCATGCCGGGCTGGCCGCATCCAGGCCCCTCCGTCCTGGGCCAGTGTGGTGGGCAGTGGGCAGCTTCACGGCCCAGCTCTACCACTTCCCAGCCGGGCAAACTGCTAGCTCCCCTGAGCCTCACTTTCCTCCTCCGTGAAATGGGCAGAACCAGCACTTAGCTCAGGGGTGGGAATGGGGCTTACAGGACCGATTCCCAGAAGGCACTTGCAAGGGAGCCTGAGGGTGACCACAGAACCAGGTCATTCCTTTTACAATTCCACCTTCTACTCTAACGTGAGTTGACTGAAGCCCAGGAAGCAAAGCCCAGGAAGCCAGGAAGCCAGGAAGCAAAGCCACCGGACCACGGCTCTTCTTTCTACACTATTACAGCAAAATTAAAAAATACAAACCCTAGTTGGGCAATTGAAAAAAAGAAAACTCTAGTGGAGGACAAACCTGCCTCCACAGACCCAGAGGACGTGCGCACTGACCTCCCCAGGGTCCCGACCGGCAGCCCTCAGCTCTGCTGATCAGGGCTTCTTCACATCAGCCAGGACTGATTTTCCTTAATTGCTCTGCGTTTCCTAAACTGACGCTTCCTCCTTTTCTCTGGGAGGCTCCCAGTGTAAAAAGACAACCAGTTACCTGATGAGTAAATGTGCACCGGCAGTCACCCAGTGGCAGGTGAGGTGGGGTGGAGATTACAAATACCTGTGCTGTTAAGAGCTCCGTACTTAAGAAGATGCACTCTTGCCACAATCATGTCCTGAGTGTCTCTAAGACAAGGTGCAGCTCTGAGGGCGGTGCTGCAGGTACAAAGCGGGGGTGGAGAGGCCACCAGGAGCCGCCAGCCAGAGCTTGGGTTTAAAGGGCCCTGGCACCAGCTCTCGGCCACCCGGGGTCTACCTATGGGGGGAGCCGGCTCTCGGCCTGAGCACTTGGCCCTGCACCCTTTTGTCAACTGGGGATTCCGGCTTCAATGTGGAACGGACCCGCCCAGTGTATGCGGTGCAGAGGGAAGAGAAGTGCTAACTTTGCATTCCGGGCAGTGAAGGAAAAAGAGATCAAGAATACAGAGATACAAGCTAAAGAGACCAAGGGCCGACCCTGAGAACTATTCTTCCTGTGAAAGTGGTGGAGACGCCAAGCAAGAGACATAGAATCTGTCAGTTCCTGGGAAGGGCTGGGGACCCAAAACAGCCACAAAGAAACTCAACAAGAGTAAATGGACAGATTTCCCACAGAATGGAGAAGTCCTTTCCACTCTTCCCCCCTTCTAGCCTCCCTCTATGCTATCAACTTGGTGAAGACGTTTGCCCCGGTTTCAGGGTCAGCGAAGGTCAGATCTAGCAGAGCTGGGTCCTCCCCGGGCCCATTCCCTCCCCCATGCTCCTCCCCAGGGGATCCAGGACAGCTGTGGGAGCCTCAGACAAAATGACAGGGGCTTCTGAACACAGAGGGAAAAACTCAAAACCCAACACCCGGCCACGTGCACCTTTTGCCAGCCAAACATTAAACCTCCTCTGGCGGCCTCCTATGCAGAATTTTAAAAGCCCCAACATAAGCCCAGAAACTTCCCCTCTCCTCTCTAAAGTGCCCCAACGTCCCCCCAAACCCTCCAATCAATGGACGCCCCAACTTCCATAGGAACCGTGTGTCAACGCCCAGGGAAGATAAAACTCTGAGAGGAAGGAAAGGGAAATAAAAACAGCTCATTCCTAGATCAAGCGGGCACACCAGCCTTCCTGACCTGCGGGTCACGTGGCCCACCGGGGGTTAGGCCTGCTGAGTTACTCCTGACCCGAGGGGGCTCTGGAAGGCGGTGACAGCGCGCCAGCCAGGAGGGCCCCAGGGATCACCAAGGCTCCCACCTCCCTCACCAGGAATCCTGGCTCGCCTGCTTCCCTTTAGCCTACATGTAATTATTTTTAAGGTTTCAAAGTGCAAATAAGGTCAACACAAGAGGGGCCCCCCAAACCTCCCGCTGTCACCCCCCTCCCCTTTGGGCTGCAAGTGCGACTTGCCCCGAAACAGAAAGTTACAGGGCAGGCTGCTGTCAGCGCGCAGGAAGGTTAGGGAAACAGGAAGCCACGCCAACCACCCTCCAGAGCTTCCCCCGGCCCCCTCCTCCGACCTCCGCAGGCACAAAACCTTCCAGGGAATCCCAGGCAGGAAGGGGGGCGGGGGGCGTGCGCGCCACGCTCGCGCGGAGACCGCGCAAGGGGCTGGCTGGAGGGAGAGGAAAATAATCCCGGGGACTGGGGGCGGGGAGGCGCATGCTACCCGATCAGGGCGGCCTGCGGGAAAGTAACTTCACACCCGGTGCTTAATTCACCTTGGAAGGCTCGACTGCCCCGGCCGCTCGCTGCGCCGCCGCCCCGGAGCCGGCTCCGGGCAGGCAGACAAAAGGAGCGAGACGCGCAACCCCCGGCGGCGGCGCAGCGGGGGCGGCGGGCCGGGTGGGCGCTCCCCGCCGCACGTAGCGCACACACCGCCGGCTGGACCGCAGCGGGAGCGGCCGGGGCCGCGCGCGCCCGCCGGTCTGCTGGGGGCTCGGCGGACCCACCGCCCCGACCCAGGCCGGGGTGGGGGGAGGGGTCTGGAGGGGTAAGTTAGGTTGGGGATCCGGGGCGCGCCGGCGCCGCGCGGGACCCAGGGAGGCGCACAGAGCTCGCTTACCTGGTAAGTAATACAGAGGCGGCTTCAATCCAAACATGATTCAGATTAGAATTCCATAGTGGCCAGAGAGGGATGAAGAAGGAAAAAAAAAAAATTAAAACCCAGCGAGGAGACAAAAAGCGCCGTCCGAGGCACGGCGCTCAAAAATGCCCAAAACAATAAAATAAAGGCAGAAGAGCGATCCGGACAGCGACGGGGAAAAAAAAAAAAAAAAAAATCAGTCTTTTTTTTTTTTTTTTCCCCTCCCTAAAATGATCAAAAGGCTCTCTCTCCGGCCAGCGCCCGGGCAGTTTCGGCCACCTTGGCCCTGGCAGATCCACAATGAGGTAATTGACGACCAAGGACGGGCCGGAGCCTCCACGGCTGCCCGGTGTCTTCGCCGCGTGTGTATTTTCTGCCTTTTGGACTTGAGATGCAAATAAAAAAAGGAGGGGGGCGCACGGCGGAGGGAAGCAGGCGGGAGAGCGGAGAGGAGCGCGAGAAAAATAAAGGGGGGAGGTGAGGGTGAGGAAATTGGGGGGTTAAGATCTTCAGGGATTACTCATATGAAAGAAAAAAAGATAGAGAAAAAAGCAGCCCCCAAGACGTGCGAGTAGCAATCTCTCCTCCATTCAGCCATTTGAATGTCAAGGGCGAGGGTCAAGAGACCTGTTTCCAACAGGGTTTCACGTTCAGAACCAGAAGGAAGAAGGAAGGGGGGTCGGCGGGAGGGGGTATCTCTTGTTGCCAAGGAGAAATCGGCTTTGTTTTCGTTTCCCCTTAGCTACTGGGTGAGGAGGGGCGGGGGGGGGGAGAAGAGGAGGGGGCGAGCGGGGAGGAGAGAGGAGAAAATTAATACCCAAACAGCCAAGAAGTACCGAGGGGGAGATTTCTTCTCGTAAATAAGAGGCAGCGATTGCAAACAAGTCCCGGGCAGGAGAAAGCAGGCCGGCTCCCCTCCCCCTCTCGCCACCAACACCCCCCCCTTTTTTTTTTTTTTTTTTTTGGTTATCTCCCTGGCCCGGCGTCCCACCACTGACTCAGAGAGCAGGGGTGGGGGAAGGAGGAGAAAGAACTCGCGGGGGCTCGGGCGCCCGAGCAGAAGGAGCAGGAGAACGGGCAGGCGACAGCGCACGGCGGTGGAGAGCCCCTCGATCAATTTTCATGCAAGAATCATTATCGGTAAATTGGAAAGCTGGCTGCCTGACAGCAAATTTGTCTCCCCTAATGAAAGCGAAAGGGTAGGGGCGCAGCGGCTGGCGGCTGCAGGCGGCGGCGGCTCCTTCCGTCTCTACGCGGCATCTTCCAAGAGCTCCATGCTTCGCAGGGCGATAATAATAGTTTCACTTGCGAGCTTCCCCCCGCGCGGCTGCCGCGCCGGGCAGCATATCCACGCGGACCGGGATCGGGGCGCAGAGAGCCGGGTTCCCCTCTGCCAACGCGGGGAGAGTGATGCTGCTGGCGGCGGGGTGCTCCCCTCTGCCCCGAAGCGGGGGCCGTTTGCAAACTGTGGGCGGCTGCGGGCGCCGCCGGTCCCCCCTCCGGCTGCCCAACTCCGCGCTCTGGCCGCCCGCCCGCCCGCCCGCCCCTCCTCCCTCCCTCCCCACCCACGTCTGACAGCTGCGGGAGCTGGGAGTTCACCCGCCGCCGGGGCCTGGGAGAAGGGTCCCCAAGTCGTGCTCCGGGAGCTCTGGCCCGCCTTTTGTGAAACCCACACGGGGCTGCAGAAACACACCGGCCCGGCCCAGGGTGAGCTCCTAAGGACAGCGGCTGCCTTCTCTCCTTCTTTTCCTCTCACCCCCCCACCCCTCAAAAATCCCTGTTGCAAGTGTAATCAAGTGCTTGATACCATCTCCCACACTCTCCCTGAACTGCTGCATTATCAGATCCGGGAAGGCATGCTTCCAGGCAAATAGACCTAATAAATGCTATTACTGGGCTTCTGCAACCCCGGCTGCACCATAGTAACGAGAGCCCTGGCTAATTTGGTTGAAGAAAACGACCAACTGCACAGAGTGTGTGTGAGCGAGTGTGGAGCCTGTATCCCTCCTCCCCACCCGCCTCCCTTTCACACCAGCTCACGAAGGCCCCATGTGATAATTCCCCAAATCGAAGGGGGAAAAACCCTGCCGCCAAACCACATCCTGTGCGCTCGTTGTCCAGCCCAGCGATTTTAAAGAGACAGGACCCATTTCCCCACGCCCGCACACACACTTAAACGCACGCTGCAAAGCTGCCTCTTGATGTGACAATTTATTTTCAAGCCCTTTTACCTTATGAAGGGCCGGTCCCTCAGTGGCACAACCAACCGGAATCGCGACTTCGTAACACTAAGGGGTCACCTTTTGACCCCAGATACAATCACCTTTGTCTGTGGAACAGACCTGATCCTGCAGGTACGCACCGCAGGTCACCGCGGCCACGACAGGCTTGGGTTCCCGCCAACGCTTTCCAGCCGCTGCGTAAATCAGGGGTCCCCAGAGGCAGCCCCGGGGGTCCCTACTAAACGCGGCGGCTTCGGGTGACAATTGCACTCCTGGAATATGATACTCTAGAGGGCAAACTGGAGGAGGTGGGCGGACTCCGCGTGCCTTCCGACCCCTCTCTGCCACTCACCCCCCCCCACGCCCACCCTGCAAGAATATCTTAAATGGGCTGGGCGGAGCGCTCGGAGCCAAGGGAGGGGTGGCGCTCCTCCCCGCCGCCACCAACGTCTGGGTGGGTGCAGCGCGCAGGCGGCTGCCTTCTCCGCCCGCTGGGCCGCCGGGGGTGCGAGGAGCATCTTTGAATCCCCCAGCCCCCGCGGCGCCCCGCCCGGCGCCCCCTCCCCGCGGGCGGCCGAGCGCGCGCGGGCACCCGGGAGGGCGCTGGGGCTGCTGACCCGGAGGAAACGGGCCGCTCGGGGCCGCCGGCGCCCGCCGCCAGCATCTGGCCGCTCCGCCCCGCGCTGACCCCGGAGGTCACGCCCGGCCCTCGGCGGCGGCGGCCCTTTGTTTCCGGGGCTGCGTGGCGGCGCGCTCAGCACTCCTCGCGCCTCCTCCTGCGCCCGCCGCCGCCTGCGGCCCTGCGAGGGAGACAACGGCCTGGCACGGCGGGGTCGGGGTCCAGCACCTGCCCGCCCGACCCAGGACCAGCGTCCGTTTCCCAGCCCGCCTTCGCCTCCCACCCACGTATTTGATCATCTGTGCCCTTCTGGGAGTCGGTGGGGGGGGGCACCAAGGCGCACAACGGACAGCCCAGGCGAGCAGCTGCCCACCCCCCCTGACTCCTCATAAGCTCGGAAAATCTCTGATTCTACTTGGGGGAAAAGAGAACTATTTTTCAAAGATCCTAACCTATCAGTTTCTGTTGTCATTCTTTTATTGGTTTTTAATTCTCCGGGATTACACGAACAACAGTAGTAATTAATACTAAACCTTCCTCTACTGTATATGCTAATGGCAGAAGCCATAAAAATTAATTTGCAAACATGTCATTACACAATAGCTGTACAGGCAATAAACCTGTAATTATGGGCCAATCACAGGCAGGGTACAGAGGGAGGGATGCTCCCCCAATCTGCTGGGTGCCCCCCTTCCCCTGCTATAGTAGAGAAGATGGTACCAGAAAGAAGCTTGCCTGCTGGGAGCCACCTGTGGAGAATGCGCCCAGACTGGGGATGGCAGAAGGGGTCTTTAGTCTTGAGTTCTAATGGCTTGGCTTCTATACAAGGCCCCCTGGAGACAGCCACTCCAGGGGAGACTGAAACTGTGGGAGGAGAGGCACGGTGAAGCCTTGGAGAGCTCCCGGGCCTGGCTGGCTGGTGGTGGGTGAGCAGAAGAGGGGGAGGGGGCAGAGAGAACAGGACTTCCCGGGTGGCGCAGTGGCTAAGAATCCGCCTGTCATTGCAGCGCACACGAGTTCAAGCCCTGGTCCGGGAAGATCCCCACGTGCCACGAAGCAACTAAGCCCGTGCGCCACAACTACTGAGCCCACGCACCACAACTACTGAAGCCCCCGTGCTCCACAACAAGAGAAGCCACGGCGATGAGAAGCCCTGCGCTCACGGCAACTGGAGAGAGCCCACGCGCAACAACGAAGACCCAATGCAGCCAAAAATAGATAAGATAAATTAATTTTTTAAAAAAAGGGAGAGAGGGAATAGGAGACCCCGCACTGGCAGGCCAGCACCCGCTTATCTTCGCTTCCCGGTCAAAAGGCAAACATCTCCCCCCCAGTAAGTGGTTGAAGGCCTGCGTCAAATTATCTCAAAATGCTCAGGCCAAGCCCTAATTGCTTTTAGCCACTCCCTGGGGCAGGAGGTGAGCTGTGAGATTCGAGCGACACCCTAAGTCTCCTTTGGCCCTGCGTCTGGTGGCTCAGAGTGGGTTATTGACGTTTCCTGGTGACAGGGACGTTTATAACGGAGGAAAATATGAAACCTACCATGGGAGGGTGGCTGCACCACAGCTCCCGACCTGATGCCAAAACAGCTGAAAAGTATAAAGCACCCCCGCCATGCCAAGCAGCCTGCTTAACGGGCTGCCTCGCCACTGAATGGCTCGGTTGTTTGCCATAACGTGGCTGAACGGGGAGCTGGAAGGATTTTTCCTTTCCCACCGGCCCTTGTGGCTTGGCTGTCATTTTTGGAACCCATCACTAAGGCCATTCATTTCCAGGGGACTCGCCCCTCCTCGGACGGTGCCTATGGCCTGGCTAGAGGCGGAGGGGCAGCCAGTCTGGGCCCACACGTGGACCAGCTGCCAGGTGCCCAAGGTGAGAAGGACAGCACTCTTCTGGGGATTTCAGTTCCGCGGGATCATCTGCAAGGAGGGGTTGCCTCTCTCCATCCCCGTTTCTCTCCCAGAGCCTGGTCACGGCAATACCCTCCTGCTCTCCCGGCTCACACCTCTGGGGAGGAGTCGGGCATTTATAGAAGAAAGGCAGCAATCGATGCCACTGAAGGGCAAACTCATGCCCACCTCCCTGAGAGACCCCTGCCCACGCTGCCAGCCAACCCAGGGTGAGAGGGAAGCTCTGGGCCTGTCCTGGGCCCAGTGGAAAGAAAAGGAAAGAAAAGCGCTTCATGTCTCAATGGGAAACAAGCTAGGGGCGGGCTGCTTCTTGGAAGCCGCGTGGAGCTCACCAGACACCCCCCCAGCCAAGATGCGGGGGGGGGAGGCCCTCCTTCCCCCTCTCCCCGGCTGCACCTTCAAAATGGAGGGGCCCCAGACTCCCTCTAGCGGGCCTGCCGTTGCCACAGCACAGAGACAGCCTAGCCGGCCAAGAGCGTCAGCTGAATGCAGTAAAAATAGCCTCCCAGCACGTGCTGCAAACACTGAGGCCGCAGACTGGGTCTGGATGTGCAGCGGTGTAGTGCCCGGCTCTGAGCGGGAGAGCCCAGTGCCTCTGTGTGCCCACTGGCACTCTGGTGGCGGCCCAGGCCAGGCTGCGACCTCACCTTTCTGGAGGGGGCACTGCTCCCCAAGGATTCCAGGGAAAGAAGGCGAGGGGAGGCTGGGAGGCCACGTGACTAAGCTGAAATGCCCCTTTAGGTCTGCCCCCTCCATTTCCCTCCCTGGGATAATCATGCCAGCTGATTGCTGTTCTGAGCGCTCTTCACAGAGAGCTCATTAGATCCTCATGACAACTGTGTTCAAGGTCACCCTTAGGAGTTCCATTTTCTAGATGAGGCCCAGAGAGGCCAAGCATCTTGCCCAAGGACACACAGCCAGGAAAGGGCAGAGCCGGGATTTGAAGCCGAGCTGGTTCCAGAGTCCATGTTCATAACCATCAGCTTGGAGTCGGACATACCAGAGTTCAAATTCTGGCTGGGCCCCCCACCCACCGTGTGCCCCCAGGCAGTGACATCACCATTTGAAAATGCCTCAGTTGCCTCACCTGGAAAATGGGATGAAATCAGCCCTGCGTTCCAGGAAGATGCGGGTGTGTAACCACTCTGGTGCCTGGCACAGAATAAGGACTCCATAAATAGAGCTGTAAATGACTGTGTTTGGGATAATAGTGATAATAGCAATAATAGCAGTTACCACGGGCAGGGCCTCAGGACAGCCACGCTACTCGCTTTGCTAAGGGCTTTATCTTATCTGGAACCTGCCCCCACCCCATGGGGCAGACCTACAATGACCATCACCCCGATCTGCACACGAGGACGCAGAGGCCCCAGGAGGTGAAGCCACTCACCCAAGGGCACCCAGGGAGTAGACACACCCGCTTTCTCCCTCCGTCCAGCTCTGGTCCTTAGGTGACTGGACATGGGTGAAAGTTCTGTCTCAAGATAAGCAAGTCTGAGCTTGAAAGAGAAAGGGAGAACTTCTGCCCCGTCAAGGTGATGTCTGCAAACCCAGGTTTTGTTTCCATCTTGGCCTGGTGTGTTTACTTCTGCTTTCCTCTGCCAGTGGCTCCAGGCTCCCCACCCAGGGAGTGCTCCCAGGCTTCCCACGGCCTTGTCCACCTGTCCTGGCATGATGGGCTAATGGTGGCCCGCCAAAGTATATGTCCACCTGGAACCATGAATTGGACCTTAACTGGAAAAGGAGTCTAGGGACTTCCCTGGTGGCACAGTGGTTGAGACGCCACACTCCCAATGCAGGGGGCCCGGGTTCGATCCCTGGTCAGGGAACTAGATCCCACGTGCATGCCACAACTAAGGAGCCCACGTGCCACAACTAAGGAGCTCACGAGCTGCAACTAGGACCCGGTGCAACCAAATAAATAAATATTTTTTAAAAAAAGAAAGAAAGAAAAGGAGTCTGTGCAGGTGTAATTAAGTTAAGGACCTCGAGTTGACATCATCCTGAGTCATCAGGGTGCGCCCTAAAACCAATGGCAAGTAACCTTATAAAAAGAGAAGCAGACAGAAGAGAAGACACAAGGGAAAATGCCGTGTAAAGACGGAGGCAGAGGTTGGAGGGAAGCAGCCATAAGCCGAGGACACTTGGAGCCCCCAGGAGCTGGAAGAGACGGGAAGGACCCTCCCCTACGGCCGCTATAGGGAGGATGGTGGCCCTGCTGACACCTTGACTTCAGATTTCTGGCCTCCAGAACTGCGAGAGAATAAATTTCTGATGTTTCAAGCCACCCAGTTGGGGGTACTTTGTTACGGCAGCCACAGGAAACTCATACATCCTGTCACTTCTGTGAAAATGGAATGCCCTCTGTCCTGCCAACCCAGGGAGGCCCTGGGCCTTGTCCAAGGCGGGATGCCATGGGCCTTGGGCCAGCTGGGTCAATCTCTCCTTCAGGCCTGTAGCAAGGGCTGGGAAGGAAGATGAAGTGTGCCGGGCCCACGGGCAGGTGTGCACTCAGGGCACCTGCACTCCGTGAAGCTGATGTCAACCCTCCTTTCCGATGACCTGCCTGCCCTCTTGTCTCCCCCGCCGGTGACACACGTTTGTGGGCTGGGGTTTGGGCAGCGGCCTGGGCTACAGGAGATCATCGAGTATGGTAATTTGCCTGGGGAAGAGCCAGCCAGCCAGCCTTGCCCAATCAACCTATAAACTGAGGGCTCTGCTGGCCGTGAGCATCTCAGCCAGCCCCACGAGGCCCAGGGTAACAACAACAAATAAGAAGCCTGGTGGCCGGCTTTTCACCAAACCTGTTTCCCTTCTCTCTTCGGCTCAGACCCAGACTACATTTCTCAGCCTCCCACGCAGATGTGTGGGGCCAGATGACCACATTCTGGCCAAGGGAACGCAGTGGAAGTCATCACTCGCCGCCTCCACGTTCCCCTTCTGGGTCTGCCCACCAGATGTCAGCTCCCAGGATGACCTTGAACCCATGTACAGGAGACACAGCGCCTCCATCACGCCCCCAACTGTTGTTGAGAGCAGAGGCCCCTGCATGGGCCCCCACCAATTATATAGTACAGTGGCACACGATTAAGAAATATATTTCCACTGGGGAGTGTGTATAGAAGGCAGCTTCTAGCGTGATGAGCCACTGAGCTACCCGGGGCTCTTTGTTACAGCAGCTAATGTTACTTGCACATACATCCCAAGAGATCTCCTTTACGGATTTACTTAATGACCAGCATTGCACTGGATGCTCTAAATACCTTATCTTAGATCATCCTCACACTAAAAATAAATCTTTCATGACCCTCATTTTTCAGATGAGCAAACTGAGGTCCAGAGAAGTCAAGTGACTTGCCCAAGGTCACACAGCCAGTAAGAGGAAAATCCGATTGCCATCCAGACCCCGCATTTTACACTGCTCTCTCTGGTGGCCCCCTCAGCTCTCTTCAGCAGGAGCTGGCAAAGGGGCTTAAACCCCCCCTTTTTTTTTTTTTTTTGCGGTACGCGGGCCTCTCACTGTTGTGGCCTCTCCCGTTGTGGAGCACAGGCTCCGGACGCGCAGGCTCAGCGGCCATGGCTCACGGGCCCAGCCGCTCCGCGGCACGTGGGATCCTCCCGGACTGGGGCACGATCCCGCGTCCCCTGCATCGGCAGGCGGACTCTCAACCACTGCGCCACCAGGGAAGCCCCAAACCCCCTTTTTAATGAAAAGCCAAGCAAGGAGACGAAAACGAGCACACCGCACGTTGCTGCCTACACACAGAACCGCATGCCTGACCTCCAGGTCGAGGCCGCCGCTGGAGCCGGATGCCGGGCCAGCTCAGGATCTGGGAACTCTCTACGATAATGGTTTTACAAGACATACGCCATGATGTCACCAAAGCGCTGCCTCCCCGTGGGCTGCACGGATGCCAGAGAAATCAGACAGAGGCTGCGTCTGGGACTGCCGGGCCACACAGCTCCTCCCTGCGGGGGGACCCCCCGCCTGTCCTCGCCCCCGCGCCGCCACCCCGGGATGCTGGCAGCCCTCAGTCTTTTCATAACCTCAGACAGCTCTGGTTGTCAACGTCTTGCTGCGTGCAGAGCCAGCAAGTACAGAGCTGGCAAGCGTCTGTGGAAAGGCACGGAGGAAGGTCTCCGGGGGCTGGGGAGGGAAAACGCGGGGGTCAGGCGCGGCAGCACCTTCTGTGGACACGGCGACAGCCCCTGTGTGGCCTGCCCTCTCAGATCCTACTCCAGCCGCCATCCTGCTCAGCTGCCTGGAGGCGGGCTGACAAGGCTTTCTTCTCCCCACCGGTGCCTGCCCATCGGGGACCCAGGGACCAGGCGAAAAGCCTGTGCGAGGGAAAAAGGCATTTGTGAACAGTTCTCCCCACTGCCTGCTGCTGGCGTCTGCTGAGCAAGGAGTCACTGCCGGGACGTAATTAGCCGTTGGTGGATGACACACAGATCTGCCTGTCTACCCCCTGGGCCTGACTGCTTCAGGTCTGTGTAGCCCTCTGGCCAACACGATGCGGTTCTTAAGAGGTGGCTTCCTGCCTGCTTCTCTTCACGCCGGGCACAGCTTTCAGTAGGACAGAGTTGGAGTGGGGGAGCCCTGGCCCCCCTTTTATTCTTCTCTACCTGTACCTTGCAAAGAAATCCCGGTGGGCCCTCCCACTTCTCTTCCCCCTGCACCTCCCTTGCCCACCATCTCTCTGCCGTCCCCCAAGCCCTGAGCTGCCCCTTCTTCATCCTCCGAGGGCTCATGCCTGAACTGACGAGACTCCTGCCATGTCCCCAACAAGAGACATTCTCCCCGGAGAACAGCTCCTCTTTCGGTCGTTTTCAAAGCACGCATGCGGCACAACTGACATTGGGGCCAGATCATTCTTTCTTGTGGGGGCTGCCCTGTGCATTGCAGGCTGTTCAGCCCTGGCCTCCACCCATGGGATGCCAGGGGCGCACCCCAGCTATGCCAAGGAAAAGGTCCCCAGACATGGCCAAATTCCACCCCCCGCAGGGGTATAACAATTGCCCTGGTTGAGAGCCATTGATGTTGCATAAAGGATCCAGCTGAGAGAATTCCCTGGAGGTCCAGTGGTTAGGATTCCGCTCTTTCGCTGCCGAGGGCCTGGGTTCCATCTCTGGTCAGGGAACTAATATGCCCCGAGATCCCCAGGCAAGCAGCTTGGTGCAGCCAGAAAGGATCCAGCCAGGGCGCTCAGTGACCGGACCTTTCGACTTAGCGCTACCGTTGGCCTCACGCAAACAAATGCTCTCTCTTGGCCCCAATTTTACCATATGAAAAATTAGAGGGGCTGGGCTTCCCTGGTGGCGCAGTGGATGGGAGTCCGCCTGCCGATGCAGGGGACGCGGGTTCGTGCCCCGGTCCGGGAGGATCCCACATGCTGCGGAGCGGCTGGGCCCGTGGGCCGTGGCCGCTGAGCCTGCGCGTCCGGAGCCTGTGCTCCGCAACGGGAGAGGCCACAGCAGTGAGAGGCCCGCGTACTGCAAAAAAAAAAAAAAATTAGAGGGGCTGAATGGGGTGCTGTGGTCTTCCAGCTGCCTCTGATTCTCTGAGGCTGATGGTTCCAAAGTGGGGATGAGCTTGGGATTCAGGAAATAGGGTCATAAGGAAAGGAATCTAGTGATGCCGCAGTGTCATACAGGAAAAAGGAGGGAGGGGCCCGTATGTTAGAGGTGGGCGACCTCAGTGCCTCGGGGCCTTTTCTCCAATCCTCTTTCTCTCTAACCTAAACAAAACCTGCTCTGAAAAAAAGTACCCCGGCTATCAGTCATTAACACTCTAGTATGATTTAACTCCACCTCCACTGTCGTCTTACAACCAAGGCTGCGGCCCCGACTGGAGCCATCTCATGGCTAAGCGGAACGGCTGTAGGACGCATTTGGGAAAGGCAGGACAAAAGAGCCTTTCTGCCCACTGGGGTTTAAACGGTGGTTTCAATTTCATAACATCATGTGAGGTGAACTTCCGGGTGCCCTGTGTTACACACAGTCCGTTTCAACAGCTGCCACGGGGGAGGAAACAGCATCACTCAAGAGCTGGGGTTGGGAGAAGTTATGTGGCTTTGGATGAACTTGGATACGGACGCACATCCAGCAGGACCACCAACAAACCGGGCACGGGTGGCCGGCTCCCCCCGGCGTCACGACCATCAGTCTCCTGACAGCACCTGGCAAACGCCAGTTTGTGCTGAGCTAAACAGAGCAACAAGGCCAGAGCATTCTCAGTTGGTGACCACAGTCCTGACCCCTGTGTCTCAAAGACAGGATTTCCGGTTGTTTGTGGGGGTGGATTATCCCAGAATCAGCTCTGCTTCAGATTTTGGTTGGGAGGCAGGATGCCTGTTCCTGGGGTTGCGGCGGGGGGGGGGGGGGGGAACATACACCTGTTTAATTCCATAGAGTGGGAGGCATGTGGGCTTGGGAAAGGCTGCTGGGTCCTAGCGCAGCTCCACCCCCACTGCAGGTGCAGCGTGGCTGTGGCCTTCTCTGGCCTTCAGTCTCCTCCTCGGTAGGACGCTCAGACTAAATGATCCCCCAGGCCTTCCAGCTCTGTGAGTCCATGATTAATAAAACTCAGACACACCATCTGCTCACTCTGACATTTAAGAAACAGAACAGGTTTCCGAGAAAGCTGCCCCGTGCAGCCTGCTCTTCCTCCTGCGCCCCGCTGATCGAGTGTGGGTTCACACCCTCCCCGCATCCCAGCCCCGACACACACACGCATACACAATCACACACAGAGCTGTCTCCCCTGCTCCCCCGCAGAGGTCAGAGATGCGGGAGCTAGCTGATGCCCTAGTCCAACTCGGAACCACCCGGCCTCCTTCCGGACCTTGCACCCTTTCTCACGTCCTCTCCGGCTGGAGGGCGAGACGTGCATCTTGGTAACACGGCCCCGAACTTCCCAACTCAGCTGGCAGTGACTCATCTCTCCCATCAGTTCAGCTCCTCCTCAGTGCCGGGGAGTGAGAATTGCTGCCCGCTTCACAGATGGGGAAACTGAGCTCGAGGAGGGAAGGGTCAGCCCCAAGGCCACACAGGTGACAAGGGGCGTCGCCTCGGCAGAGTAGGCGCGTGTCAAATGTTCGTGCCATGCAGGGCCGGTTCCCACGGCCCGGCTCATCACACAGGACGCCCGCGAGGCTGTATCCTGCAGATGACACCTCGCCACCCGAGGTGGCCTTGTCTCTAACACAAGGTGCTAAGAAGGCCAGAGAAGGCCACAGCCACGCTGTACCTGCAGTGGGGGTGGAGCTGCGCTAGGACCCAGCGGCCTTTCCCAAACCCACATGCCTCCCACTCTATGGGATTAAACAGGTGTATGTTCCCCCCCCAACCCCAGGAACGGTCCTCAGGCCCACTTGCTGTCTGACACAGAACACGGACCCTCCGTGCCAGGCCGATGGCCCTGCTGCGTCCGCTGAGTGGCCTACGATCAAGGGCACCTGAAGCCAGGCCGAGGGGAGGGAGGCGGGGGAGACATTCTGGGCCAGGTGAGACCTGGCCAAACTCGAGAGCTGAGCCTGGGCGGCGAGGGTAAGGTCGGACCGGTGATGGCTGTGTGGCAGCCAGGTGTCCTGATGGACCTGCTCTGTTACCTCCTCCAACTGCCCAGGTCCTGCCCCCGGCTGGGACCCAGAGAGGAGATTCCTAGGAAAGCCCCTGGGCCCAGGATCTGCGACTCCATGTGGGTTGAATCTTGGCAGACCCCACTCAAGTGCCCCCTCTCTGCGGGCCGCCCCCACGGGGTCAGCTGGATTCCAGACTCTCTCTGCTGCTCTGGCCCGGATGCTGCACTTGGCCACCAGCTCCTGCCCTGATCACAGCGTCGGCCGGCCACTCCATGCCGAGCACAGACCTCCCTCTCACCCTCTGTCCCCTGCCACGCCCACTGCTCCCCCCACCCTGCTCGGAGAAGTGGCCTGGACTTCCTGTTTCTCGTAATCTCCAATAAGGTCAGCCCCAAAAGCCAGATAAAAATATCCCTCCAGCTTCTCAAGAGTACCGGGTCAAAAGGGACAGGGAAACTGGAATCCCCAGAGCTCACTGGGCCCACAGGCCACACTGGTCCCAAGGGCATGTACCATCCTATGACATTCGAACTTAGGTTATGATGGCCTTGAAGGTCAAGGGGGACAGAAAGCGAAGCCTGGGTCCCCTGTACAAGTTGGGGGTCTAAGAGAAGACCCTTCCCACAATAAGCCAAGGCCCCAGAGAAGTACCCACTCAGGGTGAGAGGAAGGGGAAGCTGGCCAGCCGAGTGCTGCCTGGGAATGTCAAATCCTGGACTGGATTAAGGAGGCTCTAGAGCGGTTGTGTCTCTAGGCCCCTACCAGCAGCACATACAAGTCCACCTGAAGGAGACGACCTTCAGCCCAGGCTCAACTTACACCTCCAAATTTTTAAAAAAATATAATGACTAGCACACAGTCGAAGATAACCAGACCCCAAGAAACGCACACTTCCTGGTCGGGAGTCAGCAGCTGCAACAGCCTACAGAAGCAGATCTGCAGTGACTCGAGAGGCTGGAATTATTGAAGTCTCCGCAACTCCGCTGGCTCCCATCAAGAGAGAAAAGACAAGCTGAAGGGACGTGCAGAGAACAGGAAACCCTAACAAGAGCAGCATCAGAGTCGAACATCTCGCCAGGATGAAGTCTCCACAAGGGCAGGGACTCTGCCTGTTCACCACCACCTCCCCTAGAACCATGCCTGAGCCCCAGCGGGAGCTCAGTAGCTCCCTGTGGACTCTTTAGGACCCGAGACCCTCAGGGAGGTGAGAGTGGGGCGATCGGCCTGTTCCAGGGAAGTCTGGGGAATCATTCTAGTCAGTGAGAAAACAGGTGAGAGGAGGGGATTAACCCCAAAGTTCCCTTCACTGTGACATTTCTCTGTGCGAAGGTAGGCGCTCGTGAAAAACACAAACTCAGCCCTAGAACGGCCTCCACAGTGGAGAAAAACAACCCAGAGGTGTAATGGCTGCCGCAGAAAGCGAAATCCTTTAGGCCAGAACAAGCAACCCCTCACCGCTGTAATTTCGAGTTATCCGTTCTTTACTATAATCCCTGGCCTTGGCTCTCCAAGCATCTACCAGGGAATCTTTCTGTAGGGGCAATTTTGGTGCCTGCAATTAGCTGAACAGGCATCTTTTGTCCCCACTAAAGTACTCAATTGCAGGTGTAATTAGGTTCCCTCACCCCTGAAATCTGCAGAGAGCTGCCCGCCTTGACTAACTGCACCCACAATTAAGTGCTTACGGGCATGTGGCTGGAGCCGGCAAACATGTGTGCGCAGCTAATAGCGGGGGCACCTAGCAGCCTTTCAAAAATAGACACTGTGTTGGAGAGATCCAGCCTCTTTCCATTTGTTGTTCAAACGGCTCTGTCCAGCTGGGAATAATGAGAAAAGACAAACAAGCCAATTAGGCTAGGTCCATACATAAATAAACCGCACAGCTCCTTAATTAAGCCACTTATAGGAGTGGGCAAGGCTGGGAGAAGCGGAAAGGAGAGCGATGGCCCTGTAGGGCCAGGGCCTGGCCTGGAGGAGCCGGGGGTGAGGATGCCGTTTTGGCCAAGATGGCGAAGCCACGTGGGAGTCCTCCATCCATCACTGGGGGCTGTGGACCACTTTAGCCAAGGGATGCCGGCGGGTGTGGGGGGCAGACTTGGGGGCCGGAGGAGGACTATGGGGGTGGGGAGGGGTCTCCAGATGCTCCCCAGGGTGAGAGGGAGGTTGGGTTAGGGCAGGCAGCCTAAGTCCCGCCACCAGGAGACGGCAGTATGGGACTGAGCCTCCTTTGTCCTCTTCCATGGCTGCCTCGGCCTGGCACATGACCTCTTCCCTGAAAGCGGCCGCATCTGCTCTCTCCTCCTCTGCCGCCTCCTCCTCCCCGGGGCCTCAGAAGGGTGGTGAAGTCCAAAATCAAATCACCTGCCTGTTTCCACAGCTTGGTCCCTCAAGGCGCCTTCAGTGGAGACGCAGGCCCTGGCCAAGCCTCCTCAGCCACAGACTGTACCCAGGCTGTGTGGACGCACAGTTCAAGACAAAGGAGGGACACGTGTGGTCAGGGACGAGGCCAGGACGTGCCGGGGGGTAAAGGGCGGTCGGTGACGGGGGGTGATCTCTGTATCTCCGACACACCAGCAGCCCTAGCCCCATCATACACTTGCCACACTCCCTGCCACGCTGCTGCACTGCTTCTCGACAATAAAACCCAGCAGATTGCAGTGGCTGTAATCAGGAAAGGAAGCAAAGCCGCCCGCTCCCGCAGCAGCGCCTCTGAAAGTGATTTGCCTTTTGCGGAGCTCAGCAGTCCCGGCTGGAAGCAAAGGGCAAAGGCAATATTTAGATAATTAAAAACCCATTGCTGACGGCCCAGCCGGGTGGCCACAGGTGGCTTCGGGGCGGACCCGCAATGGCTCAGAGTGGCCAGCGCGCCTTCTCTCCTCCCCTTCCAGCTACGGTGAAAGGAGGCAGGCAGGTGACCACTGGGAAATTCTGCCCCGAGAACAATTGGGCCGAAGCCTGGGATTCTGGCTCCACAGTCCCTACCGGACCCGGGCCAGGTCGCGCCTCTGCCTCACCTCTCCTCCAGCCACGCCAGCCTGCCTGGACTCTTCCTGCCTCGGGGCCTTTGCACTGGCTGTGCCCTCTGCCTGGACCTCTCTTCCCCAGCTATCCACACAGCCTCCCTCCCCCCATTCAAATTCCACCTCCTCCGGAAGGCCCGCCCTGACTGCCATCCAAAGAAGTTTCACACGGCCCTCCCTAGTCACCCCATCCTCTCACTCTACAGCGGGGTTTCTGTTAACACTTGATCCCTGAATCTACACCCGACATTTCTGTCATCTTGTTCATCTTTCTCTGTGGGCCTAACCCGGCGTCTCCACCACTGCATCAGCGGTGCCTAGTGTGGTGGCCGGTGCTCCATGGGGACTCGGTTCTGAATAAGTGAATGAATGAATGATGCCGGAGTTGGATACAGAGCAACCCAGGGCATGGCCTCAGAAGGGGGACCGGGCTACAAACCAGACGGGGAAGGTACTCTGGAAGCTTCTGGGTTGGGGGGTGTCCCTCTCCGTGGGAGCTGGAGTTGGAAGGCGTCCCTGGCCGCAGCCCTCCCCCAGCTTTGCGGCCCTGGGCAGCAAAGGTGACCACAGGTCGATCTGGCCAAGCAGCCTGTGTCTCCTCACTTAGCCTCTGAATTTTTAAAGCTTGACTTGGAGCCAAGAATCACTGAGCTCCCAGGAACCCAGCCTCACGCCTCTGTGTGACCCCCTTCCGGCTCCCCGCTCCCAGCTGATGCCTGTGAAAACCCAAACCAAGGCAGGCTCCTCACGGGGACGGCGGGAGCAGGGACTACTGCAGCACACAGATAACCTGAGGCCCCAGTCTCAGGCCCTGGGTCCTCTGCCCCATCAGACATCGCCGGCGGGGACTTCCCTGCTGGCGCAGTGGTTGAGAATCCGCCTGCCAACGCAGGGGACACGGGTTCGAGCCCTGGTCTGGGAGGATCCCACATGCCGCGGAGCAACTAGGCCCGTGAGCCACAACTACTGAGCCTGCGCTCTAGAGCCCGTGCTCCACAAGAGAAGCCACCGCAGTGAGAACGAAGCCCGCGCACCGCAATGAAGAGTAGCCCCCGCTCACCTCAACTAGAGAAACCGCGCAAACAGCAACGAAGACCCAACGCAGACAAAAAAAAAAAAAAAAAAAATCACCTGCAACTGCTTCTGGGCCCCCGAAGGGCAGGCTTGAATTTCATGTCCCCTTTGTCCCCCCACCTCTGCTTCAACGGGGCCTTCCCAGGAAACGTGATGGGCAACGGCCCCCTTCTCGCCCCACCTGTCGGGATGGGTCCTCTGACGGGCTTGGGGGCACACCTATGGCTCCAGACCCCTTGGTCTCCCGCTCCTCCAAACCCCTGGAGCGTGTGCTCCACACACAGGGCCATCCGTGCCCCGCCACCCCCCAGCATGCCAGCCCTGGAGTTTCTGGAGCCTTCCAGATCGTGACCAATGGCAGCCTTGACAGTCTGACTGGTGGCCAAGCCAGCCATGCCTGCATCTCCTCGGAGGCCCCAGAGTGCCCCACCTCTCCCCAGCCCCTGCTCAGTTGGGTTGGATCACTTCTTCTTGGGTGCAGGAAACAGGTGTGACAGCCATTCCAGGCCAGGCAGCCTCCCGGGGGCCAGCTGGCCTGGGTCCAAACCCACCTGTCACTCGTGGCCCCTGACTTCTCTCCACCTCCAGTTCTTCCCAGCACTGAGTGTGGATGAAAGTGTAGAACATTCCAGCCCCCTGCCCCACGCATCCCGTTATCTGTTAACGTGTGGCTAACGTCCCCACGTCACAGGCCCCGTCCGAGGTTGACTCAGGAAAGGGACCGCAAGAGCATGTGTTTGCCAAGTGGCGGACACCTTGGAGCCCCTCTTCCTCCCTGGGAATGGAGGTGGCTTGGCCCCCGAAGCTTCAGGAAGGGCCCTTGCCTCTTCCCACCCCCACGTAACCAACTTTGCCGTCAGTTCACCGAGAGGGTTCTGCTTCCCCTTTTCAAAGGAGTCCTGATCTAAGCCTGAGCGTCAGCCCACTTCCCTAAAGGAAACAAGCCAGTGGGGCCCCATGGAGAACTCAGAGCGTCCTGGCCTTTAGCCAAACCCACGGACGCTTGGCTGGTGACCTGGTCAGTTCTACGAATCCCCAGGCAGTTACTGGGCCTCCCTCTTTGGGACACTTCCCCTTAGTCGTCCCCTCCAAGTTCCCCCTGAATCTCTCATTGCCCTTGGGGTCTGCGTCACCATGGTCCCCTCCAGACACCACTGTCCTGATGACCCAGCCTTTACTGTCTCTTCCGTCTTTGAATCCCAAGGTCTGCTATACAGCAGGTAATCATTGAATGCTTGCCTGGTATACAGCAGGTGTTCCATGAATGCACGTCAGGAGACAGAGGCAGAGGCGCCGGGCCGTCAAGGCCCACACCTGCAGGAGTTGGGGAAACTGATTCTTCTGGCCCTGTAGTCATGCATCACCTTCCAGCAAAGTGAGGGTAGGGGGTGAAAAGGTGGTTCCCCAGTGGCCCCGGGGTAGGGGCTGCGTTGTTTTGGTCTCTCGGTCCCTGGGTTTGGGGCTGGGGTCTTGACCACAGGCAGCTCCAGATTAGTGGGGGTCCCACCCACTTCTGCTTTCGCTGGGTGTTACCACAAACCACCTAGCCAGCCTTCCTCTTATCAGCAACTGTCACGCCCAGAGGGCTGCGGTGGCTTTGTTTTTTCATCCCTCCCTCCAGGGAGCCCTGATAAGGAGGCCAACCTTTACCCTCTGCTGCTTCCCCTAGTAGCCTGGAAAAGCTTCCCCAGTAACTGGGGCCTGGGGCTTCTGCATGGTAACTCCACTGACCCCAGCCCTTGCCCTGCAGGAGGAAGCTGGGAGGGCCCGGTTCCCCATTCAGGCGAACCTCACCCCCCCAGGACACCTCACAGTGGCCCCAGGAGGCCAAGATGGTGGCCTGGAAGGGGCGTGCTGGGCGGAAAGCCAGGCCTGACAGCTGGTGGGTCTCCGCGAGGAAGCCTGTTTGCAGGACTAGCTCGCTGGCTGGTTTATAATCTTGGCACCGCTGAGCAGGAAGCGTGGAGCCAGCCAGAAGCGCAGAGGGCAAGCCTTGCTCGTGACCCCGCCCCCCCCATCTCAACAGCAGCCTCTCTTCCCTGTCTCGGTGCCGGGAGCCCTTCGGCGCAGGGGCCGGGTCTCGCTTATGTCTGCATCCAGCATCAGGGAGAAGCCTGGTCTAGGGAGTTGCTCAGAGGGCTGTGGGCTGCGTGCAGAAGCGAGAGCCCTGTTCCGTCAGCTGGTAAGGAGCCTGCGCCTCACCACACACACCTGGCCCTCTAGCTCACAGCCCCTAACGCTCCATCCCAAACAGCCCCGAGTGCCTATCCATCAGCAAAAGAACGGATAGAAGGACTTCCCTGGTGGCTCAGTGGTTGAGAATCTACCTACCAATGCAGGGGACACGTGTTCGAGCCCTGGTCCGGCAAGATCCCACATACTGCGGAACAACGAAGCCCGTGCACCACAACTACTGAGCCTGAGCTCTAGAGCCCACGAGCCACAACCACGGAGCCTGCGTGCCACAACTACTGAAGCCCGCGTGCCTAGAGCCCGCGCTCTGCAACAAGAGAAGCCACTGCAATGAGAAGCCCACGCACCGCAACGAAGAGTAGCCCCCGCTCGCCGCAACTAGAGAAAGCCCGCGCGCAGCAACGAAGACCCAACAACGAAGACCCAATGCAGCCAAAAATAAATAAAAAAATAAATAAATTTATATTAAGAAAAAAGAACGGATGGACAGCTGCGCTCTCACACAGGAATATCGCTCAGCAAACTGGACAAGTGTCACAGACAGAATGTTGCACAGAGGCATCCAGGCTGCAGAGCGCCCTCGGTACACACAACTCCCCTTGCACGAGGTCCCAGCGCACGCGAAGCTCCCCAAGGACACGTGCAGAGGAACGGGAGGTAGGGGCGCGCACAGATGCGGGCACACCCACGCGCGTCGCATTGTCCACAACGGGCCAAACGCGAAAGCAACTGTGCCCACCAACAGATGAACGCATAAACAAATATGCTATCCACACACAACGGACTAGCATTCAGCCTTAAAAAAGGAACGAAGCACTGACACCTGCTACCACATGGATGAACCTTGAAGACACTGTGCCGAGTGAGATAAGCCAGTTACGAAAGGACAAATCCTGTATGAGTCCACGGATATGAGGTCCCTAGAGGAGTCACAGTCATAGAGACAGAAAGTAGGATGGTGGGCTTCCAGGGGCTGGGGGAGGGGGCTGGGGAGTTCAGTTTAGGAAGATGGATGGTGGGAACGCTCGTGTAACACTGAACACTGATCTGAACATCGAAAAATGGGTGAGACGCTAAATTTTTTGTATATTTTAACCACAGTTTGAAAATAAGAAGCAGCTAACCTCGAGGGATGGAAGGCAGATCAGTGGCCGGGGTGGGGAGAAGACTGGCCAGGTACACCTGGGAAGGAACTTTCTGGAGTGACAGCAATTTCCACACGTGCACTGAGATGATTACACAGATGTGCACATACGTGTCAAAGGCCAAAGAACAGAACGCTTTAAATGGGGGCATTTTAGTGAACGCAAACCCTACCTCAAAAAAGCTGATTTTAAACGGTAAGAAAACCTTCGAACGCTCGTCTCAACGCACATACGTTTTTATTTACAAGGTATTTTTATGTACTCTATATTAATCATCTCTCCGTTATAAAACATATGCAAAAAGAGGGTTTTTTGAAGAGATGAGAAACATAGAGTTCTAGCATATTCTTCCTGAGTTAATGGGTCGCTGGGTCTCCACTTTGGAAGACAGGGGTCACGGCAGTCTGTGGGAGATTCCAAGTGCTGGGGGAGCTCGAGAGGAAGAGCTGGGGTGCGGGGCCGGGTTAGGGGCACGGGGGGCCCGCCCTGCAGAGAATCGCAAGGCCCTGCCGTCTGCTGATGCGGCCCTGAGACCAAGGCCACGGGCACAGGACGTGCAGTCGGGGAGCAGTCCGGTACCACACAGCCCTTCCCTCTCTGCCCCACACATATAAGATGTAACCCTCCCCCCCAAAAAACAATACCCACATGCGCAAGTGTGCCAGAATGTTCCCTATGGAGTCCAGAGCCCCAGGCCAGAGGGATGGGCGCATCCTACCTTTCCTGGGGGGCTCAGCCTCTGCCCAGGGTGGCAGCTGGAAGCAACGTGGTGGAGAGGCAATCCCAGACCCGAGATGGGTAGGGGTGGGAGATGGGGGAGCCCAGCTTCAAGAGGCTTGGGGGCAGGAGAGGAGCACCCGGGTTCAAACCCTGCTCTACCGCTGTTCGGCCGCGTGGCCCTGGCTGCATCCCCCTGTGCTCAGCTTCTCCGTATTTAAGGGGGTGACGATGGTCCCCCGGCTGGTACTTTCTCTCTGGCCTCCGCCCACCCCGACTCCGGCCCCTTCTCCCTCAGGCTCCGTGGGGCACCCGGGGAAGGACAGTCTCTGCAGCCCAAGTTCAAGTCCACGGGGCGGGTCTGTGTTTATCTTTAAGTCGTCCTTTTCCTGCCCCGGGTCCAGCACCTGGCCCCTCCCTGGGCCCATTGTCTCAGGACCCAGGGCCATCCGGTCGTCCTGGGGGAGAACAAGGGAGCCCCCCACCCCCATTTCCTCACACCAGCTTGGACTCCAAGTCCCTGACCCAGCCCTTGGCCAAATAAACAGAAGCGCACACAAAAGACATCCCGGCACAGACCTCAGGGCAGCGAGGGGCAGCTCGAGGGCAGAAGCGGGGCGGGGCACGACTCCCAGAGCCTTCTGCTTCGGATGCCCCGGGGCCGTCCGCCACCCCACCAGCTGTGGGTGCCCGGGAGCCAGGGCCCATCCAGAAAGGTCGGCAGAGCTGCCCGAGGACCCTGCCTGGATGGCTGAAGCCCTTCTGAGTAAGAGGCCCTGTGTCAAGTGAGGGCTGCGCACCGCCCCAGGGTATGAGAAGCCACAGCTGATGCCGCCTGCACCCCACCACAGGCTGCCCCCGGTGGGTTACGCTGCACCTGATAGTCTCTGTCCCACGACTGGGGGACAGCGGAGGGGCATTCCCCGGCCGTCTCTTGGGAGCCGCCAGCAAGGCCAAGTTCCAGCTGCCTACATGGGGCTCAAGGACGCCCCCTCTATCAGCTCCTTCCCCTCCCCATCTCCTGTCCCCGCTGGTGTCTCCTGGGATCACCTCCCAAATGAAGCTCTTGCACCCAAGTCCTGAATCCGGACAACTAAATCCAGCCAAAGGCAGGTGTGTGCCAACAGCATCCCTGCGCGGGTGGGGGTGGGGGGGTCAGCGGGCACAACAAACTCGGTGAGGCACAGGGCTGCTTCATGCCCTCCAGGCAATGGCGGGGGTGGGGGGTGGGCGGGGAAGAAGCCAGAAGACAAAGTACCCCCAGGGGAGGTGCTGGGGCTCAGCCCTGGGACAGGGAACAGGAAGAGACTTGTCCTCACTTGGACCTCATGGCGTCTCCCTGCCTCAGATGGGTTTGGATTTTCTCTCCCCCCATTAGACCCGACTATCTCCAAAGAATTGCAGGGTGGTAGCTGTAATTGCTTCCTTCTCATTCCATCCATTAACGGGAACTCAGATCCACGGGCTGGCTGCCTACTGAGGCTTCAGGTAGCAATTTTCCATTTGTGTTTCAAATTTTAATGAACACGCCTGTCCCCTGGGCCCAAGACGCGGGCTGTGAGTGGGTCGCAGGCGTGCCACCCAAGGCTGGGGCTCCCATGGGATTTCCACCAGAGCTTGACTTCTCCAGGGAATAGCTCTGAAGAAAAATGGTCCTCACCGCAGCCTCCCCGGCTCCCAGCGCCCCGCCCCGCTGGCTCCGTGTTGTGTAGGCTGCAAATCGTAAGATTATTATTTCTTTCCGACAGCCCCGAAGTATCCTATATCCCAAGATGGAGAGTAAAGTTCAGCTCTGATAAGATTGCATCACCGGGGAGGAGATACATTCTCACCCTTGCTCCCTCGGCCTCCTCCGGCTCACATAATTCCTTTCTGATCTTACCCAGGGCATCCAGTCAGGCTGGGAGGCAAACGGGATAAATCCATTTTAGAGAGATTGATCAATATCGTTAGAAGCCTTTTAAATGGTTCCACCGGCTTCAAGGAGTCGAGGCAGACAGCTGAGCTGGAAATTGGGGGGCCAGGGGTGACGGGAGGGCAGGCGCTACCCGTAGGGATTTTCAGAGAGTCCTCCCATTTCCTACCAGCCCTCAAGAGCTGGTTCTGATCAGGGCGAGGAGGCTGGGCACATGTGGGCAGGTCACGCACTGCTCAAGGAGCTGGGCTGAGGGGCTCGCAGGCTGAAGTCCGGCAGCTCCTGAGCTCATGACCTGGAGAAAACAGGAGGACACGTGCTCCTCCCGACATGGGCAGGAGCTGCCCAGCTCCCAGGGCCAGGTGCCAGTGGGGAAGGCAGACCCTGTGGAACCAGAGCTTCAGACTTTTGAAAGACAAGCTAGAAACCTGGGTTAAAAAAAAAAAAAAAAATCCCTGGGCTTTTAAACATTGGCAATAATTTTTAAAAAATAAATAAAGCGCTGTGTGGGGACCAAGTAAAACACAGCTGCAGGCCAAGTATTGAGGTCTTCCACCAGCCCCAACCGGGAAGTTCTGCTCCTTCTTAGGACCTGCTACCCACCTGCCGCCGAGCCACCCCCTCACACTGCATCCCGCCGCCTCTCTGCGGAAACTCTCCCACGGCCTGACCCCCTTTTCTCTCATACCCCCAGCATAATCCACCTGTCAGTTCCTCCTTCAAAACGTACCTGGCGTTGGACTACCTCTGACTCAGTCCTGCTAGCCTGGACTATTGCAGTATCTCCTCGCTGGTCTCCTGCTGCCACCAGCGCCCCCTGCAGTCTATTCTCAGTACAGCAGCCTGAGGAGGCCTGTCCCACCATCTCACCCTCGCTGGATTCCTGGCTTTCACTCCTGCCTCAGGGCCTCTGCACTTGCCCTTCCCTTGTTGTAACCTGGTCACCTCCTCTGCCACACATCCACGTGACCACAGAGGGGCTCTATTAATAATCACACTGGAATAAGAGGCACAAATTGGGACTGCCTGCGGCAAACAGGATGTCCCCGTCACCTTTTGTTTCTTCCAGCCTCTCTTCCCTGGACACATCCCATAAAAAAAAGCAATTCCCACTCCCGCTGCCCTGAGCCCCCTTACCCTGTTACATTTTCTCCACATCACTTTTCACCATCAAACCTTGTGCTTGTTTATTTATCTGGTTTTGTTTGTTTTTTATCTACAGCCTCCATTAGACTGTAAACTCCACGAGGGCAGGGATTTTTGTCTGAGAAGCTCACTAATTGCCATGTGCCCAGGCAAGAAAGCACTAAATGGGTGAATGTCTCCCCATTTCCTTCAGGGTCCCTGCTTAGAAGCTGCTTAGAATGATGTTCAAGGCCCCTCACATCCCTACCCATCTCTCCAGCTGTATCCCCAATTCTCCCTCTGCGATGAACCGCCTGCAGTGTGTTCAGCACAACTCTATGCACATTCTCTTCTCTTTTCCCAAAAAGCCCTTCTCTTCCCCATGTACCAGGCAAACTCCTATTCATCCTTTAAAACCCAGTGACAAAATCCCCTACTTCAGGAAACATCCCCTCTGTCCCTACTCCCGACTACAGTTAACCCCTCCTTCCACTACCACTCCCATATGTGCTAATGTGAGCATTTACAGCCTTCCATGTCCGTCTTCCAGGGCACAGTCTGCTGTGTCCCTCAGATTCCATGTGCCTGCGCTTTGCAGTCAGCCCACTGTTGTCATTCAAAGCTCCCCACCAAGGGCAGCTGATGGTCCCAGGAAAAAGGCATTGTTGCCACAATCGCTCCCCAGGGCGGCTTGATTCAGGGGTGGAAGGAAAGGAATTGCCTTCTGGACGTCTCTGTGCTCTCTGGCACGGAGTGACCCCCTGCTCTGAGATGCCAGTGGTGCTGGGAGAGAACACCAGGAGACCCAGCTGCCGCCCCCGCTCCGGGCATGCTGCCCTCGTCCTCACCCCCCCTCCCTGGGAGGGTGCGTCTCAGAGCACATCTCTCTTCACCGTGTCATCTTGGCTTCCCTCCCCCACGGCAGGGGCAGCACCTTTCCCATAAATCATCTGCTAAGAGCGCAGGCGGCCCTACAGCCTCTTGCACGTGGGTGCACACGGGTCAGGGGGCCAGGGCCGGGGAGGCAGGAGAGGCCAGCGGGAGCCTGGCAGACGATTCCTCCAGGAAGCACGAGGCATCTGTCCTGCCTGCAACCAGCTGCCCCTGCTTGAAGCGCCTCCCGCTGCTCTAGGAAGACAAGGAGGTGAGAGCGGGTCGGGGCGGCACCTGACCCATTGGGAGAGAAGGCCACTCGGAGGCGGGGAGTGGCCAGCGCGCCCCTCCCCAAATCCCTGCGCCCACAGCCGACGATAGTTTTGTAACACTGTTTTGGCACGTCCACTGTGAACTTAATTTAACATCCATATTGCTGCTACTTAATTAAATAGATGAACTCATTCTACGTTTACAAGAATTAATTCATCCTGAACAAAACTGGCCATGTTTGGTTCTTTATACACTAGCAGCTCCCTGGAACAAATGGTGGCCTTTTCGAGTTAACGGCGGGGACAGGTTAAAAGCTAATTATCGGCTCCGGTTGCCTGTGTGAGAGAGCAGACGTCTTTATCCATCATCAGAAGTGAGGCGAGGGGCCGTCGAGTTCCACTTTCCCGGCCAGAGGGCGGTGGGGCTGGCAGCCCCTGCCTCTACCCAGGCCTGAACCCTCCACGGTGGGTGGGCTCCTGCCTCTGCACGGGGGCTCTTTCCATCCCCACCCACCGCCCCTCTCTCCTTGGGAGTGTTCACCTGTCCCACCTCCAGCCCCAGCTGCCTGCATCACTCCACAGGGGTCCCATCAGGCGGCTAGGCTGCGCGCGCGTGTGTCCGCCCTTCCCAGCCAAAGCGATCGATCTGAGGATGGGGTCTGTGGTCTACATCTCTGCAGCCCCCTGAGAGCTGAGGGCAAGGGGCGTGGTGGGACCAGCTGGGTCCAGGCTGCCAGGGCGTCCCTATCTCACGGGGTTGGGGTCAGGGTTAGGTCTCCCCGAGCTAACCCTGGGGAGTGCCCAAACCAGGCCCTGGCTCACAGTAGGTGCTCAGGACCTGTGGCAGGTACTAGCGTGTCTCCTAGTTTGCTGCTGGGCACAAAAGGCCTGTCTTGTAAAGAGAAAGTCAGGGACCAGCTGCCGTGACCCAGGGAGATCACGGCTCTGGCCGTCTCAAGGCAACCCTACCGGATTGGGACCAGCTCTGCCCCGACTGGCAGACGGAGGGGTAGCTTGGGGGCCTTCACCGCCCGCCACACGCCAGCCCCGGGTTGTAGGTTCCCAGAACATGAAGTCTGTGGCGAGGTGACTGGGGCACCCAGCCCAAATTCCGCCAGGCGCTGCTCTAAGCGTTTCCAGGTCAGCCTCACAGCAACCCTGTGCAGGGAGGGACTACTCCTACCCCCACTTTACAGGAAGAAATTGAGCCCAGAGAGGTTAAATAGCTTGCCCAGGGTCACACAGCCAGCAACCGTGGAGAAGAGATTCTAACCCAGACATTCGGGGGGCAGAGCCCACAGTCTAAGCACCCCCAGGGGTGTGTGGCTGTGTCTGAGCTCCATCTGAGACTCTGACCCCCAGGCACATGGGCAATGACCCCCCCAGACACCCTGAAGAGCTGACCCCCCAAAGGAAAGCTTGCTGACCTACCACGGGGGTCCTGCCCCCATGGAATAAGAAAGCCTGGTGTCGGCCCTCCTTGCATCTGTCAAGATGCTGCTGACCCAGCAGGCAGCTGGGCCCCGGCTGACGCCAGCTCTCCTACAAAGCCCTGCTCTCCAGCCGGGCCGGCCACCACCCCGCCCCCTGACCCTTTGGGGCCGCTGCCAGAGAGGGCTCGGGCGTGGGAGAGGGGAGCGAAGCCCAGCAGAGGAATCATCTGTGCTTCCCAAGGCAGTCACCCCACCAGCCTGGGCCGCAGACAAGTGGGACAGAGGGGTCCAGCTGCAGGCAGGGGCGTGGTGTGTCGCCAACGGCTCCCTCGGGCCAAACGAGGCCACCGAGCTGCCCAGAGGCCACTGGCCCCCGCCCACTGGGCCAGGGCTCCATGTGGAGGCCGGGAGGCTGTGAATCGAGCGAGGCCAGCAGGCGCTGACATAACCTCCACGGCCGGCTGCCCAGCAGCCGGATCGCCCCAGGAGCGGTTGCTTGTTGGGAAGAGGGGACCGGCCGGGGGTCACTCACGAGCTTCCATCCTGGGTGGATTCACTAACGGCAAATCCCGCAGCCCCGGGGGCGGGGCAGGGGGTGGCGGCAGGGAGAGCCCAGAAATGCCCAGATGAGACTCCAGCCGCCCTAGACAAGCCCCGAGGTGTGGGCTGGCCGCCTCAGTTTCCCCAGGGTGTGGACGCCCCGCCCACCTCCCCCCCCCAGGTTGTGGAGAGGTCATCAGACCCCCCAGGAGAAGCCAGCTGGCCCCTCGGCCCTCTCCCCCTTGTAACTACAGGCCCGTGCCCTGGCTTCCCAGACCAGGAAAGCGAACAGGTCAGAGCGATACAAACTACCTGCTTCCCGGAACCCATGAGTGGACACGACCCCGCCCACCTGCCTACCTTGTCCAGGTCCCTGCCCCAGACTGGGAGTCCCAGCCCCACCATTGCACACACCAACCTCCAGCCCCTCGCGCCCCGGGTGTGAGGCTGTCTCTGACCGGTGCCCCGGGTGGCCTCAGCACCCTCGGGGGCTCTTCCTGGGCCCCTGGGAGCAGGGCCTCATCTATTAACACCCACGACAGTGGCGGCCCCCTCAGCATTTCTGACAGCCTCCGATGGGCCAGAAGCATTATTATTATTTTTTTTTTTTGGTCACGCCGTGTGGCACGTGGGATCTTAGTTCCCCGACCAAGGATCGAACCCGTGCCCCCTGCACTGGGAACGCGGAGTCTTAACCACTGGACCGCCAGGGAAGTCCCCAGAAGCATCTTTATATTCAGGCCATCTCGTTCTGTGTTTCGCAAGTAGCCCCCACTTCTAGATAAGCAAATAGAGGCCCAGAGAGGTTGAGTTTCTTTCCTGAAGCCACGCAGCCGGCAAGAGGTATGACTGGGATCAGATCCCAGGTGGATCAGGTCTCCAACCTGAGCTCCAACCACGCCCCCTCCCCCCATTGCCTGCTCTGCTGACATCCAAGGGGCAAAGCCCCACCAAGCCCACCCACCCACCAGCCGAAGAGGGCAGGCCACCCGCAGACTACGGCCAGCACTGGCGTTAGAGGGCCGGGGAGGCTGGGAAATGGGGGTACCCCACCCCTTAGGGAGCCAGCCCAAGATGCGGCAGGGAATCAGGAGGGTGAGGGCTTCTTGCAGGCCTCCATCCCAGGCACTCAGTGTCACCCGCAAATGCCCCAGCCCTGGACGGGCAGGGAGGGGGCGAGCCTTTCCCCCCCCCGGGGATGGGGGGCGGTAGGACAACGCTGAGACTGGACGCTTGGGACTCTCTCATCTCCGAATGTCCAGGGGGCCCATGTGGGGTGACATCTGGAACCCAAGGGAGAGTCTGGGGTGCAGGCAGCCAAGACCCAGGGGCCCCCTCCCTTGCTCTACTGCCTGGAATTGCAGCAGCTCCAGCCCCCAGGGCTGGGGTCTTGGGCGGGGTGGGAGGCAGGCGGCCCCCAGGGTCTCCCAGCTCTGTTTCCTTCCCCTGCCCCCACTCTGGCTCCTTAATCAGTCCCCAGGGACTCTTGCCTCCCAACTCGTCCCCATCCACAGACTATCTCATCAGACAGTCAGTCGACAAATATTTACTCAGCACCTACCCGAGCGTTCACAGGGCAGAGATGGGATTTTAAGAAAAGCAGAAGCCAGCGCTGTGCTAGAAAGCGGGGTGGCCTCACACACAGGGTCACACTCTCACAGCACACACTCATGCACACACACACACCAACACACCACACACACACTCAACACACACACACACCACCCCCGTGGTTCAAACCTACCTTCTCTATAGGTGCCTCAGCTTCCCCGTCTGTAGGATGAGCACAATCGACCCAGCTGCTGTGAGAAATCAGCTCACGCAGGATGCGTGCAAGGGGCTCAGGTCGGTGCCTGCCCCTGAGCAAGTGCCCCGGGACCTCTGCTGCCCCTACTTAGGGCCTGAACCGCTACCCCCAGGATGAACAATCGAGGGGTCCCTGGGTGGAGAGTGAGCTGCATGGACCTGCCGGGGAGGGAGTCGCACTGACCCAGGAAGCAAGACAGCTGGGGCTGGCCGGGGCACGGAGGGAAGGGAGGGCTGCCCCGTGGGGGTGTCGGGGTGTGGGTGCGCCTCGGGCTGTGCTAATCTTTCACACCTGTTGACACCCTGACCCGTCCTGACCCTGGCTCTCAGGCAGGTATGGTGGAGGGCGCAGGAGGGGCAGGAGGGCTGCGGGCTATGTTCTCGTTTGCCGCTGACCTGAACGCTCTGGGAGGGAGAGATAACGGATGAGCCACTTCCTGGCAAATCCCACAACTCACCGGGGGCCTGCCCTGCAGGAGGTGGAGGGGAAGACACGCCGGGCGGGGGAGGGGAGGGGCTGCCAACTGCTCATCACGCCCTTCCAGCTGCCCCCCACCTAGTCCCCGCTCAGCTGGCAAGGCCCTCTTCCCACGAGGGCTCCTGGGGTTCGAGGAGGCCCTGGAGGGAATCCACAGGGAGGCAGACGCAGGGTCGCTCCCCCCTGCCACTTTCACCAGCGAGAAGACGCCACTCGTTCCCGTGAGCCGTGCCCAGTTTCTCGCTGGCATGCACAGACACGGGAACGCTTGGCATTGCCAGGGCCCTCATTAGCAGAGCATCTTAAAACAGTATGTGGAGACTCTTCAAGACCCCCTGGGCTGCGGGCCAGCGCGCTCCGGATTTTACAGGGTGAGAACACTGAGAAAGAAGAGCTGGCCTCTCTCTGGCGGGCAGCGCAAGCGCACAGCCAGGCCCCCTGCCCCCAGGGCATGTCTTCCCCTCCTCCTGCAGGGGTGGGGCTGGAAACCCCTTCCTGCCTGCTCTGGAGGCTGAGAGCAGGGAGGCTGCAAACACACATTTTCAATGCAAGGCAAGGACGCCAGAGCAGGAAGGGGGTTTTGGGGACACGACTGCAGAGAAGAAGAAACCGAGGTCCACAGAGGTCCCAAGCGTGCCCAGAGCTAGTCTGCATCAGGTAATGCTGGGCCTAGAACTCAGGCTTCTCAATGCCCACAGGCCAGCCCTGGGCAGGCTTTTGCACCAGGCAGGAGGGAGGGCCATGGTACCCGGGGAGGCTGGGCTGGGAGGAGAGCTCTGGGCCCAGAGGCAGGAGGCTTGGGACTCAATCTTGGCTGTCACAAACTCGCTTCGGGCTCCAGATCTTCATCTGAGGTGAGCCTGGGACATTCTTAGGGTTTAAGTCTCTCAATCTGGACAGAAAACGTGCCCCCAGGCCTGAGCCCAGTGCCCTGTGCCCTCTGCACCCTGCCCTGGGGCCCTGGGAAGCACCCCTGGACTGCAGTCAGCAGCCAGTGGCTGGGACGCCTCCTGCCACTAGTCAAGGCACAGGCACAGCCCAGGGTCAGTTTCTGCTGCCACCATGTTAATCCTGGAGGCCTTGCTGAAGACCCCAGACGCATTCCCCAACCCTCCCCGCCCCTGGAGCGAAGACCTCTCAGCCGATCTCTGCCAAGCCCAAGACTGACGGACAGACCAACAGACGGACTGACTGGGCGAGAGAGAGCCTCCTGAATGCTGGAAGGTGGGGCGGGCGCTTCCTGGGTGGGAACCTCAAGCAGCCGGGGCAAGTCTGGCTTTAACGACAATGTGTCCTAAACACACACCAACCGATCTGTCTACACCTGAGAACCATCCGCTGCACACCACGTGTTGGGTTTCCGACCAACTCTGAACCTCTCCTGAGCGCTGTACTGTCCCCATTCTACAGCGGGGAAAACTGAGTCTCAGGGCAGCAGCTTGCCCGAGGCAGAGCTGCAGACTGAACATGGCCACCTGGAGCTCTCCCCGGCTGTGTGGCCTTGGCCAAGCCACTTCCCTCTCTGTGCCTGCGTTTCCCACAGCCTAACATGCTGACATCACACCCCTGCCTCACAGCCAACGAAATGATTCAGACGAGCACGCGGCACAGTCGGCCACGCGGCCCCTGTATCACGGCCATTTCCGTGCGGCTCCTTCCGTGACCGCTGCCACGGCCAGCCCCATCCCACCCATGCGAGCATCCTCATTGCCTAGACACCCCCACGCTCTCTCTAGGACCCTCACATCCCGAGAGCCCCACCCCCACCAGTCCCCCCCATAGCCCCCTGCACTCTGGACCAGGAGACACAGCTGCCCGGGCAGCCGGGGACGCAGGGCCATCGCGGACACCCCTGCAGGGGAGAGATAACCCGCTGGCGGCAGCTCCCAGCACCTGATGCAGAGGGCCAGGGCCGGTGGCGGGAATTGACAGGAAGGCAGAGCCGGGGGGACGGGCCCCTCACAAAGAGCGCGTCCTCTGTAAGTGGAGATAAACCCTGGGAGGGAGCGGGCGCTCAATCAGTTGCTGAGCCGATGTACCACATGCTGACAGGGCAGATGCGAGGCCTTTCACGGCCACAGGCTTTCATTTGTCATTCACGGAGGAGCCGGGGGCTTCATCTACCTCCCATTATGTGAGGCCACGAGGCAGACACTGGCTCCGCGTGCGAGGGGCTCCCTCGGAAAATATTAATATGTAAATGTCACTCTCCCAAGACCAGAAATGAAATGGAATGACCGGCTGGGAGGTGCTCTGCTAGCAAGATAAAAAAAAAAAAAAAAAGAGAGAGCAAGAGAAAGCTGCTCGGGGCTGGAGGCGAGGGAGCCGGCTTAGGGAGGGAGGGCTCACCGGGGAGCGCGGGATTTTGCGGGGTGGGGGTGGGGTTCCAGCCATTTTCTCTCTCCAGGCAAACAACTTCAGGGCAAGACCTCGGAGCAGGGAGGGGAAGCTTCTGGGCTGCGGCCTGATGTCAGGATGGCTTCACTAGTTCCGAGACAAATAACACAGCTGCTAACGTGTGATCGGGCTGTCACTCTGCACCCGGGGGTCCTTTGGAAGCAATTACGTGCATGGGCTCCTCGGTCACCGCCAGCCCTATGGCCCCATTTCCCGGATGAAAAGGTCGTGGTACACAGAGGCTAAGTGGCTGGGCCAAGGCATGTGATGGCGCAGCAGGAGGTGGAACCCAGGTCCAGGTGTGCCCAGCCCCTGCTGGCCACCATCCCATGTGCCCATGGTGAGAGAGCTGGGCCGGGAGTGGCGTCCTGGGAGCCAGGGGAGGGGTGCGCCCACCGGCCACAGGACTAGCAGGCCGGCACGCTGGCTTAAGGTCTTGGCAGAAGAGATGGGGGCACTCTGCCCCCGCTACGTTTCTGGGGTGTTCTGGGGGTCCCACCAGAGAGTGATGCTGTGGGTTCGCGTGTCCTCTGCCCCGCCCCACTAGATCCTCAGAGCCCAGCCCTGCACAGCCGGCCACAGGGCACCCTGGAAAAATGTAGGGGTATTTCTGGCCCCCCCACCCCGCCTGCTCAGATGATCTCTCCACACACAGAAAACACCACCCCTGAGCCCCGAGAAAACACAGGCGTGAGCTGGCAGCAGCCTCTGGCCCTTCTTTCTGGGGCTGCTGCCCTCCTCCCACGTCCCCACCCCGCCTGCCCGCTGCCAGATGTCATCCGCTGCCAGATGTCATCCGGGCTCCAGGGTGACCCCAGGCCAAGGAGCTCGCAGAAGCGGTTGTGTTTCTTCCTGGCAACACCAGCTCCCTACTTAACCCCGTCAAGCAGGGAGCCCTCAGGAGGCCTGCGCGAGGGACCACGGGAGAGAGCAGGGTGTGGGTGCGGGCTAAGGCCAGGAGGCCCCTGGCTCCCTGGGCACCCCCAGGCTGGAGTGCAGGCCCCTGGGGACAGGGACAGGGACAGAGCAGAGGTGGGGCAGCGCCGGCAGATGGAAACTATGACTTCAGAAAGCTGGAATGCTGCTTGGGAAACATCAATGCTCATTCATTACCGGGAGGCACCCCCAAGACGGAGCCCGTGCACACACGTCCCGCCCCCTCACACATGAGCACGAACACAGACACACGTGTGTGCACACACGCGCACGCACACACAAGCATAAACTCATGTACTCACACACATGTGCGTGTGCAAACACACTGCACGCACACCCGTGCCCGCAGGTACATGTGCATACGTACATGTGCACACACACGTGTGCACAACACACACAGAGGTACACACACACGCACACGTCCCTGCCGAGCTTCTGACTCACAGCCCTGACCGCCGCCCCATCCCTGCAGGCCTGCGGGCAGACCCAGGCGGAGGACGGAGGGGAGGGAGCGGCGGCTTGGCGGGGGCCGGGGGCTCCGGGATGGAACACTGCGGAGGGGAGCAGCCAGGCCTTGTGGTCTGGACTTGGGACATCTCCATCCCGTAATAAGAGATTCTGGCAACAGGGGCCCTTCCGCGAACAATGGGCTGAGCGTCTGTGAGCGCGGCAGGCGCCGGTGTGCGAGGAGTCTGGGCGAGCTGGACGTGCATTGCGAGGAGGGGGGCTTGGCAGGCTCTCGGGCTGCGCCAAACCACCGGCGGGGCCGCTGCTCCCCCAGGGCTGGGCCAGGGGCTGCAGAGCCAGGCCTGCCCTCCCCTCCTCCCCTCCTCCAGGAGCTGCCTGGGGTGGGGGGTGGGGTGCAGGATTCATGTGATAGCTGGGAGGGGAGGGGAGGAGGCTCCCATGAAGGGGGGAGCGGAGGCAGCGGTTTGGGTCTGTTTCCAAGGAAGCCCTGGGGGCTCCTGGCCAGAGGGGGCCCGGGTCCCTGGTCCTCCTCTGAGACTGAACTGGAGGGAGTGGGAGGGGAGAGAAGGGATGCAGGGGGAGGGGAGGGGAGAGGAGAGGACGAGCAGGGAAGCAGAGCAGGGGAGGGGGCAGCGTGGGCATCTTCAGGAGGAGATGCTGGTTGGGAGCCGCAGCCCTGACCTCGGCACCCAAGGCTGACCTCCTCCCTTCTCCAAGCACAGCTCTCCAAGGCTCTCAGCAGCCCTGGCTGCACCCCGGAATTACCTGGGAAGCTTGGGGACTTCGTTTTTTCCAGGAGCCCTCAGGGAATCCACCTTGCATTGGTTCTCAAAGTGGGGTTCCCACGCAGCAGCAGCATCACCTGGGAGCAGCAATGCAGATTCCCAGGCTCTCCCCAGAGCTGTGTCTGCCACACCGTCCTTCCCGGGGATGCTGATGCTGGGTGGAGGCTGGGCGGGACCCCACCTGTGGTGTGCAACGGGGGGGCCTCCAAGAGCAAGGTGCTGTCAAGAGGAGGGAAAGCGCCGGGGGTGGGGGAGAGCCGTGGGGGTCCAAGCAGGGAGCGTCCTTCTGCTTCCTGGAGGGGTGGTAGGGCTGAGGCCGGAGGCAGCTGGTGCCCCAAGTCCTCCTGGCAGTCAGGCGGCCAAGGGAAGGGAGGTGCTGGGATGCCTGGGGACGTGTTCAGGCTGAAGGGCAGGAGAGGGAGGAGAGAGAAAAGTGGCTCATAGTGGGTGAGGTCTGGGGGGCTTCTGCACTGACGGGGGTGCCTGGAAGAGCCCCAACGTGGGCTGTGGCCTGTGAGGACGACAGTGGCGGGGACAGCGAGTGTATCAAGGTGCACTTTACAGACACCGCTCTTCCCACCCTACACACAGGGGCAAACGGATGCACACAGAGGGGGAGTAAGTGGCCCGAGGGCACCCAGCTGCAAAGGCGCTGAGGGGGAGGGAAGGGACGGAGTGAAACCCAGCACAGAGTCAAAGTCCTCGCCACAGCCAATCCAAAGGTGACAGACAGGAGTCAGGGCGTGGCAGAGTCCTCTCTGGGCCACGGCCAGAAGCTGCCCAGGATGTGCCAACGGACCAGAGAGCAGAGCGATGGACAAACCAGACAGAGGCCAGGATGGAGGAGGGTTTCGAAGGCTTCCAGAGGTCCCCAAGGTGACCCGAATGACGAATGCTGGGGTAAGGGTCAGCAGAAGTGTGGGATGGACTTTCCAAAAGCCCTGGCTAGTGACCTGCCCAACTGTCCCCATGCTCGCCAGGCTGGGGACAAGCGAGACTGAGGTCCCTCCGCCCTCCACCCTCTTGCAGATCTGCAGTTAAACTGGCGTCTCCACCAACGTCGTGCAGTCATCAGCCCCCGCCCTCCTGTTCCTGGGTGATGGGAGCGCTTTGATATCGGGCTGGACTCTAATGCGTGCTGTGCGAGGGACCCTTAATTTATTACGTGCTGGTAATTGATGTTTATATAAAGCAGCTCTTACAGTTACTCAAAGTAGGAGATGAAAGGCAGTCAATCAGCCGTTTGCCTCAAAAGAAAGGGGGAAACACCACACATTGCAAAAGCAGCCCCCCGAAAAAATACTCGAAGGCGGCTGGGTTAGCACGTCGGCACTTTGAAGCTCGGGGTTCCAGCCACACAGACAGACGGCAATTGCCGGGACGTGGGAAACCATCACCGGCCTGCCTGTGGCTTTCAGAGCGGGGCAGGTCTGGCGTCCCTCCCGGAGGACCCGGGCCGCGGTGCTGCCCTGTGGCCCAACTGCCACCCGGCCCATCACCGGCTCCTTCCCGGTCACTCGTTCTGTTTCCCCAGGCCACAGCTCCAAGAAACGTGGCTCAAGGCCCAGGGTCAGTTTTGAGGGGTCCCTGGTGAGGCCCAGAATGCCCCCAGAGCTGAGTTGGACCCCCGCACCCCAGCCCCATGGCTGAGGTTTAACGCCCCCCACGCGGGCCGAGGCTCCCCAGAGACGCCTGGCCTCCAGCTGCCCCCCTCCTCTGCCACCCACCCTCAAAACCAGCCCCATCCAGCAGATCCGGCACGCAGGGACCCGGGCTCAGAGCACTGGAGGGAGGCTGGCCTGGGGAGAGGGTGGCCCTCAAGCTGCCTGTCTGGCCCCTGCCCTGCTGCCCGAGCTTATCTACATTCTGTGTTAAATAGGGCCAGACACCGTGTTAGTCTCCTGTTACCCCAGATCTGTGGATTCAAACAACACACATGTATTCTCTCACAGCTCTGGAGGCCAGAAGTTGGAAATCAGTGCCACTGGGCTGAAATCAAGGTGCTGGCAGGGCCGTGCTCCCCGTAGAGGCTCCTGGGAGCATCCTTCCGGCGTCTTCCAATTCCTGGTGGCTGCAGGAGTGCCCTGGCTCCGGGACTGCCTCTGTGGTCACGTGGCCTCCTCCACGTCTGTGTCTCAGAGCTCCCTCGGCCTCTCTCGTGATTACACTGCGGGCCCACCTGGATAATCCAGGCTAATCACATCGCACAGTCCTTAACCTAATCACACCTGCAAAAACCCCTCTTCCGGGCTTCCCTGGTGGCGCAGTGGTTGAGAGTCTGCTTGCCAATGCAGGGGACACGGGTTCGTGCCCCGGTCCAGGAAGATCCCACATGCCGCGGAGCGGCTGGGCCCGTGAGCCATGGCCGCTGAGCCTGCGCGTCTGGAGCCTGTGCTCCGCAACGGGAGAGACCACAACAGTGAGAGGCCCACATACCGCCAAAAAAAAAAAAAAAAAAACCCTTTTCTGAATCAGGTCACATTTACCGGTTCCAGGCGTTAGGATGTGATGTCTTTGGGGGGCCACTTGTCAGCCTATCACACACACGAAGGGAACATCAAGGCAGGTTCCTGCTTCTTTCTGTGCACCTCAGCCAGGCCCTCATTCAGGAGCTCTTTCACCCGCCTACTTACTACTTACAGAGTGCCAGGGACTGTCCTGGGCGTGGGGCAGTAAAGGACACAGAACGCGGCCCCTGTCTACATGCAGTTTCCATGCATATGAGGTTGAAGAGGAATCAATATGAAGTGAAACGAAGCCAGGAGAGGAATTTGGAGTTACGTTTCTTTCTTTTTTAAAGATTTCTTTTGATGTGGACCATTTTTTTTAAGTCTTTATTGAATTTGTTATAACGTTGCTTCTGTTTTATGTTTTGGTTTTTTGGCCACAAGGCATGTGGGATCTTAGCTCCCTGACCAGGGATCAAACCCGCACCCCCTGCACTGGAAGGTGAAGTCTTAACCACTGGACCACCAGGGAAGTCCCTCGGTGTTACATTTCAACAGCGTGGCCAGGGTCAGCCTCATGGAGCAGCTGACTTTTGAATAAAGGCCTGAAGGAGCCAGGGGCATGAGCAGTGTGGAGAGAACACTGCAGCAGGCGGAACAGCAGGTGCAAAGGCCCTGAGGCTGGAGAATGACTGGTGTGTTCCCGGAACAGCGAGGAGATCGGCGTGGCTAGAGTGAAGCGGATGAAGCGGGGGAATCAGAGGTGGATATAGGAAGGGGGAGCAGGAGGTTGGCGGCGGGGGTCAAGGAAGGCTTTGCTGTTCTAGCTATGACCTTGACTTTGCTCCTGTGGGAGTGTTCCTACAACAAGGTCAAAGCCACGTATGCCCACACTCGGGGTCCTGCCTCCCTAACCAAGGGGTCCCTCCTTCCTTCCAGGGTTTTCTTCCAACAGTGACCAGCAGAAGCAGGTCCCAGCCCTTGCTGAGTGCCCAGTCCAGAAGCCTGTGTTCACGCACACAGCTGCGGCCACAGAGCAAGGCCGCCAGCCATGGCGTGCGTGCCCCGGCCGAGGCTGGCTGCGCCGGCTGCGCACATGCACGTACACACACATACACACACCCGGGGCCCCAGTCCCAGGCTTCTGGAACTGCAGCCTCCATTAAGAATTTATCAGCCCAGACGGAAGAAGCCTTTGGCTCTGGATTTCCTGCGGTGGGGTCCTCGGCAGTAGTGTAACTTTGCTTCTGGGACTAAAATAGAAATTCAGCCCCTGGAGTATAATGCAAAGCCCGCTCAGGGGGCGTCTCCCTTCGCGCTGAGCCGAGGGGCCCCCTAATGCCGGGAGGGCTGGGGGGCGCTGGGGGCCCCACCTGCTCGGCGCCGCCTGGCCTCATAAACCCTCTCTCTTTGGAGTCCCATTCGACGCGGTTCCAACAGGGAGCCATACGTCACCAAATCCAGCAAAAATTTGTGCTAAATTGAATCAATCCATCTTGGAAATGGCTCTTGTCAGGTTCTGCCAGGGAGACCGTCTGCAGGGGACGCAGAGATCAGGAGAGGCGATCAGGACGTGGGAGCTGGCGGGGGGGGGGGGGCGCAGATCCAAACCCCTCAAAGCCTCCTACAGCCTCTGGTGGGGGGAGGAAGAGGCCCGCACGCCCGCGTCCCGGCGAGTGAGTTCGCCGCACGCCGTAGGGTTTGCGGGTGGGGTTAGCGCCGGGTCCCCTCCGCCCGCAGCCTGGCTGGGCTGCTGCTGCACTACCTTAGACGGAGCCTTCTTGTCTCTCAGCTCCATACAGTTCTACAACGATCAGGCACCCAGCCATCTCCAGGTGAGCTGATGGCAGGTGGGGGCCCAGGCAAACCAGGCCGGGGGAGCCCAGATCTGAGGCCGCAGGACTCGGGAGTCTGGAGCCAAGGTGCCCTCCGGGTGGGCGGCTGAGGAATGCAGCCTCTCCCGGCAGGAGCTGGCCTGGGGGACCACCGGGAGGCTGGAATTGGCCTGGAGAGGCTCTTGGCGTCCCCGCCGTGCGCCATGATTCTGGGTAGCAGACCCCACATCTGGAACTCTGGGCTCCTGAGATGAACAAGACACAGGGTCCCCAGGCCAGCCACCACCCCGCTGCTCTGAGTGAGGCCAGGCGGCCTCAGTAGCCAGCCTAGGAGTCCCTGCCAACGTGAGCCCCCGAGACCAGAACCCTCGCTGTCTCTTGCCCATGTCTGGCTCTCATCCACGGCCGGATCCAACCCCTCTAGCTGCCCTCCTTTCCACGCACGCTCGCACAAACCTGGCTCCCCTCCCGTGGACAGGCGGCTTTCCCCGTCCACGCGTAGCTCTGCGTGGTCCAGCTTTTGTCCGCGATGTGCCCTGCCCAGGTCAGCCTCCTCTTCTCTGCTGAGGTCACCGCAAGCCCCCTCTCCCTCAGGTTGTGGCTCAAGTCTCTCCTCCGCCATCCCGCCATTGTCCGTCTCCCGGAACTCCAATCCCCACAGTCACGTCTAACGAGTTCCAACCAGCCAGCACTCAGTTACCCGAGGAGCTGCCGACTGGCCGGCCGCATGTGCCTGCCTCGTCCACACCATCCAGCTGTCAGCCACACACCCGGAGGGCACAGAGCCGACGTGCACCCAAAACGTCCCAAAGAACGTGACACCCAGCAGCACACAAGATGTTTATACACGGTTTCTCTGAATGTCAAGTTCATGGGCAGCCAGGATGCAGGTAAAAGACAAAAAGCACCATAAACTTCCTTCGAGTTTCACTCTGTGGACAAGACAAACCAAGAAACCGTCTCCCGTCAGCACATCTAGTTCACACGGCGACCTCTTGCCCTCCGGGCCCGGGGCTCAGAGTGACCATTGTCATGCGTCTGTGAAGCAGCTGCCGGATGCGTCAGCGGCTGGCCAGCCCCACCCCAAAGCCCGCTCAGGGCTCGGTCCAAGGGACAGCTGGACCACGTCTCCTTCCTGCAGGCAGCCTGCGTGCAAAGCTCCCGGACGGCCTGTCCCCGCTCCTGGAGCTGTTTCTGCTTCTCCCCCGTTTTGCCCCCAGTGGTGCAGAAGCCACTCAGAATATGTCACTTTGGAACATCAAAGTTGTTCTAAAAAAAATTACCCCACGGGCTTAGACATTGGGGCAGTGGCTTCCCCAGGGGGCCAGTGGCTGACCAGGGGCCCGAGGGGGCATCTGGGGGCCGGTCACACTCCATTTCTTTCCTGGGTGCTGGTCCCATGGTGAATTCAGCTGGTAAACACACATGAGGTGGGCACTTATATGCACTTTTTTGATGTACTTCACAGACAATTGAAAAGGAGAAATTTCACCTGTCATGGGCTGAAGCCCTAACCCCCAGCACCTCAGACTGTGACTGTATTTGGAGAGAGGGTCTTTCAAGAGGTGGTTAAGTTAAAACGAGGTCGTTGGGGTGGGTCCTGATCCAACACAACTCCTCCTTAGAAGGACATTAGGACGCAGACACACACAGAGGGATGACCACGTGAGGACACAGGGAGAAGGCGGCCATCTACACACCGAGGAGACAGCCCTCAGGAGAAACCAACTCTGCCGACACCTGGACCTTGGACTTCCAGCCTCCACAACTGTGAGAGAATGAACGTCTACGGTCTAAGCCACCGCGTCCATGATGCTTTGTTCTGGCGTCCAAAGCCGAGTACCACAGCCCCCATGTGGTGGGCCTGGAACCCTGTGGTCAGCTCACTCCCATCTGAGATGGGGGGGGGGTCCGGTGGGGAGAGAAACAGCCAGGTATGGCTTCATGGGGTCATTTCCCCTCAGAGTCACCACAACCCCCAACTCCATTTCCAAACCGGATACCAAGGAAGCAGAAGGCCGAGGCCGAGATCTACGGAGGGGGGTTTATTAGCAGGCAGAGGAAGACGGAGGCAATCTCTCCTGACACAAATATAGATGAATACGTGTATAGGAGCCCACAGACGGGCGAATTAAAATGTGGTCGGAGCTGGCGAGCATCGAGGACGCCGGTGATGAATCTTCCCAGCTAGACAGCCGGGCCCACCAAACATGTCACCACGACACGTCCTCGGGCAACAGCAGCCCCGACACGTGCACCCCGGTGCGGGGGGGAAGAAGGAAGAGGGGCCAGTGGGCCAGCAGGGCTGCGGACTCTAGGTGTAGGGGACAGTGTGCGTGCAAATCTGGTCTGGAACTTAAGCAAAAAGGGGCCTCAGGAAATGTGGGTGCATAGGGAGGACGGAAAACAGGAGAGAGGCTTCCACTGCTTCCCCCCCTTGCTGAGCTGTCAGACCCCGGAGAGCAAAGGCTGTCTGTGCGGCCTCCCCCAGCAAGTAGCGGGAGCTCCCTGAATAGCTGATGAACGAACAAACGAACAAACGAACGAGTGAATGAATGAATGAGTGTGTGAACGGATGACACTGGGTGCTCAGCAGAGCACTGCACACACAGCTGAGATACTTCAGCTGTCACGATCGGTGTTACTACATTGCCACCACCTCCCCAGGATCAAAGCCACATCGACGCGGATGACCTGCGCTGCAAGAAACACCTGACCCCTTAGAAGGGTGCTCTGGGCTTTTCCCACCTGGGCCAGCCGCAGGCAACACCAGCTACTCGAGTCTCCCCGATGCCCAACGGCCCTGCCCTTTCCAGCCCCTCCCCACGCCTGTCTCATCCCCTTTTCCTGGAACAACCCTCCCTCCTTCCCCTGGTGGGTCCCACTTCATCCCTCTGGCTGCGTGGCAGGCACCACGGGTGATGGAAAGGCCCAGGTGACACTAATGTGTGGGGGTGGAGACGCCCGCCCTCGGTGCCCCCCATCACCCTGCGCTCTGGCACTCAGCTCTTGGGCACCACCCCTGCCTCTGGGTGCCTCTCCCCTGGTGACACACATGGCCCACCCTGCTCAGCACAGGCCTGGGCTCCAACGGCGAGAGTGCCCCGTGAGTCCGTCCACCAGTAGCCACGGGGACGGAAGGGGTACAGAGCAAACATTTCAAAACCCAGGATCCAACCCAGAGAATGAGCGGAGAGGGCCCCTGTTGTTCCGGTGTCCATGTGCACGTATGTTTGCACATATAAGTGCATGTGGATATGTAGGTAGACAGGGGCATGCAGGGTGTGTGGGTACAAGTGTGTAGGCAAGTGGGGCACTTGCGTGTGTGTGTGTGTGTGTGTGTGTGCATGCCCACGCGTGTGCTGGTGGGTGGATGGCTGGGTACAGAGGGAATTCTCTGTCCAGCGACTGAACAGTTCTAACTTCTTTTCAGACCTTCATCACCTTCCTACATTCTTCGTTTACCTAACAAACAGGCCCCAGGACGATGCACACCCAGGCGCAGAGCCCACCGGACCCACCTCTGCACCCCTTGCTCTGCGACATTAAGATCCCCGATGACTGAAGCCGGTTGCGGCCCCAGGCATCCCGCAGAGCCATCAGCTTAATAAGTGTCTAAACAGACTCGCTCACCATTTAAGCCCACGCCCGCAAGACGCCACCGGCTTCACAGGGAACTGCATGTCCTCTGGATACACGTTAGAACGACAGTCGGGTCACCCGTAAGCTTAGAGCCGGGAATCCACACACCCCGTGACTGCTCTGTGGTCGGGGATGGACCTTACTCCACACTGGGAAACCAGGCCTCAAAAGGCTTTTCCAGAGCCATGGTAAAGTGTGAGGGGAAAGAAGGTTGAGTATCGGGAAGCCTGAGTGCACGTGGGCGGGACAGCCTTTACAAACTGTAAAGTCCTGTTCTCACCATCCACCTCCCCGATCCCCAGGAGGGTCCAGGCCCCCCTCGGACGTCCTCTGCCCAGCAGGGCGTCTGCTCCACCACTCTCCCTTCGGCCCAGGGGTGCGTGCAATCTGGTCCCTGAGCCCTCCCGCCCCACTGGCATCAGTGCCAGCCTCGGTCTGGAGGAGCGACACGGGCACTGCGGCGCAAGGCAGAGATGGCACCGACGAGGGAGGGGGCGCTTCCTGCACCGTCAGCAGCCCGGGCCCTCCTGCAGCCACCGCCACACCTGGCCCTCCCTCCTAACGCAGGAAGCGAGAAGGTGACCATCCATCTTCGGCACAGCTGGTCCTAATTAAGCGTCCGTGAATTCCCCAACCTGGCTGCGTTCTGTCCCCAGCATAATATGTTATTTACCTGCAGCTAATAGGTTCACGGGTAATGATAGTCTTGTATCAAATGACAGCCGCTTGGCTTCTGACAGCTTTAAAGACCGGTCTCGGGGACACTACAGTTTCTAATTATAGGGTCTGTCACCGGTGAGGTTCGGTTCAACACCACTCCTTCTCCCGCGGGGACACTTCTGTCCAGATAGGAAATTTAAGCTCAGCCGCGACAGTTAAGGTTAAAAATACTGCTGGATACGAGGCCAGGGATCATAATTTGGGTCGCTGCCGCGTTTAATTAATTGGACTGCGGCAATCAGCACTCCGCAGGCCGCAATTACAGGCAGGGCGAGAGGCCCCGCTCCCCCTCGCAGTGTCTTACAGCTGTAATTTCGCGGGGGCTCTGACCTGGCTCAGAGCAAGAGGCCCTGGAGTTCTTTCAAGGCACGAGGTACTTCATTAGGCAGCCGTGATTTGCGAGCAGGCGAGGTGGTCGAGCTGCAGCGCAGGGGAGAGTGGAGGCTGGGCGGCGAGGCAGGAGGGGCCATGCCTGCCCTCGCCCTTCCCAGCTGTGGGTTGCCTCCCCCCGGGGTCTTCCTGGTCGGCAGCGTGGCGACAAAAACGAGAGACCCCTGGATGCCAGAGAAAGCCACAGGGGGGAGAGAATCCTGGCTCCAGAAGGCTGGCTCCGTGGTCCATGGTTTCCATGCCTCACTGTTCTGCCTGGGCCAGGTGAGCTCAGACCACAGGGCCTTTGCACTTGTGGCTCCCTCGGCCCCCGGCCATCCTTCCCCAGATGCTGACGTGGTTTCCTCCCCATCTCTTGGTTCAGGTGCCAGCTTAGTCACCTCCTTAGGGGGGCCTTGCCCTGACCTCCTTACCCCCATCACCCATCCCTGCACCCTCCCTTGTCCCTCCGATGCCCCCCGTCCCCACCGGAGGCCACGTTGTGCATGTGTGCCCTGGCTGGTGTTCCGCAGTCCATGAGGACTCAGTCCTGGCCTGTCTTGGGAAGAATGGTTCTTTATCACACCACTTCTGGATCGCCCGGGGCCACCACCTGTCTCTGTACCGGGCTGATCTTGTTCAAGGCTTCAAGGAAGGGCCCGTGGACAAGTCAGGCTGGGTGCAACCCTTCCCGGCTCCACGAACACCTGCCCAGCCCGGGCCGCTGGACCTCCACCCCAGGTGCGCCCCTGCCCGTGGGTCACAGGCAGCTTCGCGTTCTTTCTCCGGCTTCTTCTAGCATTTCAGGCTCAAGCGTGACCTCGAGGACAGAGGACCCACCATCAGGACGGCAGACCTCGCAGACCTCGGCTCTGGCCCGGCCTCGGTGCTGACCGAGCTCGGGGAAGGCAGTTTCCCTCGGAACCTCTCTGTGCATCTGCGGGGAATGACAGTCAACAGTGGGGGCTCTGGGTGTCAAGGGCCATGATCCTGCCAAGCTTCTTTGCCTCCTCTGTAAAATGGGCACCGTCCTATCTCCTCCCCCAGAGAGCCAGTTGAGGAGCAGATGAGCCGGGACACAGGAGGTGCTGGGGAAGAACAGGCAGGACCGCCTCGATGCCCCTCCTGGCGACCTCGCCCCAGGAAGTCTGGGGGGGTCAGGCTGGCCTCCCTGGTCAGCTGCCAGCATGGGAGTCTGCAATGCACTTCCGCATCCTCGGAAGCCACGGGCGGCAGCCTTCAGGCCTCAGCGTGACTGGAGCCTCGGCCTTCGGCCCCCAGGCCCACACACTTCCCTGCCCCCTGGCTGTCCGGTGCTCGGGGCTGGGGGTCTCGGTTTGCCCCGCCTCAGGCTGCCCTTCCCTGGGGTCAGCATCGGCAGCGCACACACCCCCTTTCCACTGTCACCCACGGAGCTGCCGCTGCTCCCACCCACTCCCCACCTTCCTGGATCTTCCTGCTGGAGCGAATTCCCCGTGGGTATCGGGCTCCCCGCTGAGCCTCCCACCGTGAGTGCGGGGCATGCGGAGCGGGGCCTCTGCCGGGTGCTCCCCCAACTGCTGAATGTCACCTGTCCACCCTCTGTCCCCACCTCACCGTCCAGGTAAGACAGCTGTTAAAGGAGAAGGAGGGGAGAGGGCAGGGCCCCAGGTGGGGGACAGACCCCCATTCCAAACCCACATGCAGAGGGGACGGCGTCCGTCGAGATCCTCACCCAGAACGGGGGTGTGGGCTGAGCTGTGGTTCCCCTCCCCCACAAAGATACAATGAAGCCCTAATCCGGGTATCTCTGGATGTGGCCCTGTTTGTTTGGTTTTTTTTTTGGCTGCGTTGGGTCTTCACTGCTGCACGCGGGCTTTCCCTAGTTGCGGCAAGCAGGGCTGCTCTTCCTTGCGGTGCGCAGGCTTCTCATTGTGGTGGCTTCTCTTGCTGCGGAGGATGGGCTCTAGGCGTGTGGGCTTCAGTAGTTGTGGCACACGCGCTCAGTAGTTGTGGCTCGCGGGCTCTACAGCGCAGGCTCAGTAGTTGTGGCACACGGGCTTAGTTGCTCCGCAGCACGTGGGATCTTCCCAAACCGGGGCTTGAACCCGTGTCCCCTGCATTGGCAGGCGGATTCTTAGCCACTGTGCCACTAGGGAAGTCCCTGTGGCCCTGTCTGGAAAGAGTCTTTGCAGATGTAAAGACGTATGCTAAAGAAAGGTTACACTGGGGTAGGGTGGGCTCTCAATCCGGTACAACTGGGGTCCTTATAAGAAGAGAAGATACTCAGAGACAGATACACACAGGGAAGAAGCCACGTGACCACAGAGGTGGAGACGGGAGGGATGTGGCCACAAGCCAAGGAGCACTGAGGATGGCCAGCAACGCCAGAAGCTGGAAGAGACCAGGGGTCCTCCCCTGGAAACTTCACAGGGGGCGGAGCCCTGTGGACACCTTGACCTCAGACTTCTGCCCTCCAGAACGTGACAGGATAGATTTCTGTTGTTTAAGCCGCCTGGTTTTGGACACTCCTTGGGGCACACAGGAGAGGAGCACGCCAGACTCGGTGACCTCTGCGGGTTGGCCAAATCCATCACTGCCACGCGTGCCCCTCCTCCCGGACCCTCGGTCTGTGGTTCCCATGGAGCTCGGGGACCCAGTGGGTGGGGGGGAAACATGCCTGTTTATTAAGAATAGAAGGCCGGGCTGCTGCATCTCAGCAGAGAGCTGCTTTTGAAGTGCCGAGTGATTTATTTTAGCCAATTACTGGTGCACTTCCCCTTCCTGAGGACCCCACGTAATTGATTGAAACCTATTGAAAACAAATTAGCCAGCACCAGGATGCAAAGATCTGTTTATCACTTCTCTGGAGGTTTTCAGGGAATGCACGGGAACTACACAACACATCCGCATTTGCTTTTCCCGGCCCCAAAAGGACAGGAGGAGAAAAAGAACAAACGTCTTCCAGACCCCTCCGTGCACCTGGCAGCCTGTCATTTATTACCGGATTCCCGCGGTCTCTGGGATTATTAGGACGATACGAGGACGCCCTAATACTCTTGTGCGCTGATGTCAGTGCCCGTCGGGGGATACGTAGGGTGGTCCCAGTTTTTCACAGTAGGATGTATGTCTTCGTACTTCCTGTTTTGTTCCTTACAATAAATCCCAGCATGGGATTTCTGGGATCTGAGCAAAGAAGCATCTCTGTGGGTCTCGCTACAACCTGCGCTTTTGCTTATCCAAAAGGGTTCTTCCCAAGCACGTGCTGCCAGCCTCCAGGCATCTGTCTGTTTCACCACAACTGTACCAGCAATGCATGTTTTTCTTTTATTATGTCTGGGGGCTGACTTAGCAGGTATAAAATGGCATGGGGGGGGCTTCAAATGTATACGTAGGTTAACTTTTAAAAAATCAATTTTAATTGTGGCAAAACTTACCACCTTAACCATTTTTAAGTGCATAGTTCAGTGGTATTAAGCACGTTCACATTAAATTGCATTTTTATTTTTTATTTTTTAAAAAATATTTATTTATTTATTTTCGCTGCGTCCAGTGTTAGTTGCGGCACGCAGGATCTTCGTTGCAGCAGGCGGGATCTGTCAGTTGTGGCGCACGGACTCTTAGTTGCAGCATGCGAACTCTTAGTTGCGGCATGCATGGGGGATCTAGTTCCCTGACAAGGGATCGAACCCAGGCCCCCTGCATTGGCAGCGTGGAGTCTTACCCACTGGACTGCCAGGGAAGTCCCTAAATTGCATTTAAAAAAAAAATTCTTTCCCCACCTGTGTGAAGATGGCTCAGTGACGGCTGGCTGGCACACGCTCTCTGATGCCCTGCGCTTGGCTTACCCTAGCTTCTCTGTGGCCACGCCTCACCTGCCCAGGCCCACCTATCAGGAGCTACAGCCCAGTGTGTCCTAGTCCCACTTGTACGCTGGGCTTGAAAAGTGGGCAAAACCCTATAGTGCCCCCCCCCCGCCCAGCCCATCAGAACTCAACTCCTTTTAGAAAAGCCCTGCCCCCCCCACCAGGTGCAGGTCACTCTGGGCCGCCAGACCCGTCCACCTGAGCCCTGATGCCAAGCTTCCAATTGCTCAAGCCGGTGTTTGCTTTTTCCTGCTCTTTTGCAAGCAAGGCAGGTGCACAGACCATACTGACCCTGCTGCCCTGCAGGTGGCCGGGCCAGACACTGTCCCTTCAGCAGGGACCTGACCGGGTCCTCCTGCATCCCAGCCAGCTGCGGGGCTGCCCCAAACCGAAGCAAAGCAAAGCTCCGGGCTCTGTGGGGACTCCGGCCGTCACCACCTCTGTCACCACGGCGTGAATCCTGCTGCTATTTCTGTCACACCTCGCTACTGTCAGCAGGAACAGGCGTGTTGAAAGCACAAGCTGAAAGCGTCCCACAGAGCACCGCGCCCCGCAGGGCGGGCGTCCCCTGCTGCCGGCCATCCTCCTTGTCATCAGCAGGTGGGGGGCTAGGAAGGTGCCACCCGCTGGCGGAGCCTGGGAACCTGGCAAACCCACGGCCTGGCCCTCGGGGCCCACATCAGCATGTATGCGTGTGTTACGTTTGCTTGCGATATGTGTATGTGCCTGTTGTGTGCATGTGTGTATAGCGTGAGTGTATATGCATATATGTGCCATGTGCAAATGTGTGCATGGGTGTGTGTGCATGGGTGTAGTGCGTGTGTATGCGTCTCCGTGTGCGTGCGTATTTGCACGTGTATATGCGTGTGTATGTGCGTAGGTATGCATGCGAATGCGTGTTTATGTAGGCACAAGTATCTCTGTGTGTGCGTGTGTGCTGGGGGTGGGAATGAGGAGGCACAGACGGCAACCCAGCAGGTCAGTGCTACAGATGTGCAGGGCTGCGGGGATCCCAGCAGGGGGAATCACTGCCTGCAGGGCAGACGGGGGTGGCGTGGGGGACTGTGTCCTCCCTGCGCCCACCATCTACCCAACAGTGCTGCCCCTTCTCCATCAGCCCTTGGATTCTGGGCCCAGGTACCCACGCCCCGCCCCCGAACTTGGCGCTCCTCAGCAGCAGAGGCAGGGCAGCCAGGGCGTTGAGTCCCAGAGCCTGGGTCACCCGCTCCCCCGGCCCCCAGCCGTGAGACTTTAGGGAAAAGTGGCCGCAGCTCCCTCGGCCTCCATTTCCCCATTTGCAAAATGGGGACAACCAGAGCACCACCCTCACAGGAAGGCTTGTGTGGACTAAAAACGCCCAAACTGAGTGCCGAGACCACGCAGGCACCAGGCCAGCACCTGAGGACGGCAGTGTGTGCCGTCCTGGGGCTCCGCTACCCCGCGACCTTGAGCCGGTCCTGGGCTGTGTCCTCGTGCAAACCCCTGGAACCTGCCACTGGGACCTTACTCGGGTCTCTGCAGCTGGGATTAGGATGTAAGTCAGCCATGGAGGTGTGACCCACCGCACCACGCAGCCGCCCAGAAGTGTGAGGCCAGGTGTGCTGGCAGTTCCTTCACTGTCTCGTCAGGAGAAAAATATATTTACATCAGAGACATTGACAAAGTAACACCAAGATGCGTTCTAGGGAATGTCGGGCCGGCACTGGATCTAAGAATTCACGCACGTGATCTCATTTGTTCTGATCCTACCGGATAGATCCACAGCCCCACTTTACAGATGAGAAAACCGAGGCCCCAAGGCTGAAGCCTGTGGCTCAGGTTACGTGGCTTCCACAACTCACACGTGGGGATCCCCAAGTCCCCGCTGCAGCACATTTCCCGATGTAAACCATGGGAGGCAGAGGAGGAAGGGGGTTTAATGCCAGACCCCCGCTCAGCGGACCAGGCGGGTCCCCAGGGAGCAATGCTAAGCGACAGCTTCGGCAGGACTAGGAAAGTCCAGACACAAAGGGAGCCGTGAAACACTCCACCACAAGGGCCATCCGGAACCCCCAGAAGCCCGGTGACAGCCAGCGGGGGACGGACTTCGGCGACAGCTCCTCTTGGCTCTCGCCTGACCTCTCCTGCAGCAGCTGCCCACCCCTCACCCGCACTCCAGGGAACCTGGCTGGCATTACAGGCCCTGAATCTTTCTAACACGCTGCCGTTGCTATCTGCCACTAACAGCACGGTTCCAACTCCCAGCTCCAAACAAGTCAGTTTCTCCCCAATTCCATTTCTGCCCTCAACCTAAACAAATCACCCAGCCCTCCATCAGCTGCAGGGCAGGCCTGGCTGCCCATTCGCAGACACACCTCGGGGCCCGGCCTTTCCACGCCAACTGCCTTCCCAGTGCCCATTGGTGGCCTCTCGGGCACGGAAACCGTTCCTTCTTTGGAAGCTTTGCACGGTATTTATCATCGGGGAAGTCTCGTCCCTGGCACTGTCGGGTCCTGGCGGCACCTGGGCGTCAGAGGTACAAACACCATCGCTCACGCGGCGTAAACGTGTTGTAGCAAGTCCCCGCTGGGGCCCGTGAGAGGCGCCCATCACTCATCCCGATGACGGTGGCACCCAGAGGCGTGGGGTGCAGGGAGATGGATGGTTCTGGGAATTACCGCTGGCTGCAAAGTGGGGACCTTTCACCTCTGGGGAGCGGGGTCAACTCACTGCCACTGCGGGGCTGGCCCCCAGGGAAATGAAGCAGGCGACCCCTGCCCCGGGCAGTGCACCGGCTCCGCCCCACGTACAAGCATCTGGCCCACCAAGCCCCGGGGGATCCCATTCTGGCCTCCAGAACGATCGATTCCATAGGAGCCGCCTGCTGATGCTCTGAGGCAGGTGCCGTCTGTGGCTTTTGACAAATGAGGAATCAGAGACTCAGGGACATTGGACAAATTACCCCAGGTCTCCTGGCTCCAATGTCCTTTCCGGTGGGGCACAAACTTGCCTCCCCTCCCCAGCCTCCCGGAGGCTATGATTAGGTCTTAACACCCTTCTCACCAGTTTAAGGAGTTCAAAGCACATTCTCATTTGAGTCTCAAAACCCAGGGAGACAGGGCTGTCTTTTTGTCAGCTCTCTTGAGAGCAAAGGGTCAAGAAGCCCTGAGGGTTTGAGCAGCTTGGCTTGCCGGGGTCACGTGGTGTGGCCAGGGGGCCTGGACTCCACAGCTCCAGTGGAATCCCCCTGCCTCAGGCTCATGGGAGAGGATCTCTCAAAAGCTTTCGGGGGACGGGCCACTGCCATCCCGGGCCTTCCCCCCCTCCCTCCCCCAATCCCAATAGGGCCACAGAACACCAGCGTGGCCACGTTCTAAATAATGCAGTGCCGGAAGAAGTCCAGCATGGTCATAGCCAGGAGGAGGGCTGCTGGCCTGACCTAGAAACTTCTGAGCCAGGCTGAGCCAGGCCAGGCCGGGCAGCGGGTACCTCCCTACCATCCAGTCCTGTTTTCAGGCAGCACAACGCAGAGAGCCTGGACGGGGCCCGCCACCTCCTCGCTGCGTGCAAGGCCGCCCCTGAGGCATCTCGCCCACCTGGGCTCCGTTTCCTCCTTATCAGATGTGAGGGTCTTGCTTGGTGAGCCCCAAGGCTCCTTTTCGCAATCCAAGTCTAGTGGGGTGAAGAGTGTCCGCTCCAAAGTCATGTCCACCCAGGACCTCACGATGTGACCTTATTTGCAAATGCGTCTTTGCAGATGTAATTAGATAAGATGAGGTCATCCTGCATGAGGGTGGCCCCAAATCCAACATACCTGGTGTCTTTATAAGAAGATGGCCATGTGACAGAAGCAGAGACGGGAGCGAGGTGTCTACAAGCCGAGAAATACCAAGAAGCTGGGAGAGGCGAGGAAGGACCCTGCCCCAGGGGTTAGCATTTCCTAAGCACTGGCTAAGCAGTTACTGATGACGATGCTATGCTGAGAATTCCTGGGAAAGACCGGTGAGGTGAGACGGGGGAGGGCTCCATCTGAGAGGCAGGACGTGAATGGGAGGCACCCACTAGATTCGTTGGAGGGGGGGCCTCAGGGGCGGAACGTAAGAGACCCCCCGGAACAGGCCCATCTGGACAGCAGCAAACTTGTTAAAGGCTCAGAGTCAGTTCATTTACGGATCAAACATCAAGAGCCCGGTGTTCCCAGTGCAAAGCTAGCTCTGAGGGGCAGGCACAAGGCCACCTGGCGCTCTGGCCAAGCCCCTCCGGTACCTGCAGCTTCCAGGGGGCGGGCACGGCTGCCGGCGGGCAGAAGTGGCCAGCGATCCAGGCCTGGCTGCCGTCCAGGGGTCAGCTCCCCGCACCTCGGTGGTGCCCGGCAAGCAGAAAGATGTCCCAGCACCCCGGTGCGCCCAGAGCAGACCCGAGACCCAGGTGGGGACCAGGACAGGAGGACAGAAGGTCCCTCCTGTACACATGGGCCACGGGCCACAGCCACCACTGAGCTATTAGACACAGCTGGGGGACTGTGTCCCCCCAGTGAAGGACACTGTCCGGGTGGCAGGCAGCCAGGCCCAATGTGTCCCCACCCCCAATTCTCTGCCTCTGCTCAGCGCACACGTGGTTCGAGGGTGCCCCGGGGCACTGCATCGCCCCATCCTAGGAGGAAGAGACCCCACCCAGCCTTTCTCTCCCCTCCCCCCTCACAGGGCCTCCCTGCTTCTCCCTTCCCCACACAACAGCCAGAAGGGTCACGCCTGGCCCTGCCCAAACCCTCCAAGGATGCCTGGCCCCGCTCCTAACCCCACCTGCGACCCAGCCTGACCCGCCCCCTCCCCCCAGCCCCCTCCCCAGCCTTTGCTCTCCCAGGCCCAGAGCCTCCCCCAGACCCCAGACGCGGGCCTCTGTGCTCACTCCCCGGCCGCCTGCAAATCACTGCTCAAACGCCAGCTTCCCCTCCACCCTCTTCTCCAACTGCAACCACCCCTCCCCAGAGCGCCCGCATTTCCAACACTCCAGCTCTTCCGCTGATATACCGAGTTTATTATCTGTCTCTAAGGGCACGGACTGCTATCTGTGTGGCTCTGCTGTGTCCCAGGTGCTCCACAAATACCGGGTAAGAAGCAAACGGATCCTGGGTCCCTTCTCCGGGCCCCAGGGAGGCACGCAGAGGAGGCCTCAATCAGTGCCTGCTGCCCACACGAACAGGAGGGGTGGGCAGCCCAGCCGAGGCTCAGCAGGCAGAGCGGCTGGGGAAGCTCCTCCCAGCTGCACACATCCTGGCCCTGGGGTGGCGGCAGCACGTGGCACCCACAGGAACTGCCGGAAGCGGGGCTGGGGGGACCAGGCGGCCAGAAGCAGGGGCGGGGGGGCGGGGAGAGAAGGCTGCCCTGCGGTCGGGGTCCAGGATGCGGCCTTCACCCCCGCGAGAGCGGGCAAGCTCCGGCAGGAGCTAATGGCTGCGCCCCCTCCAGCAGGCTTGGCCGGCATTAATTTGACCATATATACACACGCTAATCAGCTGTAACTGTGGCCCCCAGCTCAATTCAAATTGATTTACTGAGCCTGGAAATGGATACAAATGTGATTAAAGGCTTTTTATTTTACATAGGTTCTCTATAAAATGATTTAAATCAATTGCCCGGCAGGCCCCACGCTATTACTGCATAAAGCCTCCTCTTATATTGACGGATACGGTGCTCCAAGCTACAGCTGGGGTGGCAGCGACGCTGCCACCCAGCCCTGGGATCGAACTCTGGTGGTCGCAGCACCTGCCAGCCGTGGGTCCACCTCCGCTCAGCGTGCCACTCTGCGGCCGACCGGGCTGGCACCTTCAAGAGGGCAGTAAGGGTTGGAGGGTGAGGTGGGCAGGCCTGGGGGCGGGCTGGCATAGCCACGGCAACAGCCTTGAGCGCCATCTCCTAGCCCACGTGCCTCTTGTCCGAGACACCTGCCTCTGGACATCTCGGGGGGGCTGGACCTGAGCCTGGGAGGTCAAGTTTTTAATCTGGGCCTCCAAGGACACTGCTGGAATGGATGTTCTGCAGACAGCATCTGTCCCAGCCCCCTGGCCCCTGTTCACAGATAAGGAAACTGAGGCCGAGGGGTGTGAATCAGTAAGCAGAGTTTTGGACGGATGGGTCTCCTGGCTCCCTGGCCACCCACTTCTTCCATTAGAGCCTCCCCACCCTGAGTGTTGCTGCATGGCAGCCGTGGTGGTCTCCTCCATTTAAAATGGAAAATACGAGGTGTTCCTGGAAGCCCCAGCCTATGGGGGGCGCTCAGCATGGAGCCAGGGGCACAGCTGGACACCCAGCACAGGTGTCAGCAGGCAACACCCAGCAGGCCAAGGCCGGGTGTGTGCCCCACACCTTCCGTGCGCTGACAGGGGCCACAGACGGGGACCTCAAACAATCCAAATGCATTCTTTCACGTGCTGGAGGCCAGACGTCCGAAAGCGAGGTTTTGGCGGGGCCCCGCTCCCCCGGAGGCTCTTGGGAGCATCCTTCCCGCGTCCTCCAGTGTCTGGTGGCTCCGAGCATTCCTTGGCTCGTGGCTGCATCCTTCCAATCTCTTCCCCACCGTCACACGGCCTTCTCCCCTGTGTCTCTGCGTGTCTTCGTCTAGGGAAGTTGCTGGATTTGGGCCCACTCTACTCAGGCTTGCCCTCACCTCTACCTGATTACATGTGCAAAGACCCTGTTTCCAAACAAGGTCACATTTTGAGGTTCTGGGGGGATGTGAATTTTGAGGGGACGCTATTCACCCCGGTAGAGACGAGGTCTGACCCGCCACAAGGATACGGCTGTGAAGGGCCCATCCTTTTCTTTTCTTTTTTTTTTTTGGTGGGGGGCCATGCCATGTGGCTTGAAGGATCTTAGTTTCTTAGCTCCCCGACCAGGGATTGAACCCGGGGCCACAGCAGTGAAAGCACCAAGTCCTAACCACTGAACCGCCAGGGAACGTCCCCCTATCCTTTTCTAAAGGAGGCCCTTGGCTGTTCAGTAACTGAACCACACGGCAGGGCACTGGACCACATGCCTGGGTCCACGGGCTGCACCTGCGCCTTCGAGAGGTGATGTGTCACTCCCGTCTCTGCCCGGGGGCTTCTGCAGCCTGCTCTGACCACCTGCAGAGGCAGGATGGGTGCCCAAGCCACAGGCCGCCTGACTCCCCTGCAGGCTCCTTCAGCGGCTGGGATAAACCCACAGCACCCACCTAGAAGTGAGGGCAGTGGGGGGAAAACACCTCAAGCATCCTCTTGCAGCGTCCTCGTTCAGATCTCATCAGTCCTCTCCAAAGCTCATGGAGGATGGGGTGGCTGGAGGGGGGAGGGTGGCTTCATTTCCCCTCCAGAGCTGTGCTGTTCAGGACAGCAGCGCCTAGTCACAGGCAGGGATTGGAATTCAAATTCAAACTAATTAACGTTAAATAAAATTTGAAATTCCATTCCTCGGTCTCAAGAGCCATGGGTAGCTTAGTGGCTACTGCACGGGACAGGACAGATGTAGAAAGTTTTCCACCATCGTAGAAAGTTCTACTGGACAGCAGCGCTAGACTCGTTTTTCCTTGTGTATTTTGGACCACGGGCAAAAAGAATCAGTGCCAAAAAAAAAAAAAAAACTGAATGAAAAAAAAATTAAAGCATACAGAGCTGCTGATTTCCCATCACACCAAATCCAATCCCTGGGGTGGTTTTGGAGTCAGCATTTTCACCTCTCCTCCCATCACTGACCAAACACAACACATTCTCCAGGTCCAACCCCTGCCTCGACTCTGAGAGGTCATCCACCACCTCTCCCCTCATTCTCGCTCTTGCCTAATCCCCAGGTCTGCTCAAATTTTTCCACAAGGCCCTCCTCCACAGTTTCAAACACTGTACCCTCTGTTCTCAGCCTCACAAACTCCTAGGCATCCTTCAAAACCCCAGTCCAAATTCACAGCCTCTGGAAATCCTGTTCCTACAGCATCTTGAACTTCCCTGTCTCGTGGCGTTTCCCACCATGAACCTGAGTCACTTGTGCATCTGTCCTCTCCTTGGCTGTGAGCGTTTTGTAACCAGGCTCGTCAGCATAATACCTGTGCTGCAGGAGGAATAATCCAGAATTCTCTCTCAACTAGACCCTGAGTTTCCTAGAGCTTAACACGGCCTAGAGCCCTGTGGACCATGACAGGTGTCGGCTGCATGAATAAGTGAATGAGTGACAAACAGAGATCCGGGGTCAGGTCCTATATCCTCCCTCCAGACGCTGAGCACACACGTAAGCACACAGTAGGAGCTTAAAATGGAGGGCGGCCGAGAAGCTGAATTAAGTGGAGAAAAGACTGCCGGAGGATGAGGCTACCGCGTGTGGAAACTACAGCTAGAAGGACCATTAAGACAGTGAGCCAGGCGGGGCACCTGTGTCCCCTGGGAGGACAGACTCCACCCTGGGAAGCTTGCTCCCAGCTCCGTCTGTCCTCCGCCCCCACCTCAGCAGACAGCCAGGGGCCACGTGCAAGGTCACCGTGAGGCTGAGCAGTGGCTTCCTGGATGAATTAAAGCCATTTTCCCAGGCTCACCTTGCCTGCTCCGGCTTGAAGCCTCTGCAACCGGGCAGCGGGGCCTCCGCTGCTTCCTGACCCCACTGCTGCTGCCGCCGCCCTGCAGAGAGCCAAGCGGAGTGACGGGGGTGCAGAGGGCACCGGGGACGCGTCCCCGCGCCTGAACAGCCCTCTGGGAGGCCAGGGACCGAAAGGGGGGAGAGCCTCCGAAGGACAAGTTAACCATCCAAGGTTATGCATGTGAGATCCCTGCTCCCCTGGGGCTACTTGGCCTGTCCCCTTCCCGAGTGAGCACAGCGCACCCCTTCTAAAGGGACACTTTTCTACTCAAAACACCTCTGACACCACGTTGGGGGTTGGGTGGGGGGGGTGTCCCACAACAATCCATTCTCTGGAGTCAGCGCCGGACCCCACAAAACTGCCCTGACCTCAGGTGCCAACAGAGGGTCCCGGGCGCCTTGCACTTCCGGGTGACCAGCTATAAATCAGAGGTTCCCATGACCTCTCCTTGGGTTCCATCAAGAACGGCTCACAGGGCTTCCCTGGTGGCGCAGTTGTTAAGAATCTGCCGGCCAATGCAGGGGACACGGGTTCGAGCCCTGGTCCGGGAAGATCCCACATGCCGCGGAGTAACTAAGCCCGTGCACCGCACCTACTGAGCCCGCGCGCGCCTAGACCCCGCGCTCCGCAACAAAAGCAGCCACTGCAATGAGAAGCCCGCGCACCACAACGAAGAGTAGCCCCACTCGCCGCAAGCAGAGAAAGCCTGCGCGCAGCAACGAAGACGCAACGCATCCAAAAATAAATAAAATAAATTAAAAAAAAAAAAAAAAGAACGGCTCACAGAACTCGGGGAAACACTTTACTTTTCCGGCTTATCATAAAGGATACAACTCAGGGACGGTGGATGGAAGAGGGGCCTCGGGCGAGGCCTGGGGGTGGACACGTCACCTCCCGAAACAGGATGTGTCCACCAACCCAGAAGCTCTCAGAACTCTGTAGTTCATCAGGGATCTTTATGGAGGCTTCCTCACGTAGGCATGCTCGATTATTAACTCAGTCCCTGGACGAAGGCGGTGGGGCTGAAAGCTCCAAGCTTCCCATCGTGGTCCTGGTGATCAGCCCCCTCCTGAAGCCGTCCCCGAGGCCACCCAGGGTCACGTCATTAGAACAAAAGATGCTCCCCTCACCCAGGAAATTCCAGGGGGCTTAGGAGCTCTGTGTCAGGGACTGGGCAGCAGCCAAGTAGATATTCCTCGTTATGTCACAGCTCCCTCGGCTCCCAGGGGCACGGCCCTGGCTTCCGAGCACCTGGCTCCCACTCCTGTTCTGTGCAAGGCTGCACAGGCATTCCCAGGTGGGCCAGACTGCCTGCGTTCAAGTCCCGGCCCGCCATTCCCCGCTGTGTGACCTGAGCCAGTCACCTAGCCTCTCTGTGCCTGTTTCCCACCTGTAACACAGACACGAGAACCACGAGGGTGCCATAGACTTCAGCCTGGCTCACATGAGCCTCCCGTAAGCATTTATGAAATCAACTCACCTGGGGTGCGCACAGACACGACCCCACCGCAGCCGGGGCTACTCCCAAGGTCCCCAGAACTCAGGTCGGCAAAGGCACTGATTGTAATGAGGTGGATAGACCTAGAGTCTGTCATACAGAGTGAAGTAAGTCAGAAAGAGAAAGACAAATACCATATGCTAACACATATATATGGAATTTAAGAAAAAAAAATGTCATGAAGAGCCTGGGGTAAGACAGGAATAAAGACACAGACCTGCTAGAGAACGGACTTGAGGATACGGGGAGGGGGAAGGGTGAGCTGTGACAAAGCGAGAGAGAGGCATGGACATATATACACTACCAAACGCAAGGTAGAGAGCTAGTGGGAAGCAGCCGCATAGCACAGGGAGATCAGCTCGCTGCTTTGTGACCACCTAGAGGGGTGGGAGAGGGAGGGTGGGAGGGAGGGAGACGCAAGAGGGAAGAGATATGGGGATATATGTATATGTATAACTGATTCACTTTGTTACAAAGCAGAAACTAACACACCATTGTAAAGCAATTATACCCCAATAACGATGTTAAAAAAACCCCACTCCTCTCCAGCCACGTGTGACCAGGTCGCTGCACTGAGCAGGAAGGTGCAGCTTACGAGGTAAGGTAAACGCACTCCTTCTGGGTTGAAAACTGGGTCTGAATTAACAAGAACTTCCCCCGGGGGGGCAGGGCTGACTGCCCATGTCCTGGTAAGAGGCAGGCTCACTTAGGGAGTAAAGGATTTGCACTGCCCCCACCCTGCGGTCCATCCCTTCCCTGTGCCTGGATACCCAGGAGAGCGCTCAGCCAGCATCGGGCAGACCTACCCTGGAGCAGCGCCCGACGCCAGCCGGCCACTGGGAGCCACAGAAGGCTTGCACGGAGGGAGGCCACATCCATTTAGAATCCTGAAATTCCCAGAGGGGAGAAATGCCATCCTGAGCTGAGCCGCCAGCGCTTGAGGCCAAGTGTAACACCGGGGGGGGGGGGGGGGGGGGCGTGCGCCCTCGGGGGGCCTCCCAGGGCTCGTGTGCACGTGCGTGTAACATGTGAGAGAGCAGACGTGTGGGAGTGAGCCTATGAGCACGTGTGAGGGTGTGTTCTGAGTGCCCGTGTGCACATTTCTGAGCACACACGTGTGCAAGCATGTGTGTGAGACTGCAGGTGAATTGTGTAAAAGGGTGGGCGTTGGCTGAGTGTGTGATCGTTGTGAGAGAGCATGAGTGTGAGAGGAAGTGCATGTGTACATGTGTGCCCACACGGGCGAGCTACGAGGGTGCACACGCTCGTGTGCACGTGAGTGTGAGAGTGTAAGCACGTGCGTGGGTGTGTAGGGAGTGTCATGAGTGTGTGTTGTGAGTGTGTGTGCCTGAGAGAAGGGGCCGAGGGGCCGAGTGTGGGTGGGCCCCGTCGGGTGCAGCTCACCGTCTGCCAGGCCCCCTCCCTCACCTGTAAAATGGGGCCATGACCCCTCCCAGCCAGCTTCAGGGCGAGACTTGGGGTTCTGCTGAGGTGAGGGCGCCCCCAGTCCAGGCCCAGGAGAGGGGCTCGTCCCCTTTTCAGTGGGAGGGGTGGGAGCAGCAGCTCCTGGCACCCCCGACCTCCAGGGACGGGCTGGGCAGGGGTCGGGTGGGTGGGAGAGGCGGGGCAGGGGTGGGGGTGTGGGGGGCAGCTCCTGCCGGCCGGCAGTCCCCGGGGAGGGCGGCACGAGGCTCCCAATTACAGGAACAATTAGGGCACACTGCTGCACAGCCAGCCACCTCGGCGCCACCGCGAGAGTGACAAGCTGGCCCCGGCGGGCTGCTCTAATCCCGGGAAGGCTCTCCAGTGCTAATGGTGCAAGCAGGCTCATTAGCTGTAATCCATCTGTCCTTAATGCGGCGGTGGCGGCGCGGGGCTGTGGGATGAAGGATGCCCTCCCAGGAACGGCGGGCGGGCACAGCGCTCGGAGGGGCCACGCCTCGCTCCCTCGCTCCCTCCCTGTCCTGCAAGATGAAATGGAGGCAGGGGTGAAAGCCCAGGGGAAGAGAGAAGGACACAGCCTCCACTTCTCTGATGTGAGAAGTGCTGTGCGAAGGCTGGAACTGGAACCCGGCCACGCCTGGCTGTGTGACTGCGGGCGTGTCGATATCCCTCTCTGGGCCTAGGGTGGACTCTGGGAAAAAGCAGGGGCTAGAATGGATGTCTCCAGGGCACGAGACACCATGGGTGGGCGGCCCTGAGGTGCCTGCCTCTGGGCTCGGCTGTCCCTCAGTTGTCTGGGGAGGTGTGGTGGTGTGAATGTCACCCAGACGGTTCCAGATGGTGTTCTGACGACCATAAATCCCGCCTTTGTGCATGGTGGCGGAAGGGGCCCTGCCACACCATCTGGGCAATGGGTGCCCTGGCAAGGGGCCTAGGACAGGTGCTGAGGAATTAAGGGTGACTGAGCAGGTACATGCCTCGGGCCTGCTCAGGTGCAGCCGTGCCCAGGCAGCTGCAGGGGCGCTGGGCCCCAGGGGCGGGCATGGGGGAGGAGGCACCCCCATCGGCTGTCACACGGAGCACACACCATGAACTGGAAGGGCTGTCCAGAGAGACAGGGCGGGCAGGAGAGCTGGCTGCAGAGGAAGGGGGTCTGGGGGCTTGCGGCGGTTCTGGGCCAGACTGCCGGGTTTAAGTCCCGGCTCTGCTGTGTGAGGCGGGGAGGTTATTTACCCTCTCTGTGCCCTCCGTCTCCCCACCAGTAAAACGGCAAGTAACGGCACTCCCCCGACAGTTATGAGAAGGTGAGCGGATGTGTCTAAAGCCATCTCCCACGGGCCCGGCTCTCGGACGTGGCCACGTCAGCCGTCGTCATCTACGCTGTAGCACCCCCCCCCCGATGCAACTCTGTGCACCCCTGAATTACACACTCATTACTCCTTCAGATCGACCAGCTCTTTCTGGAGGGATAATTTACAACTCATTTTTTTAAAGACCCAATTTATGTCCAGAAGGAAGTTGCCGATCGGCAGCAGGAGGAAAGGGCAGCCCCCCAACCCCAAATCCTCCTGGATCCTGGGGGCCGAGCCCAGCTTGTTCAAAGGGGATTAAGCAAAGGTTAGCGTGCGTGGGGCCCCCGGGCACCTGCCGGCCTTTCTCACCACAGGATCGGGAGGAAACGGTAGAGCAGGGAACCCACGGAGTGGCTTTACTTAATGGTCTCGAGCGCCCCGTAACATCGCCACCGTCTGCAGATCCGCGGGCCTCCACTGGGGCAACGCCACATCCCTAAGAGGCTTCGGAAGCAGGGCCAGCTCTTCCCCTCGCAGAAAAGCAGAACCAGCTCCGCCGAGCCTAGGACGCTGGGTCCCAGGCCCGTGCCCTGCATTTTAATCACCCTGGCCTCGGTTTCCCAATCTGGAAAATGGGAGCACTTGATCTATCCCTTTCCTGATGGCTGCTGTGGGGGTGGCTTCAGCCAGCACCCAGGTCTGCAAGCCCCTCTTGTCCTGTGGGCTCAGGGGCCGCCAGCAGCACAGAGCCAGCTGGCCGCGGACGGGAGATGCGCCGAGGGCGGCCGTCTCCCCGACGTTCTTCAATTATTCAAACAAACACCACACCCTTATTTAAAGTCTAGTCTTGCATCTGTGCACCGGGCAGCGGTGAGCACCGGGGCCTGCTGGTAGATTTACATGGGGACAGGCTCCTTCTCGCAAAGTCAATTAATTAAGCAAACATTCCTGCCAGCGGGTTCTCAGGTGTGCAGCCGGGAGGCCCTCTGGTCTCAGCCGGCCGCCTCTGGGACACCCGATCCCACAGGGCCTGCCTAGCGGGCGGGGACAGTGGCCCCGAGGACGGGTGTTGGCTGGGAGAAGAGAAAGGACACAGAAACTACTGTTCCCAGGGCACCTACTGTGCGCCAGGCCTGGAACAGCTCGCGGCCACCGGGGGCTCTTCCAGCCCTCACCGCCAGCCCCTTACCACACCAACGCACAGACGGGGAAACGGAGGCACGGCGTGGTTGAGCGACTCACTCAAGGTCGCCCAAGTGGTCAGTGCTGGGGTGGGGACTGGAGGCCAGGCCGTCTGGACACCCATGCACTAGGCCCCCTCCAGGCCCAGCTCCACATCTGGCCCTCCTCCAGGACAAACGTTCACGCACCTTCTGCCTCTCGCCCGGCAGAAGTGGGCACCACCCAGGGCGCCCCCAGAGTAAATGCAGCCCGTAGGCAGAGTTCTGCCATGTTGTGTCCCTGGACCGCTCGCCGCCTCGTATCTGCTGCTCTTCTCTGGAGAACGGCAACAGCCAGCACGTGGAGGCACTCGACAGCTTCCAAAGCCCTTTGCAACCATCGGCGCCTCCGAACGGATGTGACGACCAGGAGGGTCGGCGGCAGCAGCAGCAGCAGCTCCACTGTTCAGGTGAGGATGGGAAATTCGAAGGGGAAATGACCTAGGCCAGTCCCCCCGCCTCCAAGGGTCACAGTCAGGGACCAGGTCTCCGGACACCAGGCCACTGGGCCCTGAGGTGAAGGGCCAGCCTGTCCTGCAGAGGCCGCTAAGCACAGCGGCTAAGGGTGTGGACGCTGGGGTGGGGGGCCGGGTTGCACCCCAGCTCTGTCACCTCCCAGCTGTTTACCTTGGGCAAGTCACAAGTAACGGCTCTGGGCCTCAGTCTCCTCATCTGTAAAATGGGGGTGAAAACAGAAGCACATCCTCGTTCTGGCTGCCGTGAGAATAACGTAAGTTAATGCAAAATGAAGCACGGAGCGCAGGGCCGTCCTGACCGCACCTTTCCTGTGCTTCTCACTCCATCTCCCCAAAGTGCCAACACACAGAGTGGATGGCCTCCAAAATGCATGACTGGCTCTAGCAACAGAATTGGCGGCATCAATGTGAAGAGAGGTTGCCAGGCTCTGTCTTTAGCAGCTCATCTCAGCTCCTGGAAACTGACCACACCAAGCACTTCCAGCAAACAGGCATTGACTGTCCAAACCCTGGCACGTGTACAGGACAGGATTACAGCTCAACTGAAACATCTCCATCAGCTCCCCACTTGGAAGGAGGAGGAGTCCATCCACACAGAACTAACGTCAGTTCTTTGACTGGGGTTCCTTTTATCCCCTCCTCATCCACTGAGAAAACTCCTACACACCCCTCAAAACCCTTCTCAAGCATCACATCCCTCTGCCCCCCACGGAGTTAATACTGCCTCTTCCCTGCCATCTCTGAGCCTGATGTGCACCTCTCCCATTGCCAAAACTGCCAACCACAAGCCAGATGCTGCATTATGCATTTTACGTGTTTTATCTCCGTTAATCTTTCAAAACGGGAGGTGCCGTTTTTCTTCCTTTGACAGATAAGGAAACTGACTGCACAGAGAGGTTGAGCCACATGCTGAGGCTGCACAGCTGGCCAGTGGCAGAGCCCGGACTTGAACCCAGGAAGTCTGGCTCTGATCTCAGGGAGGCTAAGCTGTTAGCCGGTGTCAGTATTTGGCTGGAATTGGTGGAACGGCAAGGGGAAAATTGCTGAAACGAGGCGGGAGGCCATTCGGCCCAGGGAGGAAGAAACAGTGATCCAAAAAACAAGACTGAAATCCAGGCAGAGGCAGCACGCGCTGTCCCGGGAGGCGGGTGACAGAGACCTGTGGTTTCTGCACGCGCTGCTCCCTGGGGGACCGGCCAGTGCTCGTTCAGCTCGGAACCCAGCTGCTCCAGGAGATTATTATTTCAGGAGTGGAAGGAGGCGGGTGCAGGGCTCTAGGCCTCAAGCTGAAACCTCAGGGAGGGGGCGCTGGGGGTGCCAAGCAGAAAAATCAGACTGGGGGGCCCAGGGCCCCCAATGGTGCTGGTCACCCAATCTGGTCCCCTTTTTCCGAGGGCACCTCGGCCGCCCCCACCGCCTGCCACACCTGCTGTGAAAACGACACCCCTCGGCGGATGGTCCCTTCTTTACCTCCTGGGAGGGCAATCGGACACCACGCACAGAGCAGGAACAGGCATGGGCCTCTGATCAGCTTGGAGTGGCTGGGGGTTAGGGTGGGGGGCCCTGCTGGGCCTCCCAGGAGCAGCAAAGCCCGAGAGGGTGGGCTTCAAAATGGGGGACAGCAGTAGGGATCGCAAGGGACCTGTGGGGCTTATGGCAGCCACAGACTTGCCCCAGTGAGAAACCAAGACACGGAGGCCCTGAAAGATGGAGTCTCATCTCGCCCAGCAGGGTCCCAGGATTTCCCTCCATCCCTGTCCAACATCTGCCTCTTACCCCAGCAGCAAAAGGTCGCGGTTCAGGCAGTAGCACCTGGAGCCAAACGGCCCAAGTTCAACTCCAGCCCTGACATTAAGGCCCATGACCGTGGCATTTACTTGGCCTCTCTGTGCCTCGGTTTCCTCATCTGTCAAACGGGAACAGCAACAGTCCACACACCAGCAGTGGGTTGTGAGAGGTTAGACATTTCAACTGAGAGCTCGGGATGGGCCAGGGACACAGGAGATGCTACAGAGGTACCACCCACTGACGCCTGTTTCCACCCCTGCCGCCCTCTGATCTGCACACAGGGCGAGGAGGAAATAAACCCTGACGCTGTGGCCACAAGTGAGGGCACCCGGGGCCTCAGTTTCCCCACCGTGTACTGAGCACGATAATAGCCCAGCCCAGAGCTGCTGAGGCCTCTGTGAACAGGCTCGGGCCAGCACGGGGCACGCAACGACACTAGGGAACTATTCCCTCCACCGTGACGATGGGCACCCCTGGCCACACACACCCCTCCCCCACTCTGCACTCAACACCAACAGGAAGTCCTCTGGAGGGGAGAGGCAGTGAGTGAGTTACCCACAGCAGGCCCCGAGATTTGAAAACACATGTCTGCACAAAAACGTGTCCACACATGTCCATACAGCACTAGTCATACGAGCCAAGAAGCGGAAACCACCCCAATGTCCATGGATGAATGGAAACACGAAATGCGGTCCATCCACACACGGGAATATCACTCAGCCACGAAAAGCGGGGAGGTCCTGACTCACGCTACAGTGTGGATGACCCTTGAGAACACGATGCTCAGGAGAGAAGCCACACAAAAGATCCCAAATATTACGATTCCATTAACACGAAATGTCCAGTATAGGTAAATCCACAGAGACAGAAAGTACATTAGTGGTTGTGAGGGGCCAGGGCGGGGGGCTTAGGGGGTGACAGCGAATGGGTACGGGGTTTCTTTGTAGGGTGATGAGATGAGATGGTGGAATGAGATGGTGAGGACCGCTGCACAATGCTGTGATTGTGCCCCAAACCACAGACTTGTACACTTTAAAGGGTGGTTTATACGGTATGCGAACTATATCTCAATAAAACCGCTAAAAAAGCCAAAAGCCCTGAAGCCTCTTCTGTGTCTGCTGAGTGACTCCCGAGGGCCCAGGAGCCTCTCTGCAGGGGCAAGGATGGGGGCGGGGCAGGCAGAGGTGCCCACTTGGGGAATGGCCTGACCAGGCTGGAAGCCAGCCCCTGGCTGGGAGGGCACCGCTCACAAGCAGGCAGCACACGGTGGAAGATCTCTCAGTTTCCGTTTCGGCTGAAGAGTCAAGAAGCACATAAAACAGAACACTTATCCAGAATCATCACTGAGCACCTCCTGCGTACATGTTCCCCGAGAATCGCGAAGTCATGTGAATACATCCATACCAAGCAGACCCAGAAGACGGGCCAGAAACCTTCAATCCAAACGAAAAGTTGGAGTCAGCAGGGAACAGCATTACAGAAAGTGGGAACAGCATGTGCAAAAACTGTGAGGCTAACAGGAACATGAGGAACTAAAAACAGCCGGTGAGGCTGGACCCAGGGAACAAAAGGCAAGAGTGGCAGCAGCGAGGACCTACGTCTGGGATGACGGAAATCTCCCTGCTCCGTTCTGCACCCCGAACACTTATGATGTCCCCACCAGGCCGTGACGATGTCGGGTTGAAAGCACAACACACCTTATTTGGGACCGTCAGATGTGTATGTGAGAATGGAGGATGAGAAGGCGTAAGAGACCCCTCCAGCCCCTAACCGTTTGCAGTTTGCGATTCTCTGAACATCATCCCAACCCCGGTGGGCCCCTCCAAAATGCCAAGGAACCCCCTCCAGGCACCCCCAGGCCTTGGGGAGCCCATCACGTTCTTAGGAACCCTCACAGGCCTCCGGAAGAAATACTGTCCTCTGGGTTCCTGCTTCCTCTCCCTTCCCAGCAGAAGCAAGATGCCCTGTTGCCCTCCTGAGAGAGCTTCCTGCCCAGGAAATCACAGGCCCAGATACCCAGACACGGGCTCCTGTAGCCATAGAGAGATGTGACCCGGCAGCCCCGGCAGTGAGATTTATCAGGCCCCAAATTGCCTGTCATTGCAGACAAACCATGGCAGCCTACAAATAAACCAGCTTCTGATGGCCGGGGTGGTATTATTATAAATAATCGCTCCTCAGCATAATTACGGGTTCTGAGACGGGAGTCTGACTCCTGCAGCCTGGCAAGCTGAAGGATGGATCCCCCACGCCCCGGCCCTCGCCCACTTCAGGACACCCTTCTGCATCCCGGGGGGCAGCAGGTGGCCCAGCCTGCAGGAGTTCAGATGTGGCAGGAAAACAGTCCACCCCCCTGGGAAGAAAGAGTCCCTGGAACCGTCCTTGGGCCTGGCGTGTACGGCCTGGTGACCAGACCTCTCCTGGGTAAAGGGCCCGTGGGGTCCCCAGCCCTGATTAAAGGTTCAGCAACACTCCTGTCTACATTCCCACTTCCCTGCAAACTGTCCCGGCTCGGCGGCCCCAGGCCACACACCTGGCTGGTGGGGGCAGAGATAAGGAAGAGGGAGACAGAAAAGCTGGGACTCGTCCACAAGGGGCCGAGAAGAGAGGGGTCAGCGGGGCCCCCAGAGCAGATCAATGACTCCACTGGGAATGTTATGACAAGTTAAAATTGATCGTCCCTGGGCCACATCAGCTGTGGCATGGGGTACGTGGGGTCGCCCCGATTGAATCAGGAGATAAACTAGAACCGTCTGGAGAGCCAAGCGGGAGATTACAGCGAAATTCAGACCCAAGGTCCAAGCTGGGAGTCCATCAGTGCCAGGGGGACGTCCAATACTTTTGAGGAGAAAAGGATGGAAGGATGGAGCAGTGGAAGCAACACTTGTTTGGGAAACTGGCACAAGGACCTCACAGCATCCAGCTCCCCCAGCCCTACGGAGGCTGGAGGCGGAGGCGCGGGGAGGGGAGGAGGGCAGAGGGCGGAGGTGGAGAGGGCTATCTGGGAAGACAAGACACTCAGAAATCCACCCGAGAACACGCTGCCCCGGCTGGGTGGGAAACCGCACCGAGACGCCTGCTCGTCCCCAGATGTGAGCCATCCCCACCTCTCGCCCGGACTGGTGCAGTAGCCAGCTAACTTGCTGGTCCCCGGCTTCTGCCCTGATCCCGCGCTTCACCCTCCGTGTGGCACCCGAGGACTCCGTGAGAAGGGAGGCCAGCTCACGTCCCCCTTCTGCCCAAACCCCCCCAGGCTCCCACCTCGCTCCCACGAAGGGCCAGTCTTTGGCACCGCTGCACGCACACCCGTTCTCCTCCCACCCTGCTGTCCACACTGCCTGGCTTCCTTGCCGTTTCTTGAACACTTCGGGCAAGTTCCCTGCCCAGGGCTCTGCTTCAGCTGTTCTCCCCTCCGGCATCGGTGTGACCAGCTCTGGCACCCAAAAGATATGCCCACGTCCTAGGGGACCTCTGAATGTGGCCTTATTTGGAAAAAGGGTCTTTGCAGATGTCATTAATGATCTTGAAATAAGACCGTCCTGGATTATCTGGGTGGGTCCTAAGTCCTATGATGAGTGTCCATATAAGACACATGGGAAGACCTGTGAACATAGAGCAGAGCTGAGGCCACAAGGCAAGGAACGCAAGCGGCTGTCAGAAGCTGGGAGAGGCAAGGAATGATTCTCTGGAGCCCCGAAGGGAGCAGGCCTGCAGCAGGATCTCAACTGAGAGAATAAACAGCTTGTTGAGGACCTAGTTCGTGGAGCTTTACTACAGCCGTCCCAGGACAGCTAATAATCCTCCAACTTCACCCAGCGGTGCCCCCGCACTTTCCTGCTGCCACAAGTTGGTCCTCATAGCACCTGCACTTTTAGACAACTCCGTAACAGGCGCTACTTCTATCATTTACTGCCTAGAATGCTCCCGACCGGGAACTGCTGGATCCTCCCTCACCTGCAACGAGCTCTGGGCCTATGGCGTAGCCCAGCCCCTCCCCAGGCCACATGCCCCTCACCTCTCAGACACCAAGTGCACGCAGGGGTGAGATGGCCCCCAGACGGTGCTACTGACTCTCAGCTGTGGCCATCATTTTGCCCCCCAGGTGACACTGGGCAATGTCTGGAGACCTCTTGGGCCGTCACAACTGGAGGATGTTACTGGCACATAGCAGGCAGAGGCTGGGAACACTGCTCAACGACCTACGTTGCACAGAACGGCCCCACGACAAAGAAGCATCCAATCGTCAACAGCGTCCCAGCACCTTAAGACGTAACCACTCAGGTGACGACTTCTCCCCCAACCTGAAGCGACCGGGAGGTCGGCACCGTTTTCATCCCTGAGCCATCGAGGCCCATCCCGGCTCCAGCCACAGGCCGGCGCCTAAGAAACCTGGGCTGAATGAATGATCTCGGGGACCGGCGGGCGGCACGACATGAGAACAGCACCACATTTACTCCTAGACCGTGGCCTCTGAGACTGAGCCACGACCTCCTCAAAGGCCACTGCTGAAACACGGCGCCGGCGGAGCCCCGCAATCAGCTGAGATGCTGGGAACCCAGCCTCCGTTCAGGTCAGCTGCTGCTGGGGTGTCTGAGGTGAGGGGGCCGGGCTGAGAAGGCCCAGGGCAGGCAGGCGAGGGCCTCCACCGGGGCGGGGCTCACCGAGGTGCCACAGGGGCCGTCCACAGGGGCAGCGCCCCGCTCTGGGCCTCCAGCAGGAACCCTGCGGCTACCCCTCCCTCCCGCCGCCTCCTCCCCCCTCCCCCCCCAGCTCAAGCTTCAGTGGGCTTGCGTGTCTGCCAGATGGCAACGCGCTATGTGTCAGGAGATAATCGCTATTAAAAATTCACTCGGTTTTATTTTATCTTTTTATTTTTTTAGGTTCCGTTTGGGCTCTCTGCTTCCTCCTAAAGAAGCTACCAAACGGCCACCGCCACACTGCTTTAACTGTCTCTAATTAAAAGAAACATTGACTGGGTCACCGGGGTTGCTCCACGCTGGAGGCTAGGGGCGGGGGGCAGCATGGCGGCCGCAAGCCCTGACAGCTCGTCCCCCCCCCCAGGGAGCAGAGCGAGGCGCAGCCCCTCCCCTGGGGCGCCCAGCAGTCCTCCCAGACCCCCATCACTCCTTCTGCCCCAAGAGACTCCAGCTCTGCTGGGCGTGGGTCACCAGCGTGATGAGTTCAGTATCCCAACAAGAGGCGATCGTGGCAAAGACAGCCTTCGGGGCATCCCAGTAGGACACAGTGGCCGGGTGAAGACCTGTGTGCTACAGGCCCCGGACGGCAACTTCCCCCTGGAAGGTGACTCAGATCCCAGCTCTGTCCCTGGCCGACGGCCCAGGCTAGCCCTGACCTGCCCAGGGCTCAGTTTCCACATCTTCCCCGGGGCCCTGTGGTTGGTCTGATAGCTGCTGGGACTGCTGCCGGGCTGAGTGTGCAGGGGTGAGGTCAGGGCAGGAGAGGCAGGCAGAAACTCTGCCGGCCCCAAAGCTCCTTCCAAGACAATCAAGGAATCGGGCGCCTACTGGTTCCAGCATGTTCCGGGTGCTGGGATACGGCAGCGAACAGACAAGATGGCTTATGCTGCTAACCTTCTAGAAGGCGAACGTGGACGGGGGTTCCTGCAGACCCCGTGAGCCTCGCCCTGGCGTGAGGCCAAGGGGTGGGACCTGGGGGCAGAGGAGGTGGCAGCATCTCAGGCCGGGGATGAGCAACAGTGACAGGCAGGGGCTTCCCTGGTGGCGCAGTGGTTGAGAGTCCGCCTGCCGATGCAGGGGACGCGGGTTCGTGCCCCGGTCCGGGAGGATCCCACATGCCGCGGAGCGGCTGGGCCCGTGAGCCACGGCCGCTGAGCCTGCGCGTCCGGAGCCTGTGCCCCGCAACGGGAGAGGCCACAGCAGTGAGAGGCCCGCCTTACGCCAAAAAAAAAAAAAGAATGGCGGGCGGAAGGCTTGGCTCCGCCCCCCACACCTCGCTCCCACCCTCTGGCGTCCCTACCTCCTGCAGACGGGTGACCGCAGGGCGGCTACTGGGCCCAGCCTGGCCGTCTGCTGTGCCCATTGCAGACTGGAAAGGCCTGCCTTCCCGTCAGAGCAGCTCATTTTTCCCTCCTGAACTGGAGGCCAGGGAGGTAAAGGGAGGCCCCAGCTTCTGGGGCGGTGGGAAACAGGTCCCCCAAGCCAGGTCTGTATTCTCTAAGCCATCCCACAATACTGCGGGTCTTCAGAGGAAAATCAGATGGTATTTTTCATATATTTATATACGTTCTTTTTCGCGGTACGCGGGCCTCTCACTGTTGCGGCCTCTCCCGCTGCGGAGCACAGGCTCCGGACGCGCAGGCTCAGCGGCCATGGCTCACGGGCCCAGCCGCTCCGCGGCACGTGGGATCCTCCCGGACCGGGGCACGAACCCGCGTCCCCTGCATCGGCAGGCGGACTCTCAACCACTGCGCCACCAGGGAAGCCCTATTTTAATATATTTTAAAAATATATTAAGGCGGGATGATGGTCTATGAGTGTCCTGGGGCTGCAATAACAAATAACCCCAATCTGGGGGCTTAAAACCACAGAAACATATTCTCTCACAGTTCTGGAGACGGGAAGTCTGAAATCAAGGTGTCAGAGGGGCTCAGTCCCTCCCAAGGTTCTGGGGAGGATCCATCCCTGGCTCTTTCTGGTGGCTCCAGGCTCGGCTTGTGGCTGCATCCCTCCAGATGTTAGAAGCTCTGGGGAAGGTCCTTCCTGCCTCTTCCAGCTCCTGGGGGCTCCAGGTGTCCTTGGCTCGTGGCCTCATCCCTCCAGTGTCTACCTCCATCTTCACACAGCTGTCTTCCCTATGTGTCTCCTTTTTCTCTTACAAGAACACCACCAATCATTGGACTTCGGGCCCCACGCTAATCCAGGTCGATTTCATCTCAGGATCCTTAACTACCTGCATATTTCCAAATAAGGTCGCATTCCAAGGTTCCGGGTGGACATGTATCTTGGGAGACACTACTCACCCCAGCACAAATGACCCTCACTATCATCTATTATAACATCACCAGCATACTACCATGAGCCTTACCCCACTTTCCTTCCGGAGCTCACACTCTGATGTCAGTAGATGGGAAAAGGCAGTCACTGTTCTCGACCACAGCATGGCTGGAAGGGGGATGGGAGGAGAGAAGGAGAGAGCCGTTCCCTGGCTGGAAGGTCTCTGAGGCCAGGCTGTGGACCAGGTCCTCCTGCGGGCTCAGAAGGGCCGCTGGCCTTGACGTGGCTCAACTCACCTGCCCCCAGATCTGAGTGAGTCCGTGGGCCTGTGACACTGGTACTGCGCCCCCAGGAGGAGCCGGTCCAGCCCATCCTCATGGAGCTGGGTAGGCAGAGGCCCCAGAAGCGAAGTGCTTGTCTAAGGCCCCACGTTGGCTCCTGGATTCTTCCTGTTCCTCCAGGGCATCACCTCCTGCCTCCCCCTGTTCCTGTGGCCCCAAGACCCCTGAACACGGACACATGGGACACTGGACAGATGAGAGGCACCTTTCCAGGGGGACCCCCATCAAGGCGGGCGATGGGGTCAGAAGGCCAGGACGCAGGCAGAAAGGGGGAGAACAGACTTCAAAGGTCAAGGGTCACTCCGAAAACCAGAGGCTGGGCAGAGAGGGAATGCTAACACAGGAGCAGGTGGGCCTACGACCCCAGACCCCCCCCAATTCCCCCTACCACATGCTCTCCTCCAGCACTTCACGTCACTTTTTTTTTTTTTTTTGCGGTACGTGGGCCTCTCACTGCTGCGGCCTCTCCCGTTGTGGAGCACAGGCTCCGGACACGCAGGCTCAGCGGCCATGGCTCACGGGCCCAGCTGCTCCGCGGCATGGGGGATCCTCCCGGACCGGGACACGAACCTGTGTCCCCTGCATCGGCAGGCGGACTCTTAACCACTGCGCCGCCAGGGAAGCCCTTCATGTCGCTTTAGATGAGAAGAATGTCACGGCGACCCTCTGGGGAGAGCTAATGTTTACTAGGTAAACTCCGTGTTCTAAGCACTGTTTATGCATTTTAACCACTTAGTCCAACACCCTTAAGAGGTACGGAAGGGGGAGGTTTGAGACTTGTCTGAAATCCATCATCTTGGGGCAGTTTGTTACGCAGCAAGAGCTATCTGGAACAAGATAGATGCTATTATCATTTCCCCTTTTGTAGGGGAGGAAACCGTGGCACAGAGAGGTTATGTGTCTTGCCCTAAGGCACACAGCCAGTAACAGGCAGATCCAGATGCAAACCCAGGCTGCCTGGCTCCAGACTGGCGCTCCTAACCGCTAGAGCAGGCATAGGTGCCCCACGCTCGCTAGCGAGGGCCGGCATTCCCACCTGGCTGCTGAAGCCGTGCTGAGCTCAGGACCTGGTGATTAAGCCGCCCGCTCAGCCCCACTTCCTTCTGGGCTGAGGGTCTCCAGATATGTTTTTTCCAAAAAGAGCAAGACATATGCAGACCTGGAAATGGCTTGTCTGGTTTCCTTACTGACAGACGAAAGCACAACTGATACTACCTCCACTGCCACCCCCAAGGAGTCTGCACTGCTGGCACAGGTGTTGCCCCCTGCCTGTCTCCAAAGGGTTTACAAGGGCCATCCCAGCCTCTCACAGTAGCTGACCCGACGACCGACAGGCTAACCTACCAGCGTAGACCATCAGGACCCCTCTGAGGTCATGGAATCTCCTGAGAGAAGCCCTGGTCTGGGCCCACTGGCAGTGGCGGCAAGGGGCCCTGGGATCCAGGCAACCCCTGTCCACCCTCTGGGGGTTCCCTGGGACCCCACTTGGGGAATAATCCAAAGAGGTGGTATCCTATAGGCACAGAGAGGCCGTCCGAGGCTGCCACAGTGCAGAGGGACCAGATCCAGCCGGAGGAAGACGCGCCCGCGCAGCCAGCGATGGCTGACCAGGAACGCGGCCCAGAGTGGGACTGCCCGCGGCCCCAGCACCCCTCCCTCACCACCTCACTAGCTGTGTGACCCTGAGTAATGAGCTGAACCTCTCTGAGCCTATTTCCTTACCTGCCAAATCGATACACCACCAAACCAGCACCTCCCTCCTGAAGCTGCTGTGAAGCCTGAGGCATGGAGACCTGGGATTTCACCTCCGCACTGCGGGTCAGGGACACGGTCCACCTGGCAGATGGTGGCTCACACCCACGTGACCGCCATCCCGTCCACCCCGGGGAAACCGAGGTCTGAGGTGCCGCGTGACCTGGCCAAGGGCACGCGGCCGGCGAGGGGCCTCCTGGGGTCCCACGGGGCAGGGCCTCCAGTGCCCTCCATCCACCAGCCCTGGGAAGAAGGGCAATCACAGGGAGTGGGCAGAAGGCAGTGATGATCAAACACCTGAACGAGACGGGAGTTTCGTAGGTTCGTTTCACTAAAGGAAAAAAGCCTCCCCCTTCCTCTAAGCAGCTGCCCCGCACCTGGCCCCCGAGGAGAGCACGGGAAACCTTCTAAGCCGACATCCGACGGACGGGGATTTGTTTTAAGCTCTTTCTACCCACTGCACTATAATCATCAGCTGTTCACGACCTCTCCACAAGCCACTCTTCCCCTCCCCGAGTTTTCAAAAGGCAAAAAGCTTTAAAAGCCTTGGTTCAAACCGGCAGAGAGGCATACACACAGAGATGCAGGGCTGGAAGGGAGGTGAGGCAGGCAGGAGGGGCCCGGGGGACCCCAGCGGCGCGGATGATGGGGCGGGGGGGGGAGCAGGAGGGACACCCTAGGCTCACCTGGAAGAAATCGTCTGCAGGTCAGGATGTCCTGTTCTCCAGGCCGTGAGGAGGGAGCTGTGCGGATGCCACCATGCCACCCAGCCTCTGTCACCAGCATCACCACGAAGGGACCTCGGCAGCAGTTACTGTCTGTGGCTGGCTTCTCCCCATCACCCCCTCCACCTGCCCTCCAGCCGAGGACCTCAGGGGCCCCCACCCTACCCACTACCATCTTCACAGCCTCTGCTTGTAGAGGTGCCCTGGACCTCAGAGACCTGCTGAACCCCCTCCAGTGGGGACTGATGAGGGGATCTGTCCACAGTGGGCTCTGCAACAGCGCTCGCCCTTTCACGGCCTGGTTCATACACAGCAATGTGAGGTCACAGCCTTGACACTGTTCCCCCACCAGGAGGGCCGGGTGGGCCCAGGGAGATGCTAGCACAGCTTGGGAAGGGGGCAAGTTGGGTGAAACATAATTTAAACCACCCTTGGTCCCCACCTGTGTGCAAGAGAGGGGAGAACCCCCCCACCCATTTTTTGTTCCTGGATCTCAGTCCCCTGGTTTCCTGCTGGCACAAAGGGGCCAGGCCTGGGTTGACACTCCCATCCCAGGTTGCTAATTGGCCGTGACAGCGCAGACCCCTGCAAGGCTGGTGCAGGCCCGGCTGCCCACGGACAAAATCTGCCGCTTTCTCCATGGTCTCACCGTTGGACCCTGGACGTGCCCCAGGCGTGGCCAGACAGACAGGTAGATGGGGCTTTTCTACCTTAAAAAAATAAATCGATCGGCTTCTTTTCTGAGTTGACAGGAAGACGAGGTGGCAGGCGCCCCGTCTGGGGGGACGGGCATGACCTGGGTGTAATCCCAGGTCCGCAAGCCAGGCGGGGTGGGCGGCGCGCCCCAGAAGTTCCATCCCAGGCCCTCCCCCTCTCCCTCTCCACGGGCTTGGGCTTGGGCGGCGAGCCCGGCACTTACTGAGGTTCTGGAGCAGGGACGACCAGGTCTTCATGCCGAGCATGCTGTGCTGCCCCCCGCCGGGGCGCGGGGACCCGGGGGGCTCTAGGAGGGGCTTCCCCGCATAGCCCGCGGCGTGGGCGCGGGGTCACCGAGCGGCGGGGCGTCCACGCGCGCCGTGCGCTGCTGCTGCCCGCTGCGCGCCGGGGGCGGGAACCCAGGGAGGTGGTGCGCGGGGGAGGGGGAGGGGGCGGGGGGTGTCACGGGACAGCGGGACGTCCCCAGAGGGGCCAGGGAAATGGGGGATCAGGAGCCGCTGGGGGCGTCCGCCTGCCTGCTGCAGGGACCTGGGAGAGGGGCGCCCGGGGGCCGCGGCAGCCTCTCACGCCGCCCGCGGGAGCGCCCCGCGCCCCCTCGCCCGCGGCTTCATGCACCGCCGGCCGTGGCTACGCGGCCGCCTGGCAGCAACCATTTTATTCCCTTCCCGCTCGGCTGGGGCCGCGCGCCTCCCCCCCCCCCCCCCGCCGCCCCCCGCCACCTCCCGCGCGCCTCGGCGCCCCCATCGTCCGCCTCCCCTCCCCTCCCCTCCCGCTCCCCGGCGCTCCGCCCGCTCCCCGGGCAGCCCCCGCTCCGCTGCACTTGATAACGCGCTTGTCAAGACTGCTGAGTTGTTCCTGACCTCTCCCCCGCCGCTGCTAATTAAGGCTCCGCCGTGACAGTTCAAGTGCCGAGCATCAAGTTTGCAGAACCAAAGCCTCTAATTGGGGCCGCTTTTCATTTCTCCATCCCGCGGGCTGGGGCTCCCCAGACCTGAGCACTGGCGCATTTTCCTTTTGTGTTTTTCATCAGAGGGGAGGAGAACCAGGGGGGACCGGCACCGGGAAAGGAGGGCAGGCAAACAGCCAAAAGGCACGAGGGGGAGCAGAGGAGCCGGGTGGGGGGCCCTCGCCTACCCCCCAAGAGCCCGTCGGCGGCTACGGGACGCCTCCCTCTAAGCCCACCTGACATCTCATCTAACCCAGGGGTCTCTGATCTCCTCGACTGAGGGTTGCCAGGAGCTGAGCACCCACCCCCGGCCCCCACAGGAGGCAACTGCAGGGGCACCCCCTGCCCCTCCCCTCCCCCTTGGGTGATGTGGCAAGGAGGGGCGGCCCCCAGACTGCGTGATGGGGGGCTCAGGTCGCCCAGGAGCTAATAACCCCGCAGAGGCTGCGAAGAGGCCGCCTTGCCGAGCCCCTCTCCGGCTGAGAGGTGTGCTCCTCCTTCCGCCCCGGCTCCCTCCAGGGGCCGCTGGCCTCTCCTTCCCAGATAAGTGCTGGCGAGCCTCAGGCTCTCAGTGACTCTTCAGGCTGCCTTTCTCCTCCAACGCCTACTAAATCAAGCGGGCGCTGAGAGCCACCGGCTGGGAGGAGAGGAGGGAGGAGGGGCCGGGCTGCTGGCTGGCTCTCCGGAGCTGCTGCAGGGGTGAGGGCTGGGAGAAGTCTCCGGGAGGACGAGGTGGGGGAGCTGAGCAAGAGGCCGAGACCCCGGGGTGGAGGAGGAGATCTGGGGGCTGCGGGGGGGGCGCAGGCTGGAGGAAACCGAGGTACACGAGGTCCCTGCCAGGCTGGCTAGCCAGGGCCTTTCAGCTCAGAATCCTGGACCCTCAGGCCGCCAAGGGGCTTACGGACACTCGGGGCGGTGATCCCCACGCTTGCCTGATTCCAGGTGATGCTGATTACATTGGGGGCCGTTATGTGGAGCCGCCAGCCAGGTGATCCTAGTTTGAGAAGCATTCTACCCCATGGGGTCTCAAACGTTGATGCGTCTTAGAGCCTCCTGGAGCGGTTTTCAACACCTCTCCCACCCTCAGGTTGTCTGGGCCGGACCCAGACCTATGATATCACACCTCTGGGCAAGGGCCCAGAGGTCAGTATCTCTTCAAGCACCTAGGGGATTCCTACTTGCAGCCTAGGTAGAAAGCCCTCGTTCCAAGACAGTGGTTCTCAGTGAGCCAGAGGGTGGTTCTGCTCCCCAACCTCCGGCGTATTTGGCAAGGTCGGCAGAAGTCTTGAGCTGTCACAGTGCGGACGGGGGTGCCGCTGGCCTCTCGTGGGTGGAGGCCAGGGATGCTCTCAACAACCTGCGAGGCACAGGACGGCCCCACCACAGAGAATCATCAGACCCCCATGTCTGTAGCGCTGAGGTCTAGGGCCCCGGGCTAGGCCAGTCCCTCCTGGCTGCAGGAAGATGCCCTTGGGAACACTACTCGAAAGGAGCCCAGCTCAGCACTTGCCCCAAGCATGCTCCCAGAGAACTGCTGGGTCTCCCTCCCTCTCTGGAACCCCTCCTGGGGCTAGAACAGCTCCGCAGAATTGCTTCCTGCAGTTGAGCTGAAATCTGGGAACTTCCAGCCCCTGGGCCAAGCCCCACTCGTCTGTCCTCAGACCCCAGATACTCACCAGCAGCCCACTTCCGGGGTCCCCTGAGTCTCCTCTGCTCCAACAGAATGTCACGCCATCCCCAGCCCACCCCTGGTTTCCTCAACTCATTCCCCACCAAAGTCCCGGGTTCTGGAACGTTCCTCAGTTTACAACATCCTTCTTAGAGTTCAGTCCTGCAGGACGATGACCACTCGTGTGTGCTCCCCCTATGCCAGCCTCCCTCCCACTCTCAGTGCCTCTGAAGATGACATTAGTAAAGGTCGCTACTGGTTCCTGCCCTACTTGGAGATGCCGAGGCTGAATTCTCCTCCTACCAAGTCAACTCCCCACCCTCTGCTTGTCGGTTTGCTTTCTGAAACTAAGCGCTGGACCTCACATGAACGACACTGCAATTTATCAAGGGGTTTCTTCCATCGGCCAGCAGATTAGGAAACACCTGGTTTCCACATCCAACTAGTCTGCTGGCCCTCCCATGGGCGTGGGTATCTGTGTGAGGGTGATTCTCATCTCTGGGGGCCATGCCAGTCACCTGGGTTTTTTTTAAAATACCGGCCTGGGGCCCCACCCTGGACCAGTCATATCAGAATCTCTGGAGATGGGGCAGAAGCATCAATACTTCTAAAATATAGGTGGTTCCAATGTGCAGCCGGAGCTGAGAGCAGCTGCAGTAAGGACTGGGGACACAAGCTCTCCCCAGGCCAGCCCGTTTGACCTTGAACACACTTGGCAGTTCAGGCTAGAGCGGCTGTGGGGGAAGAGCTTATTGGTTCAGGGATATGGGCTGGGAGGGAAGGCAGGGTGCAGCCAGGATGGGTAGAACTCCCAGCAGCGGCGGTAACGCCCCACCACCCTCACCCTGCTGATGGCAGGAGGGGTGCCTACTGATCCCATGCAGAGCCGGCGTGGGCAAATCCTGCAACAGGCCAGGACTTGGGTGAAGATGCGTCCCGTACGTGTCCTGGGGGCCCCTCCTCTTCATCCCACAGGGAAGAGAACAGGATCCCAGGGAGCTATGGGGTCTGCTGCTTGGTGGGAACTCTTTGAGAAGCTGCTGGGAGGAGACAGGAGTGTAGACTCAGATCCAGCTGGGCTGGTAACTCACTGTGTGAGCCGGGGCGAAGTGCCCAGCAGCCCTGGGCTGCAGCACCATCATTTGTAAAGGACGGGTGAACACCTGTTCAGCCCTGCATAGAGCAAGGGCTCAAGACGAAAGAGGAAGAGAAACAAAGTCTGAACTGACTTGCTCAAGGTCACACTAACTTGCAGGGCCTCAGTTTTCTCATCTGTACAATGGGCACACTGGGCTAAATGCCCTCTTAGAAAGCCCCACCTCTAAACCACCCCCTGGCAGAGCCCAGCAAGGCCCCACTAAGCACATGGGTAAAAGACACCAAGCAGGGCAGTGGACATGAGCACCCTGGTCTCCCCAGGGTGAAAGAAGGCTGGGTGGTGTTGGGTTTGTGCTCTGAGTCTCTAGCAACCAACTGGGAGTGGTGGTGGGGGGTGGGGTGGAGGGGGGAGTCAATAGAAACCCGAGGAGAAGGGCCGCCAAGTGCAGTTGCTCAAGTTGTTCACTGCACAAAAGCATCTGGATGAAATGACAAATGGTTGCTGAAACCCAGCCCTCACTCTGCTCATAAAACATACCTGGGAATGTGTTCTATCTGCCTGGAGGAAGAGGTACCTTCCAATTTGCACGAAAGACCTGTATAGGCTGGTGGTGGCTCTCCTAGGGAAGGCCTGCTGCTTCCCAAATTCTGCCCTCCTAGTTCCAAATTCCTCTCCTAGGGATAGTGTTTCCTTTCACTCTGAGAGCACAGACTGGAACTACAACCTCTCAGGAAGGACACAGACTCTTAAAATCATTCAAAGAGGTAAATGATTGACACCCATCATTTATAGACTGGACAAAGGAGGGCACAGGGGCAGGGTTGTCACCTAGAAATATCCTGCCTGTCTCCTGGCTTGGCCCCAATGCCACACTTTCAGGGTGAATGAGTTACAGACCACCAAGCCAGCAGAAGATAGCGATGGTGTCAGATGCAGTAGCAAAGTGGAAATCTCCAGAGCCCCCCAGAGCCTGAGAACAAAGGACCAAAACTGACACAAGCAAACCTGACACCACCTTGCTCCGGAGATGGGAGCTGGAGGGCATGGCCTCGGCCTCCCCTTCTGTAAAATGGGGCCAATAGCACTGCCCCCTGTCATGGGGTAAAATGAGGCAATGTATAGAAGGGGTTCGGAACAGGGTCTGGTGAGTTCTTTATAAATGTTAGTTGCTATTCTTACTGTTGTTCTTGGGAAACCCCGGGCAGCACCAAGGCTTGGGTCATATTTTGGGGCTCCCTTGACCCCCATATCTGTCTCGCTGGGGGCTAAGGCAGAATCACCCCAGTCGCGTTCCTGGGGTGTGAGCACCTCGCTGACCGGCTCACACGGGGTGGCAGGGGAAGGCCACATGCAGGTGGCCTGTGGGTCCCTGGGAGGGAGCCCACCCAGGAAGCCCACCCCTTACCCTCACCCTGCTCCCCACATGCCCAGAACTTAGGGACTCCCAGCTCCTGGGGTGATGACACATTTCATCCCCGTGAGGGAGATGACAAGGTCTGCCGTGCTGACCCTCCAAGGGACAGGAGAGAAACCCAAGATGGCCTGTATCATCGCAGGTCAGAGGTGGCCTCACCCCGGCGGCCACCACATTCCTGGTGTTCGTGACCAGGCAGCTGCAGCCCAGGCCTCCCGGGGAGCCCGCCCAGCCCCTGCTTCTGGGCTCACGATGGAGGCGCACACACTCCCCCACCCTCCTACCCCTTGTCTTGCCCGCTCCGGGGTCCTGACCTTTTCCAGATAAGCCAGACAGGGCCTCGCCCCTCTCCTCTCCCCATCCCTCTCTGGCTGTTGGCTACACACTCCCAGGGCCCAGGGGGCAAACCCAGCTGCCCTTTCTTTTGGGGTCAGAGGAACGCAGGGGCGGCAGGAGCCGGCGGGCTCACCTCCTCAGCCATCCTGGGCTGGCGGCAAGCCTGGGACACCGACTTCTGGGGCTCGTTTATCAGAAGATGTCTCCGAGCCCCGTCGGCAGTCTCCTGGAGAGGAGGCCGCAGCAGCCCTCGTCAGCCTCTTTGGGTGCACAGCCGTGCGCTGTGATTCAGCAGGGAAAGGGCTGTCTCTGCGCTCACGTGGTGAAGGGTTGGGTGGCGTCCTCTGGGGCAAGCACAGCCCGTCCGACGGTCTCCCTTGGGGAGAGAGGAGGACCGAGGGCGGGGTCTTCCCTCCAGGACCGGGGTTCCTACAACCGTCTCCCAGCAGGCCTGTCCCCGCGGCAATTTTCCCTCCTACAGATGCTAGATGACTCTTCTTTAAATACCACTTAGCCGCCTCGAGGGCTTCCAAGCACACACACGGCGAGGCAGCAGAAAACCGCCGTCCCTTCCCGTCCTCAGGATCCTCGGGGATTTGCAGGCGCCCCCGGTCCCCACTGCACGGGTCTGTGCTTCTTGCCGCCGGGTGAAATGCTGGGCTGCGTGTGCTGAGGCACCAGAAGTTGAGAAGTTCCAGAGCATAAAATGGGAAGCGCTGCTCCAGAGGAAGCTCTCTGGTACGTCCCATCGCCCGGACGCCACCTCACCGCTCCAGATGCCCCAGCTCTGTCCGTCCCAGCAAAACCAGGCACACAGGATGCTAACTCTCCCTGCACCACACGTCCGACGCACCATGGCGCTGGCACACCGCGTCTCCCAAAAGGCCCGCCCGCCCTTCGCGGCCCCTCCTTGAAGCCAGGCCTGAGTTAACTCAACGAGACGCCAGCCTCCTCTGGACCAGGCCAGGGTGAGCTGAGTCCAGATGTAAAGCTGGATGCCTAGCTTCAAATCCCAGCTCTGCTACTTAGCAACCGTGTGCTCTCTCCAAGCAAGTCGTTAGCCTCTCTGAGCCTCGGTTTCCTCATCTGGCAAATGGGGACGCTTCAAGCATCCCCTTGCAGGGTTACAGTGATGAGGACGCGAGTCCATACAGGTTTGTAGGGTGCATAGAGCAGGACCTGGCCCATGGGGTCACCTAGCCTGGGGGAGCTGGGAGGGCATCTCAGCCCAGGATGGGGGGCAGGTGGCATGAGCTGACCATGAGGGCTTCCAGGTTCTGGATGAGGGTCTGGGGGCAGCTATGGAGAGGCTCTGAGGGGCATGAAGCAGGTGGGGCTGTCCCTAGGGCCTTCCTCGATCAGACAGGCATCTTCCAAAAAAAAAAAAAACGATACTCAACTCCCCAGATCGGGGCGGGGTGTGACCTCATTTTGCAGATGAGGAAAATGAGGTGTCAAGAGGGAAAAGGACTTGGGCAGGGTCACTCACAGGAAAGGCAAGGGCTACCCCCCTTCCCCAGCCACCCCGGACCCCAGGCCAGGAATCACACCGTCTGAGCCCAGCCTTGCGGGACAGGCAAACCCCAGCCCTCAGCAGCTGGGGCTCCAGGACCGCCCCCCCATCAGCCCACAGAGTGGCCACCTGATGGGGCCTGCCCCATGGCCACCCACTGACTTCACCCCAATTAAAGGGGCCGCCTTCCCCGCGAGCTTGGGGGCCAGCCCTGCAGCCTCTACTGCTCGCTCCACAGCTGGCTCGCCGCCTACCTGCAGCCCCCCCTTCCCAGTTCATCATAATTATCAAACACTTAGAGCACGCTGAGCGCTCAGGGCCCGGCCTTCCTGCACACGGCTCACGGCGTGGTCTGCACAGCCTCTGCGGGGCTGCAGAAAGGAAGGGGCGCAGGGGGAGGGCGAGCTGCCCAGGGTCCCCAGCCCCCAGTGGTTTCACTGCTCCCCAAACGGCATCCCTTCACCCCCCCTGTCAGCTGTGCTGACGTCAAAAGCCAGAACCTTCATCCAGCGTGGGAACTAGAGGGGCTGCTTTGCGCTTGGCAACCGACCGCCTCCTCTGAACAAGGGGGGCCGGCCATGAGTCTGTGCCTCATCTGAGGTCCTGAGCCGGGGGTCTGCGCCCAGAACGACCAGCAATGGTGCGGCACCTCTTGGGGGTCACGAATCCCGAAACACACAGGCAAGGGGGGCACCTAGTGCCAAAACACACTCCCAGAGAAGGCAAAGGTCTCCAGCCAAGACCCTTGGTGCGGGCAGGATGGGTGGAGGCATCAAGCGGCTTCCAGCCTCCCCGGAGGGGTCTCCTTCCAGGACACCTGGAGGAAAGGAGGCTCTCAGTGTTTACTAACAAAATAAACAGGGGGAGAGGAAATGTGAACTCCAGGTCTGGAAAAGACACCCGGCGTCCCGCCCACCAGATGTTTCTCTCTGGCAACGTCCATACCGAGGGTCCCTGCGCTCAGACCCTTCACCAGGATCCCACGAGTCCGTAAGGAGGAGATGACCACAAGCCTTCACCTGGGGACAGTCTGCGCCCATGGGAGCCCAGTGGGTCTGGGGAAGGAAGCGGCATCCGATCTAGCCTTCCAGAAGAATCCATCTCTTTAGGTCGGGGGCTGCCAGTCACACTCACCTGAGGGGGGGGCTTTGAAAACTCCCAATGACTCGGCTATACCCCAAATTAACTACATCACACCCCCCGGGGAAGGGGGTGGCCCGCATCACTATTTTAAAGTCTCCCAGGGATTCTGGAAGCTGTGGACGGAGGGAGAGGTGAGTGGCTGGGTGGCAACACCCAGAGCCCAGATCCCGGCTCGCCGCCCCACGTTAATCACCCCCACCCCACCCGGCCTGGCATGTCCCAGCTCGTGAAAGTCGGGTAAATAAGTAAACAGCCGTGCTGGTGGGGCCGGTAAGCACCACCAAATCAGGGATGCAAAGTCAGACAGCTTGACTCTCAAGACATAATCGGTTTAATTGCAGGGCCTCGGCATAGGCCAGGGTGGTGAACTGCTCCCGCACTCCCATCCGTTTTATTAAAATCCAATGATTTGAGTTGGCCACAGGGCTCCGGCAGGGACAAAGAGGCATCTTCAGCCAGGGTCAGACCTGATGCTGAGAGATGTGTCCATGGGGCCCAGACACTTCTTCCTTAGGGCACACGGGCCCCGGTCTCTCTGGGAATCAGAAAGGAGACAAAGGCAGGCAAGGAGGGCCTATCTCATGGCCTCCTGGGCTGAGTGGCCTGTGGGGAGGCGGCTGACAGCTCAACCCTGGGCTTCCGTATCACCATCCACCACAGGAGATGATGATGCCATAGACTTCATGAGAGTGTCACGAGCTGCTGTTGTGGACTGAACGTTTGTGTCCCTGCCAGCTTCATCCATTGAAGCCCTAATCCCCAGTGCAATGGTATTTGGAGGTGGGGCCTTTGGGAGATGATTTGGTCACGAAGGTGGGGCCCCCATGAGGGGATTAGTGCCCTTATAAGAAGTGAGACAGAACTGCACACATAAGCAGCCACGTAAGGACACGGTGAGGAGACGGCCCCACCAGGAGCCCCGTCTGCCGGCACCTGATCTCGTGCTTCCAGCCTCCAGAACCATAAGGAATAAACGTCTGCCGTCTAAGCCCCCAGTCGATGGGGCTCTGTCGCAGCAGCCTGAGCAGACGAAGACAGTTGTGGAAGAATTAAAACACATTAAGTAAACGCACAATGTCAACTGACGGGCAAACAGACGCACCAGTTGTGGCGCATCCTGACAACGGGAGGCGACTCGACCACGACACGGGCACCAACGGCAGCGTGCCGAGAGAAGGAAGCCAGACTCGTAATCTTCCCGCTGAATGATTCCTACGACATGCCAGCAAAGGCGAGGCCAGAGGGATGGAAAACAGACGTGCGGTTGCAGGGGGCAGAGGAGGGGAACCAGGGGATTCTCTGGGGTGAGGGGCAAGTTTTACATCTTGACTGTGGTGGTGATCTCACCACTGTATACATTTGTGAAAACCCACCAAACAGTACGCTTAACAAGAGTGAACGTTGTTGAATGTAAGCTATGTCTTTATAACCCTGATCTTATAAGGAGACTGCAAAGAGCTGGCCACAAAGTGAGGCCATCGGAGGGTGTCTGGGTGCATCCAGGGAGCTCAGATTCTATGCAAAGGGCCTGGGGGGGGAAGGCCACTGGGGCTGAGACCCTGCCCCTCGGCCGGGCTGAGCTGGGAGCCCTGGTGGGCAGGGGGGCAGGAAGGGGGCAACCGGTAACTTGTCAGATGTGGCAGACTTTTCTGTCTTTCCACAGTATTACTGTCATCGTTGCCACTGTTGTCCTCATCAGATCCTCAAAGCGGCTCTTTAAAGGCAACCTCTACATTTTGCAGGAGGCAGGATCAGAGAAGTCAAGCCCTCTCTCCAAGGTCACACAGCGGCGGTGCAGAGCCCCCACCCACAACCACTAGGCTGGTGCTCAGTGTTCTGAGAGTGACTGTCAGCCGGGTGGAAGCCAGGCGATGGGGCGTCGAAAGCCTTGTTCCCGAGAGAGGAGAGGAGCCAGCGCCGCGCTCGCATTCCAATCGATCTTACTCGGCACGTGTTTCTCCCGTCATCCGGGCCTTATGGGAACGGGCTCCTCCGGTGACCCTGCCGCAAAGGTGGCACGACAGGGCCTGATCTGGGAGCCAGGGCTCGGCCCCCGACCCCCACGCCACTGCCACCGCTATCCCAGCGAGCGCCCTGAGGTCTCCCAGCCACCCCGGGCTGTGTTTTTCCAGGCCCTTCCAGGCCGCACACCGCCAGGAATGTCGTGGGTGAGGCCGGACACAGCTGCCCGGTGCCTCCGGAAAGCCTCAGGTGAGGTGTGTGGCAGGAGCCCGCCGGCAGCACGCTGCCACGAGGTGAATCAGGCACCATTAGAGTCACAAAGGCCAATTAAAACGAGAGGAAGAACAGCCCTCCGGTCCCGCAGAGCACCCTGGCCAGCTGCTCCCTGCTCCCACCTCGCCGGCCCCGCGAGGCCGCTCCCTCTGCGCCCGGCCACCTGCCCCTGACAGCGGAGCCATGGACGCTGCCTCCTGGGCCTGGGCTTCGGCCGCCAGGGCCGAGGGGCGGAGGCCCCGGAGAAGCAAACGGCTCCCGGATTTTCGACTCAATTGCTGTGAGGAGAGGTGAGAAATTGCCTTTCTGACCCAAAACCCGAGTTCACAGCTGCACTTCATTACGGATTTCTCCAGGAGGCCCTGGGAGAGGCCAGCTCAGAAGGCCTCACCTGTTAACAGCAGCTGCGCCTGCCTCTTCCATAAGCCCGTTGGTGGTTTCCTGCCTGGCGCTGCAGGGGTAGGGGGTGTGGGCGGCACGGGCGGGCTGCCAGCGGTGCCCCGAAGCCCCCCTCCCCTGCCAGTCTGCATTAACTCAGCGGATGGAGGGAGGGAGAGGCGCCAGATAGGTGAGCGGGAGGGGGCGGAAATGGCCACAGGTCTGGGCCTTGCTCTCCTCAGAAGGTACCAGGAGGCAGGGGAGACATCTTCCCCCTGGGGGTCCCACCCTGTTCCTCTGGGTCTCACGTCCGCCTCGCGGGGCTAACGTGCACCTGTGTCCGGGGCCCGGAGCATCTCCGGGTACGTAGCCACTGCTCAGTAACGCCCCCTGTCCTCTGCCCTTGCAATAGCCTCTCCGTGCTCTTGAAATGCCACCGTTCAATACACGGCAGTTCTTTCAATAGCACAGGAGACAGGGGTTCTCCACCCTGGCTGCATGTCAGAACCACCTGGAGGGCTTGTGGAGCCCAGAGCCAGCTACGGCAGGAGGAGAGCCAGGCTGAGGAGGCAGCCCGCGCTAGCCACCAGACTGCCCTGCCCTTCCTTCCAGCTGTGCTCTCCCTCTCCCATTAAGATTTGCACTCACGTCCCCCAACGCTGAGGTATAGAAGGCCACCCCCCGAGTCCTCCCCACCAGGAGAGAGCACACTGGCCTGGCAGAGAGAACCTGTGTGACACCAGGCAAGTCGCTTAACTTTTCCGGACCCTTGCTGACAAGGTCGGGTACCGGCGAGGTAGAGACAGCCTCAGAGCTGCACCTGCAAGGCACCCGAGGGTCCAGCCTCACACCTAAAATCCTGTCTCATTTCTTCTTCCGTGCCTTTCCGCGCTCTCTGTGGTCTGGGGGGAAATGGGGTTTCAATTCAGTCTCTACCTCTAGATCGCTGTATGAGCTAAAAAGGCTGAGTCACCTCATCAGGGAAGTGGGAAGGATGGACCAACCTCATGGCTCATTGTGAAGGTGAAACGGGCACTGCGTAAGTGCCTGGACCTGCGGCGGTGACGGCTGGCGTGTCCTGAGTCCTGAGACCTCACAGCACACCCGCCCGGCGGGTTCTTTTAGCAGCCCCATTCTCCAGATGAGAAAGCTGAGGTCTGGAGAGGTCGCTTGTCCAAGGTCAACCGGTGAGGCTGGGATTGGAACCCTGAACTTGTGAGTCCAAGGTCCTGGCCCCCACATGCTCCTGTGGGCCTCGTTCTGGTGCCTCCTCTTGTCCTGGGCTCTCCCACAGGGGCCACCGGGACCTTGGTATGGCCGGAGCCGATGGGCTGAAAGAACAGGACACACATAGGGCCCTGGGCCATGAAGGGGCTGCGGCTGGGGCTGCACACTCTCACCTGTGCCCGCCACCCAGGTCCGGGAATAGAGCAGGCAAGGCATGGGGGCCCAGGTCGAGAGGTCACACTGGGTCAGTGCCTGGAGCAGCTGGCTCGAGTCCTGGATGAACAGAGAGGCCCAGTCTGGGGCTGCAGCACACACAGCACCTGACATTGTATGAGGCAGGGGTCAGGGTAGGGGAGGAGGAAGGAGGGAGGAAACTACAAAGGAAGTCCTGTGCCCGCAGAGGGAAGGCAGGTCAGGCCGGGCCGGGGGCCCTCGGTGGGCACAGACGAGGACACCGGGGCTCAGAGAGCTTAGCTCCCCCGGACGCCGGCGCACAGGAAGCCAAGTGGGACAGACGGCCACCGCTCCCGTGACACGCTGTACCCTCCCCCCTTCCACAGGCCAAGCTTCAGGCCCACCGGGGCCAGCGAGCAGGAGGTCCCACCACTACACATGCCGAGAACCAACGGCGGGCTGTCGACAGAGGACCCTGGAGGCCCCACCTGGCCCCCCTTCCTGCGCTTCTCCCATCCTGATTCCTCGTCCCCTCGGCGTCCCCCCAGGGGACCGTCCACAACACCAAGAGGTGTTTACTTGTCCCTACTACGTGGTCCTGGAGCTTCAAGCGGGTCAGCTCATGTAAGCCCCTCAGCCGTGCTTCCAGGCAAGTGCTGTGACTGTCCGCCTGTGACAGCCGAGGAAACGCAGACCTAGGGCACGGCGGCCGCCGCCGGGGGTCTCACAGCTGGTCAGGGCAGAGCCTGAGGTGGCCAGGCCGTGCGGCCCCAGAGCTCCCGCCTTTACCCAACCGGTGGAGGGATGAACAGGGGCCTTGGTGTCCTGGTAGAGCCCAGGTCCCCCCAGGAATGGGCCCCATCTTCCCATATGTGACCCTACACGGCTCCCCACCCACAGGATGCCAGGCCAGGCGAGGGTCTCTGGAAGCAAGAACGTTGACAATAATGACGACAATGGTGGCAGGGACACCGGCAGCTAATTGTTACATAACGCTCCCCGTATGCTTCCAAATGCTACGGGCACGACCGTTACTCACGGAAACTCCCAAGCCTGAGCGGGCGGGAAACGGCATTACCTGCCCATGTTACAGATGAGGCACCCACAACACAGAGAGGTTAGCTGGCCCACCGGAGACACACAGCCAGTAGGTGTCAGAGCCCGGACGGGAGCCCATCGGCCTGACCCCAGGGCCTGTGAGATGGGGCCCCTGCAGAAACTCCACAGGCAGGCGTGGGTGGGAGCAGGCCAGCCGCCCCGGGGCTGAGGGCAGGAGGGTGCCCTCCCTCCCACCAGGAGAGGCCAGGCCTTGCAAGGGAAGCAGAAATCTGTCGTTAGCACGGTGCCAAACCCAAAGTGGCTGCGCCCGAGCTGCAATCCAATAAGAGTGCGACTCGTCTATTTATCATCCTCGGGGCTTTTTATCACAGTGCAGATGGCTGCTACCTTGGGAAGCTCAGCAGCTCCCTGCCAGCCGCCCGCCACGCGGAGCTTAGCTCAACAGAATCTGGGCCCGCACCTGCGAGGGGCCTCGCGCGGCGGCCTCCCGGGCACGCGGGGTCCCGCCCTTCCCTCTCCACGCTCACCCCCAGCCGACTCTGCAGCGTCTGCTCGGCTCTGACAGAGCAGGTAGCCCGCTCCCCTCCACCGCGCCAGCCCGGGGCCGCCACACCTGGTGCCGAGCCCCTAATTACCCCGCGTGGCAGGTGCTCCTGGGAGGGAAGAGAAGGCGGCGAGCAGCCCCACCGGGGGGCAGACGGGGGGGCGGGGGGCGGGCTGTGGAGCGAGCGGCCCCCCAAGCCCATCGCCAGGCGGCTCAGAACCAGGGGGCCCCGTGGGGTTGCCGCAGGCGATTCAGGCTGGAGGATAAAGCTCGAGAAGATCAAGGGCGAGGCATGCGGAAAAGACAGCGACCGCGCAGCCTCCTGGCGTGCGTGTGGCGGGGGAGCCTGGCGGGGGAGCCGGAGGAATTAGAAGCTGCTTCGAGTTCACTGGAGGCTGAGACTCAGCTGCTGCAAAGCCAGAGGCCCGCTGGGGCCTCCCGAGAAGAGGGAGGGGGGTCGCTGAACCCCTGCGAGCCTCTGTGTCCACATCTGAAACCCACATGAAGCCTGGGATTAGACGGAGTGAGGACGGTCCCCGAGGTCAGGCCTGAGGCCAGGTGCTGGTTCCAGCCGCTGCGAGCATCACAGGGCGGCAGCTTTCTCCACCAAAACAGAGCCCCAGCTGCAGCGCGCGCGCGCGCGCGCGTGCACGTGTGTGTGTGTGTGTGTGTGTGTGTGTGTGTGTGTCTGTGTGTCTGTGTGTCTCTGTGTATGTCTGTGTCTCTCTGTGTGTGTGTCTGTGTCTCTGTGTGTGTGTGTGTCTGTGTGTGTGTGTATGTGTGTGTGTCTGCATGTCTGTCTGTGTGTGTGTGTGTGTCTGTGTCTGTGTCTCTGTGTGTGTGTGTGTGTGTGTGTGTGTGTCGGGGGGCGGGGGGAGGCTGAAGGATTCGCCCCACCCAGCCTGTGAGGTCCAGGGGACCCGGGGTACCAGGGCACTGCAAGCCATGACCTCTGCCCTCTCGACTGTAGCCCAGGAAACAAAACAACCACCCCAAGCCCCCACCCCCGAGGTTTCCCAGGCCGTTCCGGGTGTCCGCTCTCCAAATAAATCAGCCTCGGCAGCTGTAAAAATGAACGGCCTTCTGCATCACGCACCTCAGGGATCCAGCTGGACGAGGGGCTGCTGATCTGGAAAAGGCACTGAGCATCCTTCCTGCCAACTCTCTGGTCTTTCCCACAGGACTCGAGGCCCTGGCCATCCCCATGAAGTCCACTCCAGCTCCAGGGCTGTCGTTCCTGTCCCCCGGGGCACTGTAGCGTGTGCCCTTCCTGTTGCCTGGGAAGTCCCCCTCTGCCCTCAGAACCTGCCTGCCACCCTTCAAGGCCTCACTTAATTGCAGGAGCTCCGGGCCTCCGACAAACATTACTTCTAGTTGTCACAAGGTTCTACAAGTGGGCACGATCATCCCGTCTCAGCTGAGGAGGAAACTGAAGCTCTGAGAGGTCAGGGGAACTGGGTGGGGACACCCAGCCTGCCACCTTCTCCCCGGGGCCAGGTCCTCTGTCTTCCAGATGCTAGCGCTCCTGCTGTCCCAGCCTCTCCTGTGAGGAGGAGAGTGGGGGCCTGGCATACGTGTGCAATGTTCCCTTGTGCACACGCCACACAGTCCACATTTGCCTCTAGGTTTCTGTTTTTCTAACAATACTTAAGTTCTTGCTTGTAATAATAGCTAACACATATAAATAATGTGTAAAGCGCAGGCCGGGCTTCCCTGGTGGTGCAGTGGTTGAAAGTCCGCCTGCCGAGGCAGGGGACACGGGTTTGTGCCCCGGCCCGGGAGGATCCCACGTGCCGTGGAACGGCTGGGCCCGTGAGCCATGGCTGCTGGGCCTGCGCATCCGGAGCCTGTGCTCCACAACGGGAGAGGCCACAGCAGTGAGAGGCCCACGTACCGCCAAAAAAAAAAAATAGCGCAGGCCAGATCCAGATCTAAGCACTCTACATACATTTCCTTATTCGATCCCCTCGACAACACTAGGAGGAAGGTATTATCGATATCTCTATTCCACAGATGGAAAGCAGCACAGAGAGGTGAAGAAACAAGCCCAAGGTCACACAGCTGGAGGAAGAATTCAAACCTGTAGTCAAGTAACTGAAGCCACGCTCTTGACCGCGTGTTGCACCTCACGGCCCTGGCGGGCCTCATCTCCAATACCACCTGGTCACAGCCGCCTGGACCATCTTTGTCTCAGACAACAGGGACCTGAGATTTCTACGCTCTAGCTGAAGCTTTCTCAGGGTGAAGGGGGGGATGGGTAATATCAAGCCACTTGTCACCCGAGAATTCAAGGTGGCCAGCCTGCTGGGAACCACACCAGGAGACCTGTCCTGGGCTCCCAGAGATGGAAAATGCATCTCCCTCTGCCAGATAGGAAACTGACAGGGAGATGTCAGATCTCAGTGGGCAGGGTGGCCAACCGGGAGAGGCCATGTGAAGACGGAGGTGGAGGTTGGAGGGATTCAGCCACAAGCCAAGGACACCTGGAGCCACCAAGGAGCTGGAGGAGGCAGGAGGGCTCCCCCTAGAGTCTCCAGGAGGAACTAACCCTGCTGACGTCTCGACTCTGGACTTCTGGCCTCCAGAACTGGGGGAAGAGATTTCTGTTGTTTCACACAAAGTTTGTGATAATGTGTCATGGCAGCCCCAGGACACGAATACGGGGGCTACCAGGGAGGCCACTGCTGAGGAAGGGTCCCCATCTGACGGGCTGCCTAACTGGGACTCCTGGCACCCTCTGTGTTCAAGGCAGGTCTGAAACCTGGAGCAGTCATATCACGCCCCTCTCCCGACCAGACAATCCTGGATGACGGATTGGCACCCGATACTGTGCATCACCGGCCTCAGTTTACCTGGGCAGTGGGGTCCAACCTCCTGCTTCCCAACACATCGCCCTTCAATTCATTCAACAAATGTGTGTCAACCAGCTGGGCACCCGCACTGTTCCAAGCGCTGGGAACGGGACAGGGAAGGTGATAAAGGTCCAGCGTGCACGGGGCAGACGCTGGGGTGGGGGAGCCAGACGGTAAGCAAGCAGACAAGTAACACCATTCCAGCCACGGACGACTGCCAGAAGGGAAACGAAGCGAGGGGAGGCGGCGGCCATGGCTGTTCTAAGGAGGGGTGGCCAGCAAGGGCCTCTCTGACGAGGTGATGCTTGACCTGAGCCCCGACGAAGGGAGGGACTGAATCCTGCAAATATCTGGAAGAAGAGGGCGCCAGGCCATGGGAACAGCAGGTGCAAAGGCCCTGGGGCAGGAACGAGATCTGTGCGCTTGAGCACCAGCAAGGCAGTCAGTGTGGCTACCTCTAAACTCCAACAACCTACGGTGTCTCTCCAGCCCAGACTTGCCCCAAGTCATGCGTCCGTTCATTCACTCATTCAAAAAACATTTCCTGTGCCGGGAACGGTACCAGGCTTCAGGGATACGCAGGTGAACAAGACGCGGGAAGTCCGTTTGCGTGGGGTTTACACGCTCAGGAGTCAGAGAGATGATAAAGGCAGTCCAGATAAACATGGCAACACAAGGGGGCAGGATGGGGAGAGAGGCTGGTTCTCTGGAAAAGACTTTGCCGCGGGGAGAGAGCCGGCGGGTGGGAGCCGATTGTCCCGCGGGAGAGAGGATCTGCTCTGAAGCCCAGACGGACCAACCTCCCCCTCCCTGAAGGTGAGAGCCTGGGGCTGAGCGAGCGTGAGTGCATCTGTGTGTCTGTGCGTGTGCACACGTGTGCGTCTCTGGGCCTCTGTGTCTCCGTACGTGTGTCTGTGGATCTCTGTGCACGTGTGTACACACGTATCTGTGCTCACGTGTTGGGGAGAAGCTTCCCCAGGCAAGTCTGGACCCGAAGACTCCTCAGAAGGCCACCCCCACCGACACAGGCCCAGAATTACAAAGTGCCTCAGCGTGGTGCCTGGTGCGTGCACGTGTGCTGTGTGTGTGCATGTGTGTGAGAGAGAGCCTTGTGTTCTCCCCCAGCGAGCCCCTCGGAACAAAGTCCACCCTCTACCTCTCAGGCCCACCACCATCTGTCTCTCCCCCTCCTGCCGGGCTCGGCCATTACAGCCAGCGGGGGGCACCCGCAACCTTCCAGGCCAGGAGAGGCCAGATGGCAGGAATCAAGGCCTCCTCTCCCCCGAGGGAGGTCGCGCAGGGGCTGCTGCCCCCTCCTCCGAGCCCCCCAGCCACCTGGGTCACGGGGCAGGCCACCACCCTCGTCCTCGGCGCCTCCTGGCTGTCCTGACCCCGTCCCTGAGCCCCACCGCCAGCGGCCTTTTGCCACCACCACATAAATCACCATCCAGGTCACGGCCCCCAGGGCCCGCAGACAGAGTGGCTGACAGCTCCGGCCGGGGACCTCCAGGGGCCAGTGGGAAGGTCAGGAGGGCCCAGTGTTGCCCTGGGCCTCTGGGTGATGGCGCTGGCCCTATCGCGAGGGGAGGGCACCTTTGATCACAGGCCAAACCTTGCCAGGTGTCTCCCACGGACAGCAGGCAGGAGGCGGCACCGGGTGGCCCTCAGCAGCTGCCTGTGTCAGCGGACTCCCAGGCCTGAACCTCTGCACGCTGTGGTCAGGGAAGGGGCAGCACGGGCACTGCCCAGGGACCACCCCTAGAACCAGCTGGACCAGGGTCAGTGACTGGACTGTCTCTGGATTCAAATCCTCCTCTGAGTGGCCTCACCCTTTGTGTCTTCACACCGACTTTATAGGGATTTCGCGAGAATCCTCACCTAGGCTAACAGTCATACAACAAACGGAGGGGACAGAGGCTGGGCTGGACGCGCAGGCTCTGGATCCAACTGCTTGGTTTGAATTCTGGTGTCTTGGTGAGCCTGAGCAAGTGACTCGGCTGCCTGGGCCTCAGTTTCCCCATCTGCGAAGGGGGGGAGGTGACTGCACCTACCTCCCTCGGCTCCCCTTAGGATCAAAAGAGGCAGCGCTTGGAACAGGGTCTGCACCTAGTATGACCTACCCATTAAGGTCCTAGGGGTGGGCCCTGGGGGTACCAATAGGTACAGTGAGAAGGCACACCCTCCCCTCCCCCCTTCCCTCCCCTCCCCCACGCAGAGACCACCCTAACCCCTGCTGTCCGTTCATTCATTCACTCACTCATTCCACACACTTTACAGAACGCACAGAAATGGAGTGTCCAGTGTCCAGTGTGCGCTCACAGCCTGATGGGGCAGGAAGAGACAAAAACACAGACTCCCATTCAGGTGGGTACACATAGAGAGAGGGGGGCAGTCCCGGGGGTGCTCGGGACAGATCCCCTCCCCCAAGCCTGGGACAGCTACCCCGGGAGTGCACGAAGATCCAGGGAATCAAAGTCCTAAGAGTAGCTATTGTTTATTGTCTGCCGTGTTCCAGCACTTTACACCCAGAACTGACAATCCCACAAAATCCCACAAAAATAAAAATGTGAGGGAGGTCCTATTACGATCTAGGAAACCGGAGGCTCAGGGAGGGTCAGTGACTTGCCCAAGACCACACGATGCAAGGGTCAGAGGGGTATCTGAAGCCAGAGACAGTCCAGTCACTGACCCACGGTCCGGCGGGTTCTAGGGGCGGTGTCCAGCCTCGTTGACAGCCCCTCCAACTGCTGGACTCCCAGAGCCGGAAACAGGGGGCGCAAAAAGCACATTCACTTTACAGGTGGGGAAACGCAGGCCCGGAGAGGGTAAGGGGCAGCCCAGAGTGGCAGGCGGTTAGTGGCAGCACTGGGACCGGAACCCAGATCCCTTCCTGGGCTCAGATCCCGGGTAGACCTTGCCGCCTCCCCCTCCCGTGCCCCTTCCTGGACAGAGCCCACTGGGCTGTGCAAACACGCAGCTCTCCCCTCCTCAGGGCGGGGCGGCGTGGGTGCCCACTCCCTAGATGACACTATTTCCTTGTTTCTCCTCCACGGCACCATGCGGCAGCCTCCTGGTCCACAGAAGGGCCTCGGCAACGTCAGGCTTTCTAAATAAAAATGAGGGGAGAAAGCCTTTCCAGAAGGCCAGCTCTCGTATTTACATGTAAAAAGGGCTCCTCGGCGCTCTCCGACCCTCCCCCTGCTTCCTCTGGGGGCGGGGGACTGTTTGGAGGGCGCGCAGGGGGCCTCTGTGACCCCAGGCGCCTCCTCTGCGAACCAGGCAGAGGCGTCCGCCGGGAGGGAGATCAGATGGCCCCAGAGCAGGAGGGGCTGCGGGGGAGGGGAAGGCGGTGGCGGCCGCTTCTTAGCCCCCCCCCGCCCCCCACAATGGGAAATTTCATGGGCGTGGTAACACGTGAGACCCGCCGGCTGCGCCCGCGCCCCCCACCCCCGCCATCTGCTCCGAGGCCAAAAGTCGCCGCGGGAGGTGTGGGGCGCTGCTGCGGGCCCTGCCGCTCCGACCTCGGCGTTAACCTCCTCTCCCCACGCCCACTTTTTGAGCAGATGTCGCCCGTTGATGAGCTGGAGGTTCGCTCCAGGCCGCCCCCACCGTCCCGGGCCGCGCCGAGGGGTTGGGGGGCGGGGACAGGGGACCAAGCCCCGCCCACTCTCAGGCCTGCGGGCTCTCTCTCCCCGACCCCGGGAACGCCGCAGCGTGGGGTCCCAGCCCGGGAACCGGGCGCCCGGCCAGCGGGGCCCCTGCCAGGCAGCCGTCCCGCCCCTTGGGCGGGAGACCGGCGCCCCCGGGCCCTCCGGGGTTTGGGCCGCGCCCAGCTAAGCAGGCCTGGGGCTGGAGCTGGCTCCCGGGGACTCCCCGCGAGGTCAAGTCCTTCTCCCTCCGGGGTGCCGAGGTCCATGCCTTAACCCTCTGGGCCCAGAGTTTTGATTCTCACCACCCCCACTGAAGAAGGAAGTTTCTAACAGGGACCCTGTAAGGGTCGTCATTCTAGACAAGGCATTGCCCCAGTAATGTGAAAGGTTAATCCCCCACTCCTGCCCCAGAAGAGGCTTAGATGCCACCACTGAACAGACAGCCAGAGCCGTTAATACTGCAGGGACAGGCTGCGGCTGACACCATCGCGCTAGAATCACAGTGACTTAGCTGACACCGAGCTAGGGTCAGGGCTCTGACCAGGCTGAGCCAGCCAGCAGCTGTGTGGTCCGAGGCCAGTGTCTTGAGTTCTCTGGGCAGTTGCCCTATTTGCAAATTCAGGATAAGAAAAAACTGCCTTGCAGCACTGATGTACGCCTTCCCAAGTAGAGGGGAGAGGCGTTCTAACAGCCCCCCATCAACTGAGGGCCTGAGGGGCTCAGCAGCCCCTGACCCAGGCTCCCTGCCCCTCCCTGGAAGGCCGCAGAAGTTGGAGGAACAAACGGAGCTCAATAAATTTACAAAGCACATCCCTGAGACTCAGGACCCCGGAGCCGCAGAACCTGCATGTCTTCTGGGGCAGCTGGGGGACCCCGAGGGCCTGCGCCTCGGAGTCCACAACCCGGGGATGGAGTGTGGCCCGATCCCGCTGGCTGATGTCTGAGCACACACAAACGTGACACCCCCCCCCCGCCCCCAGCTTCCTGCCTGGGGAAATGGGGCCCACAACACCCACTTGGCGGGAGACGCTTCACCAGGTGCCCGGCCCCCGATCCAACTCCAGCCCAGGTGAGGAAACGGGCGCGCACTGGGAGAGACAGAGCCGAGGGGGGCGCTGCGTTCCCCCCACTGTCGGACCATTCTACACACAGGCTCGCTCCCTCTCTCCCCCCCTCTCTCGTGTACGCACACCATCAAGCTCCAATTACCCCCCAAGGCCTTCGAAGGCAGAAGGCTTCAGGGCGGAGGCAGTGGGAAACCAGGCTGGCCTCAGGCACTCCACAGCTCCAGCCGTTCCCACGACACCCACCCAGAAGTCAGGGGCCGCGCACCTGCTGGGGGGGCTTGGACAGATCTAGGGCACGGGCGTGGCACACACAGGGCTCCGAGGAATTTCCACTGCCGTGTGGCGGGGGAACGTGGTGAGGGGGGGCATCGCAGGTCGGGATCTCGGGGGCTGGGCAGAGGGAGGACCCAGACCAGGGCCACCCTTGGGAGGCTGCTGGCTGGAGCGCACCTCTGGGTGTGGCCCAAGGGTTCAGCCTCTTAGCAGGCTCGGGCCCCCTGTCCCAGCTGGACAGGGAGTGGGGCCCCCGAGGCACAACTGGCCACGGAATGGGTGGGGTCTGGCGCAAAATGAGAACGCAGGGCCCCTCGTTCAAAAAAGTGAGTGTCAAGACGGCAACACCAGCATGAAACCAAGTGCGGGACTCCTGTGACTGTACAGGTCACATGCCCGTGAAGCCCCGCTCTCTGCTGTGGGGTCAGGGAGGAAGGGACCCACCCCGATGGGGCAGGGCAGAGATGGGCAAGCACAGGCCCCAGCCAGTCTGACATTCCGGCTCCAACACCTCCTAACTGTGTGGCCTCGGGCAAACAAGTCAACCTCTCTGTGCTTTACTTTCCTCATCTGTAAAATGCAGATAAGAGCCCCTTCCTCACTGGATTATTGGGGAAGTTAAAGCAGCTACGTACACATGTTAAGAGCTGGCACAGAGTAATCACGATGTGAATGTTATTAATTCTTATTAATATAAACTTTGTTATTGGCCGCCACCCTAGTGACCCCTGGGTCACACACTAGATGAGGCTCATCGTGGAGCAGAAGGGGACCATGGGGCGTCCTGTGGGGGCCATACTTCTATAGGAATGGGGCCAGGGTTCCCAAGCCTGCCATGAATAAATGCTGTGACTGCAGCAAGCCCCTTCCTGTCTCTGAGTCTCAGCTTCTTCCCTGGTACAGTGAGGAGTTGGGCCACAGTCCTTCAAACTGACGCTGCAGAATTCTTCGTGACACTCATCCCTTTCACCAGCGATGTGAGGAATTATGGCTCTTCCCTCCCCTCGCAGAGCCTTCCATTTAGTCATCTCACCTTCCATTCCATCTTTCCTTCCATTTAGTCATCTAACCAATTTCCATCCATCCAACCAACAACCGTCCATTCATATAACGCCAGCCAGTATTCATCCATCCACCCGCCCATCCATCCACACAGCCTTCATCTGGTAAGAGAGGCAGATATCGGTGCCAAGCAGAAGGGTCCCAGGACATGTCAAGAGTGGGCAGCAGAGGGCCCTGGGGGTGGCCAGCAGTCACGGTCCATGACATACACTCGGCTTCTCTCTCTAAGGCTCACAGAGGGTAGGACAAGTGGCTTGGGGGTCAGAACAAAAAGAGGGACCCACGGATTGAGGTCAGATGGACCAGAGCTCAATCAAATCACAGTTCCGCTTTTATGTCTGGTGACCTGCCCAAGGTGACTTAACCTCCCCAAGTCTCAGTTTCTTTGTCTGCAAAATGGGCGTAAGAACGACCTCCTTTGGGTGGTGTCCAGACTAAATGAGAGGAAAATGACAACATAAACCAAGCCAGAGAACGTATTTAACCCAAAGTGGGTTGGATGACTTTCTCACATCCTGCGCCGCCACTGTCAATAACGGCACCTACCCGGGTCGGTGCCTGCACCGCCCCCTGAGCCCTCGAGTCCCCCAGAACCTCCAGGCCCCCTCCCAACTTCCCCAGAAGAGTCTTGGGGGGATTGATCACCATCTGGGCTTCAGAGCAGAACTGAAAAAGCACAAGATAAAAAACAGGGCCCCCAGGGCCCTTCCATCCACATTCAGCGTAACTGCTCTAGACCTTGGGGAGACCAGCTCAAGACGCAGGGAAACCACCCGGGGGTGCGTGAAGGGGTCTGTGCGGCGGTGGGGGGCGTGCTCAGCCTGCAGCTGCAGCGTCAGACAGACCTGGGTTCAAACCCGGCTCCGTCACCAACAGTGTCTCCGGGGCCACGCTGCTTAAACGTCCCAGCCTCAGTCTCCTCACTTGTAAACTAGGGGCATTCAGACCTGTTGGAAGCATTACAGAGAATGACTGTAAAACACCCAACATATAACTGTCCTTCAATAAACACCTGTTATCATTAGAAACGGGGCAGAGCAGGGATGCGGGGAATCTCGGAAACGCACGAAGGGTATGACAGCAAAGGTGGCGTGCAATGGCCGGCTAGTGATACCCGCCACGTGTACAGAGATGTGAATGACACATGACACACGTGTACCACGTGCACACAAGGTGCAACGTACAGATATGCAGGCAAGGCCCGGCAGGGAACGTGCAAAAAAGAAAACAACTGCGTGTTCTGCGCCACTGCACGTAGGTGCCTGGGCCCCTGGCAGAGCAGAAAAGCACGGATGGGACGCCAACACTGGGCCTCAATTTCAAGGTGCTGTTGCCTTTCTCCCACCTGCTCTCCACCTGCCCGTGAGGCAAATGCTCCCGAGATCCCTACTTCAAGGGAGAAGGTTCCACTTCGCTACGGACTTGACTTTCGATTTCAGGTGCCTCCCCAGTTCCCGACAGTCACTCGATGGGGCTGCAGCTGCGTACAGGTGCCACCCTCCAGCCTCCCGCACCTGGGCGTGCCCACATGGACGAGTTGTGGAGTGTTCTGGAAGGACTGCAATGCATTCTGCATGCTCAGAACCTCATCTTATGACCCTCTAAGGGTTTTATTAATAGCCTATTAGTGGGTAATTCATGCATTTTGATGAGAAATCATCTAGTGCTAGTTTATGGGGGAGGACGGTTTCTGGGCAAATTGAGGGGCGTGGAGCGAGGGTGTCGCCTCCAATTCGCTTCCCAGCACCTGTGCAGGCGACAATGACTCCGCTGGGTCCCACTGTGGTGGCGTGGCAGCGACGCCCCCCTCCTGACAGCCCCGCCACTCATTAATCTTGATGAGTTTTCTGCGCAGTATTCTTCCAGGGCTTTCAAACCGCTCGCTAATTGCAATTAATCACTTACCGAAACAGATGTCAGGAACAATGGGATTGGGAAGGCTGGAGGCTCGATAAAGCTGTCAGGAGAGGCTGCATGGGCGGCTGGGGGTCGAGGGGGCCCAGACACCCTCTGTGCTCTGGGTGCGTAGGGTGTCAGGGTCCCCGCTCCTGCCCAGGTGGGCTCGGAGGGAGCGGGAAGGCAGGGCCCCTCTGGGATGGAAGGAGGCGGGCTGGCCGAGTGTCAAGGAGTGAGAATGACGCCACATCCACCCCCGGAGGCCAGTTTCCAGTCCTGACCCCCCAGAGGATCAGATCAGGGGCCAGCGGGCGCTTGGATCAGAGAAGCACACTCTACCAACAGGGCCTGGCAACGCGGCTGGGGTTTTGTGTGGTTTTCTGTCCTGCGGGAACGTACGAATTGTATATTCGCGTCAGTTGCCAACATTTAAAAATCAGATTTGACAGAAAAACCTGGCCTTCTGGCTTCTCTTGAAAAGTACAAAGATTTTGCCATACGCCATCGTACAGCAACAATCAGCTGAGGCAGAGCAAGCCCCCCGCCCCTGCAAAGACCCCTCCAAGCACACCCGGGCGGCTACCCTCGTCCTCTGGTTCCCGTGCGAGCTTCACGCGGCCACCTCTGTCGCGCAGACACAGAGACTCTGCACACGAATGCCCCCGAGGCCCCAAGCTTGTAGGCTTTGCTCGCTGGCCATAAGGACTCTGGCCCTCGAGGCCGGGATTTCCAACCCTTAGCTGCACAGGAGAATCTCAGGGGGTGCAGGTGGTGGTTAGAAAGCATGCCCAATGTCCTCGGCTCTCCCAGTGCAGTTTCCACCTGTATCCCTCTCGGGGTCTGCCAAGCTGGTCCTGCCGAGCTGGGTGACGTCAGGCAGGCTGCTTGACCTCTCTGTGGGGTCTTCTCCCCCCATCTGTGAACTGGGGATGATTTCCACACAGGAGGCACGCCCTGTGTCCGGACAATTATCATCATTGATGATCATGGTTCATCTTTTTTTCATGTGCCTATTGCTGATAATTACCGTGAGGGGCTAGATTTTATCCTTCAGAGTAAGTCTGTGCCTGTTTCCTCATCTGCAAAATGGGTTTCATGTACTACAAGGTTGTGAAATTAAACGAGTTAACACGTGATGCTCTTACTTCAGCACCTGGCATGTTGTGAGTGCTCAGAAAGCACTAGATGTTCTTAGGATCCTGCCCTGCAGCTGTCACGGAGCTGGGCTCAGGCTAAGCCCTGAATCTGTGCGTGGAGGACCGGGAAATGAAGACAGAAGAGGGCATGAAATCCACCGATGTTCGCTCACTGCAGTTTACACTGTGCACCTGCCATGTGTCGGCCCCGTTCGCAGCCTTGGGAATAGCGCCTGCGTGGAACAAGTCCCCGGTGGAGCTGGCAGTCCAGCAGGGAGTCAGATAATAAGTAAATACACACATCCGTGTGTGCGTCAGCTGCGATGATGAGCTCTGGAGAAGAACAGCAGAGTAGGTGGATTGAGAGCCCCGAGGGAGAGAAGGAGGGAGGGAGGGAGGCCTCACAGAGGCCCTGCTGTGAAAGGAAGCGTGGCTAGAATCATGCAGATGCGTGTGAGTGGGAAGAGGCAGTGGAAGCAGCAGGTGCAAAGGTCCTGGGGGCACGTCTGAGAGTCAGGGAGGAGGCCAGTGGAGCTGGAGAGAGTGGGAGACAGGACGGGGATAAGGGGGCTGGGGGTATGGGTCAGACCACCCCAGGCCTGGAGGCCAGAGCAAGGACTCTGGCTTTGCCCCAGTGACAGGGGAGCCATGGAAGGTTCTGAGCAAGGAGGGACGAGACAAGACCTCATTAGCAGATCTGGAGCGAGCTGCCCCCTGCCCGCCCACTGCCACCAGAGCCCCTCGGGGTCCACACAGGGTCCTTGGCGCCCTGTGCACGCAGCTTTCTGGGAGGACTATTTCTGCGCAGCGGTGCGGCGCTGTCCCTTCGGGAGCTCCCTGTGCCCTGGGTCTGCTGCACACATGCCCGTGACAGCGCGAGACAGCAGGCGTCTGGCTCTGCGGGGCGTCCTCTGGGGGTGCCCGAGATGCGTGTTCTGGGCAGGAGTCCTGTGCTGTGTTTCCATGAGTGTGACCCTTCCTGTTCCATCTGAGGGTGTGTGTTGCAGGAACATGGGTGCCCATGAGTGTCTGCTGCTCCCATGTGTGTTTTCAGAAGTTATGCAGCGCGTTGGGGGGGGGGGTGCGTCTGTGTGTGTACTCGGGCCTGTGTGGGCGTGGGCTTAGAGCTGCGGGTAAATGATGTGTGTACACAGAGACGGCACGTGCTGAGCCGTTCCCGCTGCAAGGTCATAGGTGAGGGGAGATGGGGTAGACAGTCTCATGGCTCCATCTCCCAGGTGAGGAAACTGACGCTCCAAAGTCACTCAATACTAAGGGGAGCAGCTGGAATTCAAACCACGGTCTGGGGGACCCACCACGGCCCATGTTCTGTCCTGCCCTCCCCAGTCTCCGCTTCAAGCACTTCTCACTAGAAAACAAAAGATTAGGACCTTTGAGCCAACAGAAGTGGGCTAAAGCCAGGGTTAATTCAGCACAGTTCCACTGACTGCAAATGCCTCTGGCCAAGGGGACATTCTTCTATTGTTTGTTCATCCATCCATCTATCCATCCCTCCATCCATCTATCCTTTCTCCCATCCATCCTCCATCCATCCATCGCGCTTCCAGCCATCCATCCATCCACCCATTTCCAACACATTCCTAGAGAGTGGTGACGAAAAGTGCAGACTGTGGAGCGGGACCGTCTGAAGCTTGAATCCCGGCCCTGCCACTGACCAGCTGAGCAACTGTGGGCAGGTAACCCCACCTGTCGAGTGTTCCTAGCTATAAGAAGGGATATATCTATAAGATATCTATACGATATTATCTGTAAGATATTCGCCTGAGGAGGTTGCAAAATAAGAAGTTCAGATTCCTACCTGCCTCTTCTCGGCCAAGGTAAAAGTTACTTCACTGCTCAGCCTCAGATCCCCCCACCTGTAATTTGGGAACAAAGTTGCCCCTTCCTCGCACTGAGAGGCCAGGGAGATAAGGTTGCCCAGCACGGCTCGATCAGCGGGGGTTGGAGTGATTTTAGGAGGGCAGGAAGGGGAGGCTGGCCTTGGAGGGTGAGGTAGGGGTGGCAGTGTATGGGCGACAGCATCTTTTTCCTGCCCCTTTGTCCTCGCAGCTCTGTCCCCCAGCAGGAGGATCCCACGCCCCTTTGCCACCATGAGATCTGCTTTGTCTCATGAGCTGCGATTCTTCTCTCCAGCTGCTGTTTTCTCCCCACACGTCCAGCACCAGGCCAGCCTCGCCCCCTCCTCCAAGGCCTGGCTCCCAGCTCCGAGGGTCCCTCCTCTGTCAACCTTCTGCCTTTCAGCAGCCCCAACCTCTTCCTTGGCCCTAGGGGGTGTACTGCTTCCAGCTGGTAAGACCTCTCTGTTACCCACGTGTCCCACTTCTGCCTTTTCGGTCCTCCGACACCTGTTCCACCAATGCCCTGCATTAAATTCTCTCTGCTGAAATACCTCGGGTGGTTTCTGCTTTCTGGCTGGCCCCCAACTGAGACAACAGGACAGCTGTTCAACAGCTGGGACAACGTGGGAGCAGCCAGTGTCGTGGGGCACTGCCGATCCCCCAACCCAGAGCACTGAGGGAGGGCAGACCAGAGCCCTGGGCTCAAGGATGGGGTCCCTTGTGCCTGATGGGCAGGCACAGCCCAGCGCCCCTGGTGTGTGCTGCCTGCCCGGCTCTCCGCCTACCCTGCTGTCCTCCGGGAAGAAGGCCCCGCTCCAGCTGCCTGTACATGAGGCAGAGAGGCTCTGCCTACAACCCGAGGAGGCCCTGACACGTGTTGAAATAAATATTCCGCAAATATGATGTCCCATATGTATGGCTTCGTGGGGTGATGATTTTCCTACTGATCGCCGTCAGTGACAGCTGTGCGGGAAACGCTGGAAACATGGACTCGGCGGCCTCCCTGTGCCACGCGGCGGGGGGGCGAGGGGGGCGTCACGGCGCGGGAGCATCTGGCAACTCGGGACACGCGAGGAGCCCAGCGCCTGTCAGTGCTCCCTGAGACACATTAGCTATTCCAAGGGACGGGTGGAGCAGGTGTTCCCAAGCAGCCTGTTCGTGATAATTACTTTTAGATTGTTTTAAAGTATTTAAGCAAGATCCTGGAGGCTGGGAGAGAAGGGAGAAGCGGGGAGGCGGGCTGGTGGGCCGGGCCCCCCAGGGGCCAGCCTCCTGGATTGGCAGAGGTGGGCAGGGGCTGGACCACATGACACAAGTGGATCCCACTGGCCACTGGGTCACTGTGCGGCTTGTAGCAACTAGGCCAGCTGGGCCAGTTGTTAAAATATTGACATACTTCCACCCTGTGGCCCCAGGTCCCGGCAAGCTGCTTCCAGAAGGCCTGGCCTCTCGCCAGGAAACCGCCGGTCTCCCCATGACCCATAATGAAAGGCGGGCTGGCGGCAGAACAGGTGAAACATCTTGAACATTGACCCTGGTGGCGCACCGCAAGCTCCACTTCCCCCAAGAACACTCGGCCCCCGCCCTGTGAGGTCAGGGGTCTTGGGTCCTCTGGCCCCACCCCCGTGCCAAGAACACACAGAGGAGCTTAAGAAGCCCTCCGTGAACAAGTGAATGAATCAGTGAGTGAATGGATGAGCGGGGACCGTGCTTATTAGGGAGACGAGAGCTGCCTTTCTGGCTCCTTCAGGAGACCTCAGAATATTCTTTGAACAAATAAGGCGCCCGAGGTGTGGGGCGCTGGGCAGGGGGCTCCATTCTCTCAGCCTGGACTGAGATGAGAGCAGGAAGCTTGGCTCTGGAAGTGTCCTCAGGTCAGCGTCAGGTCAGTCCCCCAAGCGGGGAGCCGGAGCCAGAACTGACACCCCAACGAAGGGCGCAGGGGCTCCCCTAAAGAAATCTGATGATGCTGGGGCCGTGAGCCGGGCCGGGAAGCAGGCACCTGGCAGAGAGCTCTGCAGACAGGGGGACGAGCTGGAGCAGTGAGGGTTGGGTGAGGACGGACAGATGGACAGACAGTTGCATACTCTCACCACAGCTTGGTGGAGGAAGGATGTTGCCCCAGCCTTCCCTGACCCCTGCTAAGATCTACTTTTTCTTTGGTCCAAGCCCCTCTCAACCCCCAGCCCATCGCAGAACCGGCGGCTCAGGACATGTAGCGTTAAGGGCCCAGCAGCCCCCATGAATGTGTGCGGAGGCCCGGCCACTCCGGACCCATTAAATGGGAACCCTGGCAGGTTGGACTCTGGGTGATTTCAGAAGTGCTCCCAGGTGTCTAAGGCTCAGCAGCAGGTGATCGCACTCCAGGAGCAGCGGCCTAGGCCTGCAGCCTCCGGGCATTGGTGGGGGCCGGCTGGGTACCCCGCCAAGGGGCCTGACCCCAGCACTGGGGAGTACAGGAGGACAAAAGGCTGGTTCTGCATCAGGGAGGATGTCCATGCAGGGCTGGAAATGGATCCCCAGACAGGCTGGGACCTTTGCCTCTTTCTCCAGAGGAGGGTTCCTTCTGGCTATTTCCAGCCCAAACGTACACCTGCCCTCAGGGGTGTGGGTCACATTATTAGGATTCTGGTTCCTGGGTAACTGGCTCCACCCCCCCTTGCCCTCTGTGGTGTTTGCCCAGGTGGCGCCTGGGGCCAGCCGCACCTGAATGCCCCCCTCGGGCAGAGATCAGAGGGCCAGGGGCTGGGAGCAGTGATGTTGAAAGCTGCTATTTAAAATCCAGGCAAGTTCAATATTAGCTCAGGGGTTTGTGCAATCTGTTGCCAAGATAAAGCAGCGGAGCTGGTGAGCGGGATGCCCTGCCCTGCCCCGCTGGAGCCCAGAGTGGCCAGGCCTGGTTAACAAGCAGCCTGTGGGCTCCAGCAGCCCCTCCTCCAAAGCCTGTTTGCCACAGTGCACCGAGCCCAACCCCAGAGTAGCTGCGCTCCAGCCCCGGGGGAACCTAAAGGTTCCTTCCCTCCCCACTCAGCAAAGGAGCCAGAGCCCTGAGGGGCCTCTGAGGCCCTGCATGACCGGCCCCACTCCCCTTACTCCCCAGCTCCAGCCTCAAATGCACACAGCCACCTCAGGGCCTTTGCACCTGCCTAGGACACTTTTCTTCCTCACCCGCAACGACAGCTCCTGCCTGTCCCTTTCCTCCCCTTCCCCGCTTGACTGTTTCCATAGAACTTATCACACCTGGCCTGGTATCCTGTATTCATTAGAGCACAGGTTTATTTTCTATCCATGCCCCTTCGTGAGGGCAGGAACTTTGTCTGCCCCGTTCTGGGCTAGAAGAGCGCCAGGCACAGAGTGGCAGCTCAGCAAACGTCTGCGTGGTGGCCTGGACTCCCAGCTCAGTGCTCTTCCTGTTCTGCCTTCCCGCACGGCCTCCAGGCCTCCTGGGCGGGGGAGGGGGAGGCGACATACCTCATTTAGTGGCTCTGTGGGGACACCCCAGCTCCTTCCCGAGAAGCCTCTTACTGTCAGTCTTGCCCGGAGCCTGTGTGCACGTGAGAGGACTCTGACAACCACCCCAGCGGAATTCATCTTTTATTCATGCCGATAATGTAAACGCGATGGTGTCTGCAGCAAAGTCACTTAGCCCATTAGAAGAAGCTGCCGCCGCGTCACAGACCCAGATGCAGGAGGTGGGGGCCAAGGTGGGCTGACCTGGGCCTCAGATGCACCCTGGGGGACAGCTGGGCGCAGGGGTCCACAGATGGGCTGCCTGGGTTCCAGGCCCAGCTTCCCCGCACTAGGTCATCCCCTCAGAAATGAACGACGGGGCTTCCCTGGTGGCGCAGTGGTTGAGAGTCCGCCTGCCGATGCAGGGGACGCGGGTTCGTGCCCCGGTCCGGGAAGATCCCACATGCCGCGGAGCGGCTGGGCCCGTGAGCCATGGCCGCTGAGCCTGCGCGTCCGGAGCCTGTGCTCCGCAACGGGAGAGGCCACAACAGTGACAGGCCCGCGTACCGCAAAAAAAAAAACAAAAAAAAACTGACTCGTTGTAGCACGCACACACACACGCGGAAGGAGACAGTTCACAAGTGCAGCGGTTAGGAGACCTGCCTTGTCCTCTGCCCGTCAGAAAGTGACTGTCCAGCCATCTGTCGAATGAATAAGTGATGAGCTAGCTGGGAGCCGCCGTGGGAGGCCCGGCTCTATAACCTGCTATCTCGGAGACCGGGGCCCGGGAGCCCCCTTGGGCTCAGGCTCATCGGCTGTACTGCAGGGAGGGTCATACATCACCACGTCACAGGTGAGGATTAAATGAGATACTACAAGGGGGTATCGGCGGGCCAGGCTCTGCCCCTCTCTGTGCCTGGGCTTGCTCCTCACCGAACGAGGGGGTGGAGTCGATGTCCTGCTTGCAGTGCTCGTTCGTGGGATTGGTGAGACAGAAAGAGGCCCGGGGAATCGACTGCCTGTGGAAAGCAGGCACCTGGCAGGATGCCCCAGGCCCCCATCCTCCCACGATCTAGGGCCAGGGCCAGAGAGACCCCCAGACACCTCCGTCCTGGGTCCAGGCCGCTGGGGGACCTCGCTCAGGAGAGACGAGGGCCTCCGCCCGCCTTCCCTCTGCCTGGCTTCCCTTCTATAGCGCCCACTGCCTGCTGGGCGCTGTCCTGAACACCGCAGACGGCTCTCTAATCCTCCCGAGGGGCCCCTGAGGTAGGCACGTTCTTATTCCTATTGGACAGAGGAGGAAACTGAGGCCCAGAGGGTCAGGTGAAACAGCCAGGGCAGGAGGCAGCAGGTGCTCCCAGAATGCTCCCTGCAGGGCGGGCGGCATCTGAGTGGCACCCCCTTATGGAAGCCCTCGACACTGCAGCCCAGGGGTTCCAGCCTGGGAGTCCCCACCCTCTCCGGGGGCCCCGCTGGGAGGCCCTAACCCCCTCCCCCCGCAAAGGTCGTCAGGAAGCCACCCGCCTGATCACAGGCGAACAGACACCTGAGCCTCGGGGGACAGGGTGTACTGGGTCACTGGGGGCTCACTGTCACCGCGGGAGCCAATCGGCCATCAATAGGAGGCGTGACTGGTGGGGACCCAGAGGGCAGGCGGGCCCGGGTGGGACCAGAGAGCACAGGTGCAGAGCCTCAGCCCTGGAACCGCCTGGGTCTCTCAGGGCCTCTCCCTGCTTTCCTTTGAGGTGAATTGAGGGGGGAGGATGAAATGAGGTGAGAATCCTGCGGCTGCTGTAACAAAGGACCATAAATGGGCTGAGTTACAAAACCAGGAATTTACTCTCCCATGGTCCTGGAGGCCGCAAGCCTGAGATCACCTTTCTGGCGGCCCTATGGGAGGATCTTTCCTGCCCCTTCCAGATTCTGGTGGCTACCAGCCATGGTCCCTTCCCCAGGGCCTTCTTATAGGGACACAGGTCTCGGATTGAAGCTCCGCCCTAGCCCTGTATCACCTCGTTTTAACTACGTCTGCAAAGACCCTATTTCCAATGAAGGTCACACTCTGAGGTTCCAGGTGGACAATGCATTTTGGGGGCCACCGTCTAACCCAGCACAGCCCCATATTCAGCAATAACTCAGGCCCCAAGCCGGCCTCCCCACCTTAGCGCCCAAGCTGACCTGTCCCCTGCTGCTCCCCAGGGCTTTGTCTGTGTCCCGACAGCGGCACCTCATCCTCCATCCCAGTCACGTGGAGCTCTGCCCCCACGGCCCCCTGTTCGTGCTGCCTCGGGCTCCAAGCTTTTCCCCACGCCATTCCCTCTGTCTGGAATGCCCTTCTCCAGTTTTCTATGGAGGGAACTTCCTTTGCCTTCACAGCCCAGCTCAAGCATCACCACCCTCAGGAAGCCCTCCCTGATTTCGGGTGGGGCTCCCTGCTCTTTGTGCTTATTCCAGTCACTGTGACAAGCACGCTGTTCAGTATCTGCCGAGGTAACTGTTGGACTCCTTTAGACACTAGGAAGGCAGGGGGTTCGTCTTATTCAGGTCAGCAACCCAGCCCCTAACACAGACTCTGGGCACTTCACAGACCCGTGACAGAAGGAGTGACCGAACAGTCCCAGCTGGGTCTGGGCCTTTCTGGGGCTAAGACTCTGGCCCAGCACCCCACGACTCTGGCCCTCCCAGAGCAGCGGCTCAGCCCCCAGTACACACAGCGATCACACAGGAGATCTCAAAACTCCCCCTGCAGGAGCCCCACCCAGCCGTTTCCATCAAGATCTCTGGGGCTGGGGCCCCGGCCTCAGAGGTGTTTCAGAATTTCCCCAGATGATGTGAACAAGCGCTCAAGGCTGAGAAGCCGTGCACCAAGGCAAGGGAAAGGCTGGTGCATTCTTAAACTCTGCCCCCCCAACTCTAGACAGGGTCCCTGATGTGGTCCACAGCACCCTCTATTAGGGCAGGGCCCTGCACCCTTGCTGCTGTCCCTGCAGTGACCAACCCAGCACCCCCCAGCTGTCATCACGCCCCAGGACCCCCACTCCTTCCCAAGGTGCCTCCCCCAGGCACCCAGCTTCACACACCATCTGTGCACCAAGGGTGCTGTGATCGTAGCTCCAGACTCAAATATCCAACTGCCAACTGGAGCTCCACTTGGGCGTCTAACAGCATCTCTTAACGTGGCCGGAACGGAGCTCCGGCTCCTCTCCCCAAACCCGCTCCTCCTGGCAACGCCAGCCTTGCAGTTCCTCGAGTCAGAAACTTGGAGATGATCTTGAGTCCTCTTTCTCTCCTCTCCCACCTCCGATCCACCAGCAGCAAATCCTGACAGCTCTGCGTTCCAAATGTACCCTGAATCCAATCACTCCCTTCAAAGCACCACCCTGGGCCCAGAAGCCATCATGTCTTCGCCTTGATTCTTTTTCTTTTTTTAAATTTATGTATTTATTTATTTATTTTTGGCTGTGTTGGGTCTTTGTTGCGGTGCACGGGCTTCTCATTGCTGTGGCTTCTCTTGTTGCGGAACACAGCGTGCCGGCTCCGTAGTCGTGGCGCACAGGCTCAGTAGCTGTGGCGCACAGGCTTAGTTGCTCCACGGCATGTGGGATCTTCCCGGACCAGGGCTCGATCCCGTGTCCCCTGCACTGGCGGGCAGATTCTTAACCACTGCGCCACCAGGGAAGTCCTGTCTTGATTCTTGCAACAACTTTCCAATGGTCTCAATGCTCCATCCTTGCCCCCCTTTGTCTGTTCCCCACACAGAGCCCGGGGGATCCTGGGGTGGAGCCTGGAAGGGATGATATAGGAGCTGCGTATCCTTTCAGCTCTGGACCATGTCCTCCTGGTGGCGCCTGTCACCAACATTCCACAGACGGCAGTGGCTTCTCTGGGTCGAGGGCTGGAACAGTCAGAGAGGCCTTCCTGGAAGAGGTGGGGTTTGTGTGGATCGGGATGGACAGTCCATCGTGTCCAAATTTGAGAAGCATGCTGGGAAAGCCAGCAGCGAACTGGACCATCGCTTCTGAGGGAGCCAGCAGTCAAGGGCACGCCTGGCATAGCCCTGGGGCCCCAAGCCTCGTAGCCTGCAGCCTTTTAGCCCCACCTCTGTGACTGCACCAAGCCTGCTTCCTGGCAGCCCCAAAGACTCCTGTCCAGTAACACTTCCCCACCTTGCCTTCCTTGAGCCCAGTGATTCTGTCTGTGGCCCCAGACCTGCAGCATCAGCGTCACCAGGGAACTTGCTGGAAATGCAGAGTCTCTGGCCCCATCCAGACCCACTGAGTCAGAAACGCTGAGACACAGCCCAGCACCGTGGATGTTACCACACCCTCCGGGGATGCTGACGCTGCTGGAGTTTGAGAACCGCCACCCAGCCTTGCTGGAAGCTGGTGAACTTTTGGGACCCAGAGCCCTGTCCCTTCCCACTGGACGTGGGATCCAGCCTTCCGTCTAAGGAACGTCACCTGAGCGTATGACCGCTGGGAGCAGCCTGGGCCATCCGTGGGCGAGGGGGGATGGGGACAGAGCTGCAAACGCTGACACGGGGATGCACCACATCAGCAGTGACAGTGGGATTCCTGCCGCTGTCTCGACACACCTCGGCAAGCTCTTCTAGAACCGCAGGAGGGTAAGCAGAGGAAGCCAGGAATCCAGGGCTCGGACCCCATCCTTCCATCGGTGAGAACACGGAGGCCAGGAAAGCCGAAATAAATCATAGGGGTGGCCAGTGGCTGTGCTAGATACAGCCTGGCCTCAGGGCTTCCGACGTTAAGTCCAGAGCCTGGTGGGCTGTATCGGTGGTTCCGCCGGGGGCCATCTCACCCCTGGGGGACAGCTGGCAATGTCTGGAGACGTTCTGGGTCTTCACTCCTGGGGGAGTAGGTGCTAACGGCATCTCGAGGGCCACGGCCAGGGGTGTGGCTCCGCCACAGAGAATGGTCTGGACCCAAACATCAACAGCAACGATGTTGAGAAGCCCTGGGCCATACATACGTTCTTGGGCCTCCAAGCCAGCCCAGGACCAGGAAACCGGTGATTCCACGGGAGTCCATGTGCCAGGACCTCAAATTCCTGCCAAACCCTGCATGGCTGCTGAAATGTCCAGTAGGAGTTTGCTGGGCACCCTGCAGGTCAGCAGGGCACCATCCCTCCCCACTGTCACCCCGGGACCCCTCCAGAGAGCTAGTGGCCATGCACCCTCCTGGCCTGGCAGCTGACCAAGCCCTCCTTCCTGGAAGGAGCTGGGCCATAGGGTAGCCCCGGACTTCACCCTGCTCAGAGGTGGGTCAGTCTGAGCCCGCTGCCTCCAGCCCATCACGCCCCTTGCTCCCACTTGGGGCTCTGAACAGAGAAAACCCAAGGAGCAGAATCACACATTCAACCTTGAGAAATTTGGGGGCCCCTCCCAGCTCCGGGCTCCCAGACTCCTGTCCTCCTCTTGCTGGCAAGCACTGGTTCCAAGAGCGGTTCATATTTAATAACTCAATTTATATTCCACTCTCCACAGAAACTATGGTAAAGGCGCGCTAATGTAAAAATACATCTGGCTTGCCCATCGTTTATCTTCTGGGTCTGCATCTAAACCCCTGGGCCTTTCTGACTTATGGCTACACCACTGCCTAATGAATAAAAAGGTGCAAATTATAGTCCCGGCTTTAATGCTCATCATAAAATTAGACGATAGTTGCAAAAGCTGCATTCTCCTGCCCACAGTGCAGCGACGGTGAGCCATAAATAAAGGGTATTTAATGTATCCCAGGGCTGTGAAAACCCAGGAAACAGTGTGTTATCGCTCGGCCTTCGACGCGTCCGCCAGAAGTTCAATGAAGTGATAGCGGATCCATCATGTGAATTTATGTTAACTGTCTCTGCGCAAAGCCATGGCCTCAACACTGTAAATAGCCTACAATCCTTCTAGCAGGCCCGCCTGCCAATAAAACTGTCACTGCCGGGCTGGCAGCAAGCACCTTCAGGACAGGGGGACAAGTCGTTAAATTCCGGAGGCCGACGGGGGCCTTGCCTCCCACCCTCGCTGGCTCTTCTGCGGGTCCGTCAATTGCAAAGGGAATGAATCGTCTTTCAAACAACAGTTCCCGATTACGGGGGTCAACAGAGGCTGGCCGCTGTGGACAGGTTTGCTGGGGATGTGGCCGGCGGGAGACAGCTGTCTGCCTAGGCAGGGGGCGGGGCGGGAGCCGGGATCCAGTCACTTCCTGCCCTGGTTGTCAGGCTCTTCCTCTCTAGGATGTGGTTTGTAGCCTCACGACACCTTCGGCACCTGGAACCTGCTGGTTCCATATGGTTTCATTATATAGTTATCCATCCGTCCATCCATCCATCCAACCACCCACCCACCCATCCATCCATCCATCCGTCCATTCATCCATCCATCCTTTCGTTCATCACTAATATTTTACTCTGCACTTGCTATGTTCCAGGTCCTATGAGGACATGAGGAGGACACAGGAAGACCCAACACTTGAGAAGTCAGGATCCCCAAGTATTACAAAGCTCCTCCCTTCTTAATATCATATCTCGTGTGTATCTAATTTACAACCATCTATCTCCTTCTCTGAAGCCCGGTGGCTTCACTCTCAATCCTTCCTTGTTCAAACTGAGTTGAGACCTGAGAAGGGGTCATGAAATCATTCTGTGGATGGGGCAAGAATCTTCTGTGGCACAAAACAGAACAGAAAACACCAGAGTCACTCAAGCACCATTTCAAGGGCGCATGCGTGCACGTGGGGCACGATGTGAAATGGAAAATTCATACTGTGAGTCGCAGACAGAAGTTTGAGAAACTCTCGTCTGTGCCAGTCAATTGGCAAGTAACGTGGTTCCTGAAATACTAGCTTTCTTGGCATGTGGCAACGTCTGATCTTCCTGTATGGGTCCCACAAATGCCCGCCTCCCCGCCCTGTGTCTAGCTGGACCTCGTACCCCGTAGGACGGTGGTCTTGAAGGCAAGCGTGGGCCAGGGGGTGTGCAAACACCCACATCCTCCACAGGGCTCTGGGAGTATCTCCTAGGACTCTCTGAATCCTTTCCGAGTTGCTACTCTGGGCTCAGTTTTGTAAGCTACCCAGCCTGTTAGGACAGTGGTACACGTATGTAACATGTAAGTGTACATGTTCTGGGAAGCACGTGCTACAAACGATTTGCCTGATATGGGCTCGGGAAGTCTGGAGACCCCTGGGACCCGAGGTGGGCCATCACCTCAGTGTCATTGATGCTAACAATTAAAGATGGAGTTCTACAACAAAAGAAGCCACCGCGATGGAAAGCCTGCACACCGCACAGAAGAGTAGCCTCTGCTCACCACACCAGAGAAAGCCTGTGCGCAGCAACAAAGACCCAACACAGCCAAAAATAAATAAAGTAAGTAAAGATGGAGCTCTAAACCCAACTGGGAGAGTGGGACAGTTGGGAATGACATCTGGAGAAGAGGTGACACCCATCTTTGTGTCCCCAGCAATGTCTCAGGGATGCCCCTGCCTTCCCCCTGGGTAGACTAGAAGCTGCCCATCTCCCCACTTTCCCAGCCCCCCACGGACAACACACCCCAGCCACCAGGAGCATGTTCTCCCCCTATCTTGCTGCTTCAACCTCACTCTTTGGGGGGCTCAGAAAACAGGGGCTCCCACTTGGGTGGAGCAGTGGCCCTGTGGCGTCTGTCACTATGCACATTCCCAGGCCTGGCCGTGCGCTCCCGGGTCAGCACCCCTGGGAGGCCAGCGATTCAGCTACTTCACGGATCCCCCTGAAGTGTGACAGCCTCCAACTGTCACACTGGGTTGGCAGGGCACGCGGAAACACACGGGCTTTGAAATGAGATTAAGCACTCTGACCTCACCAGTCAGCCGTGAGGCAAGCAGAACAGCTGGGGCTTGGAGCAGGGCACCCTGTGCGTTCCCGGCAGCAGCATGGAAGCTTCCGGAAGCCAGGCCTTCTGGGAGCAGAATCCTGACTTCATACATGTCGATCAAAGGTTCAACTTAGAACCTGTAACTGAGTAAGCGGCGGGGCTGGCTTCATGAGCGTGTGGCCCGTGGAGCACGTGGGGCTGGGGGTAGGCTGAAAACCACCCCCAAAAATGTCCTTGCCCTCATGTTACCTTAGAGCCCGCATTATCCAGGTGCATCCTAAATGCAATCACATGCATCCTTCCAAGACGAAGGCAGAGGGAGCTTTGCACAAAAGGAGGACAAGGCCACGTGAAGATGGGGCAGAGAGATGGGAAGATGCTGGCCTTGAAGACCGGAGCGCACGAGCCAAGGATGTCGACAGCCTCCAGCAGCTGGCAGAGGCTGGAACAGATCCCTGTCAAGGCTCCCGAGGGAGCAGGGCTCCACCCACACCTTGATTTCGGCCCATTAGACTGATTCTAGACTTCCGGCCTCAGGACTACGAGACAATACATCTTGTCTTAAGCCACTGAGTTTGCGGTCATTTGCTACTGTGGCCCCGGGGCACGCATACAAGGCCCCATGTTCCAAAGGCTCTAGTGCTGGGAATTTAATGCTCTGTGGTCGGCGCCTTTAAATCCTTAGTCATTTCACCTTTTGATCTGTGTTTTGTAAGTGAGGTCTGATGGGACCACAGTGTGTACAGGGGGCTCGACGCTTTGGCAGAGCAGTGGTCCTGCCCCCCACTGCGTCCCTCCCACAAAGCATCAGCCAGCTGTGTGTGGAGAGTGGGAGACTCTCGTTCCGGCATTACCTCCGCGGCTGGTGAGGGCTTGGACCCAGGTATGGGTCAGGACGCAGCCCCCGGGGCTCGGGGTGGGGCACCGTGGGGACCCCAGGATGGCACTGCTGGGAAGCATCCCTCTTATCCACCCCCAGGTACTCAGCACGCCCTGGGGTGGAGGCTGCGATCCCTCAGGATCCGTCTGCAGTGGGTTGAGGTGGCAGGCCTGTGGGAAGGTGAAGTTGACTTTCATCTCGCAGCGGGACCGCAGAGGATGGAGCTGGCCCGACACCCAGAGCTCCAGGTGCGCCAGTGGGGCAGCGGTCCGGACAACCTGGGCCACTTTCTCGGGAGTGTCCCATCACTGCGCCCTGGACCAGGCCCCCAGAGAGTGCTCGAACCTGCAGAGCAGAGGGAGGCCGCCCAGCAGATTTTCTAGCCTTCATAGCAACCAGAGCTGAGGGCTGGCGTCACAGTAGAGACATTTTCAAGAATTAGGACGAGTGCCGCCAGCTCTGCATCGCTCCCAGCAGTGCGGCTGCTTCCTGAAACCTCCTTCCCATGGGAGCCAAGGGGAAGCGCCTCAACCACACCCCATGCTTCGACACTGTCACTGTTCCTTCCGTAACAGTCCCCCAAAACTCTGCTGAGTCCCAGGATGGTGACTCTGCAGAAACGCTGCTAATTTCATCCCCCCCCGGAAGACTCCCAGGGCACGTACAAACTTCACGGACCGAGGAAGGTTCTGCTCTCCCCAAACTCCCAAAGTTGGGGCAGCCTTGACAGGCTCCCCATGACCGCCCCCTCCCGGTGCTCATACCCCTTCAGTGTGGGCTGGACGTAGGGACTTGCCTCTAATGAACAGAATATGGCAAAAGAGATGGGAGGTCCCTTGTGAGATTCGTTTAAAAGACGGTGGTGCCCTCTCTGCCCCCCACACACTCTTGCCTCCTTCGCTCGCTCAGTGTGACAAAGCACATTGTGAGCTGCCACATGGGAGACGGCCACGTGGTAAGGAACTGAGGGAGGCGTCCAGCCAATCTCCAGCAAAGGCCCTCCATCCAACAGCCCTCAAGGAACAGAATCCTGCCCATGACAGTGAGTGAGCCGGGAAGCGGGCCCTTCTCCGGCGAGCCCTCAGATGAGACGGCAGCCCCGGCCCACACCTGGATCACAGCCTGTGAGGGACCCTGAAGCAGGAGATCCGGCTGGGCTGCACCCAGATTCCTGACCCACAGACACTGGGAGATAATGAATGTGAGCCCCAAGTTTTGGGGGCATTTGTTACAGAGCCAGACGTGCCTGAGGCACCTCCTTCGGGAAGCACTGCTCTGTGGTTCTGCAGCCCACGCTCAGCGGAGCTGGCAGAGTCCCATCTGCTCGCCCACACTCATACCTCCAACCTCAGCCCTCACAGCTCAGCCTGGCCTTGACTCTCCATCAGACCACGATGGTCCCCGTCAGCTCATTCTCAGCTGCGAGGCTGCTCTCTCCGTCCCTCTGCAAACTAGGCTCACTCCCTTTAGGCCCACTCCAGTCTCCCCTTCGTGGCCGGCTTCTCTGATCAACTCCATCCAATCTAAGTCCCTGCTCCCCTGGGGCCCTCAGCATCTCTGGGTTCAGTTCAGAGAACACCATGGCCCCGACTGACAGGCCACGTCCTGGTCTCAGGATCCAATGGCTCGGCCTCCTCCCCAGGCAGCAAGGTTCCTAAGGACAGATCACTCTTAACCAACTCAACACCAGACATTGTAGGGCACCTACTGTGTGCTGGAAGCTGGGCTTTCAGAAAAATAGCACAGGATCCTTGGCCTCCCTGGGTCAATGGTTCTCAGACCTGGGGACTGCAGGGCTTGTGAGAAAATGGTTCCCTCGATGAGTGTCCTTAATGTGCCTGGGCTCTGGTTTTGAGAAGCCCAGTGTGTGGCACTCACCGCCGTCCCCAGGGGAGTTCCGTGCAGATGTGACTGCACGCGGACGCAGGCCCCGAGTCCCCGGAAACGCTTGGTTAAAGGGTGGTCGCCCAGTAACCAGAATATGCCCAAGTTAATTATATTTAGACCGCCGTCAAGGTGGAGAGCGCAAGGTTAAAATATTCTGGTAGGGAGCTGGTGGCACCCAGGCTGAGGAGCACACACTCAGAGCAGGGTGGCCGTCAGCCAGCCCCACACACGTGCTCAAGGCTACAGCCTGGAATAACAGGAGGTACGGACGCACCCAGGGAAGCGCCCCGGGCAGGACAAGACGTGGCATCTACGAAGGGACGGGGAGTCTGGGGCATCAGACCAGGGCACGCATGCTCAGTCAGCCTGAACCGTCTGCAGCACCCTTTCCAAACCTGACTGGACTCGCGGCCTGACTGTTTGAGGACAAAGAGACGGGCTAAATGCAGTAAATCCCGGGAGGATTTACACCGTGCAGTGCCAAGTGCACACAGTAGGGGCTCTATAAGCACTCGGTGATGAGAGCCTCACGCGTGCTCGCCAGCCCCTCTCTCATCGCTCAGCTTCCAGCTGCCCCCACGGCCTTTTCTCTCATCCGACCTGGGTGGTCCCCTCCCACCACCTTGTGGCCACAGCCGAGGCCGCCTAGCGCGAAGCCTGCCCTGGAGGGCGCACAGCTGGCGGGCCTGGCTGCAGCCTCCCCAGGAGCCCCGAGCCAGCTGGGGAGACAGCCGCCTGCCTCCGAGCCAGCTCGCCCGCCTGGCGTGACTCTGGGCAGGTGCCCAGACCATGGCAGCCGCGGGTCCCCCTGGGGTCAGCAAACCAAGCCCAGCCTCCCCGGCCAGAGCGGCAGCATCTCCACCCGCCCCGCCCCATTCTGATGGTCCCGAGGCCTCCCTAATAATAGCGATCCTGCATCCTCGTGGCCAATTCGGCTCCATTTCTATAAATAATGTAGAATCTTTTTATTTACTGACAGGTTGTAAAAGTAGCAGGGAGAATAATGTGAAATCAGGAGCTGCTGAATAATGCATGACGTCGGCCTCAGTCCCCTGCCTGGGCGGGGTTCCCCGCAGCCCCCAGCGACTGCACCCCTGCAGCCGGCGCGCGGGATGCTCCCAGGCCCTGGGCACCACTTCCTCCCATTCAGACCTTCAAGGTTTGGACTTGATCTTGGGGGAGGGGTTCTGGGGCCACTGGGGACAAAGGCAGGGTCTGGGGTCCACACCCTTGTGCTCTTGCATATTCAAACCAAGCCTCAGGCCCAGCCACCTCCTCTGGCAAACAGATATTTGCAAGGTCAAAGCCAGGTCTCTGCTACACCCCCTTCCCAGCACGTGTACTCAGACACACACAGACACGCACCCACAATCACACAGAGACATACACGTAATCATACAAAATACACAGCTACAGACGCATACATAACGCGCACACACACACGACACACAAATACACACATACACACCCAGACATGTATCCTCAAAGACACACATGCACAATCACACAAGATACACAACCACGTAAACACAGAGAGACACACACACCGATATACACAATCACGCACACACAGCCACCCACACAGACGTGAGATACGCAACCACACAGACACACACAGACATACCTAACACACACACACACACATAGACACAACCCCACACACACACACACACAAGATACACACACACAGGAGAGCGGGGAGGGCTGGCTGAACCTTTGGTGGATAATTCCGCGTATTTCTTCTTGACTTTTGAAGAATCTACATTAATTATTCAAGGTGCTGGCTTGGTTATGAGGGTGCAGGTGTTAAGGGCTGGGGCTCAGAGTGGCCACAAGGTGGGCGTGACTCGGCAGGCCCCGAGTCCAGCTGTGCTGTCCAGGCAGAGCCTCTGGGCAGGGCCTGGGCCCGGGTCTGCCCCAGCTGGTAGTGATCTCTCAGCCATCAGCGAGTGGGTGCAGGGCTGCTGAGCGCTGGAAAGTGCGCCCATGAGGGTGGGGGCCTGGTCTGTCCGCTGACAGCTGTAGCCCCTGTGCCCAGGGAGCCTGGCACACAGCAGGTGCTCAGCAATGACTAACCACGCTCCGTGCTGCTGGTACCTCCATTTTACAGGCAGGGAAACCGAGGCAGGAGAGGTGAGAAAAGCACGAGGTCTCCCCGGCGGCCTGCAGGGGCTCTAGAAAGCCCACGGCACTGGGGCAAGAGGAAGTTCTGAGGGGGTACAACCCATGTGAGTCACACTTTCTTCCGGAGGCTTTGCGTGGAGGGGGGCGGGGGGCGGGTGTGAGACTGGTTATTCTAGTCTTTGTATTTTTCTGAAAGCATCGAACATTCACAGTGAGATGCTTTCCAGTCCCTGCAGCCCCTGTGGACTGACACCCCCTGCCCCGCATGGAAGGAGACCTTTCCAGAGTGCACGGGGCCTTGCTCTGGGTCAAGGGGCAGCTGGAGAGGGCTCAGAGCTGGGGGGACCCCGCAGGGCCACCCGATGAGGCAGCTCCCTGTGAGTGCAGGGCCTAGGAGCTGAGGCCACGCTGGAGAGCTTCCAACAGCACACTCACACCGCACATGTATTCACACCAGTCAGACAGTACACACAAACACACACACAGTGCTGGTTTACACAGTGCAATACATACATTGGTGTGTTTGCACACAGCAGTGCACCAAACACTGCCACGTGTGCATGAAAGCACACACCCACGTGTACTCAGGACACACACACAAGTGTGCCTGCAGCACGCAATCGCACACATGTGTGTACGTGTGTGTATGCATACACGGTCACACACCATGTGAGTCTGCACACGCCACCATCACACATATGTCCACGTATGCACACAGCCCCCACACCCCAAACATACCTATACACGTGCACACACATCTGCACACACCTCCACACACATGCACACGTTTCCCTGAGCAGGACCAAGTGACCAGAAGAGGGACACTGTCCACTGGGCCAGGAACCCGGCACCGGCTGTGAGGTTTGGTTTCACCTGTGAGCTCCAACACCAGAGTTGCAGGCCCCCCAGTTCTAGCCTATTCCCCCATTTTACATCTGGGGGCACTGAGGCGCCAGGTCGCACAGCCACTTGCCTGAGAGGATGGGATCTAGTGTTTGTTTAGCGCCGGTGCCCTGGTGGTTGTCACACACGTTACCTCTATTCCTGCCACGGCCACAGGTGGCAGACATGTCCCCACGCTACAGACCCAGCGGAGGGTGCAGTCATTTTCCCAAAGACAGACAGCGATGCAGCTGGGACGGGACACAGGCTGGTGGCCTCTGAGCCTCCGCCTCCTGACAGGGGAGGGACTGAGCTCTCAGGTCTGCCTGGGTCCCTCCACCTACAGAAGGAGATTCCGAACGCCCGCACCCCGCTTTCCCAGCAGGCATCCCAGTTCTTCACATGCATGAACTCATTCACTCCTCAAGCCCATCGGTGGAGTCGGCACTATTACCAGGCCCATTCTGCAGGTGTGGACAGCGAGATAGAGAGCGACGACAGCACTTACAGGGTCTGAACCCCGGAGACTCTGGAACGCAGAGCGAGGTGCATCTAAACCGGGGTTCTCCCGTGGGTGGCATGTGGAGTCACCCAGAAGCCTTGAAAACACAGCGATGTCTGGACGCTCCCACCCTGAGATTCTGAATTAATCAGTCTGTGGGTTGGAATGCGGGCCTCAGGCTTTCAGAAAAGTGATGCTAAGGGGCGGCTCCCAGGGGAGATGCCCAAATTCAAATCAGACCACAGGCGGGTCCCCTTTCCTGCGTCATTTTTAGTCCCGAAGCCCGAGGCCAGCAGGTCCCTGGAGAAGTGGTTGCGAAGAAGACCAAGGTGTGAAGCTGGCGGGTGTCCTTGAGCACGGCCAGATGGCTGCTCGGCCGGCAGGCGGTGCCGCGTGCGCTGCCAGAAGCTCCCGGGGGGCCCGGAGCTGAGTCAGACACCTAGGCTCCCTGCCCCGAAGGTGACTTTGGAACCTCGTGAAATCGGACTTGACGGCTCCAGAATCAGCCCTTCCCCAAGGCTTGGTCACCGGAGACCACGTGCTTCGGGTAGGGACGGTGCAAGGGGACCCCAATACCGGGTACCTGTCTGAGGGGTGGGGACAGCACAGTACTCACAGCAGGGGGTGGACACAGAGCCGCGCCCGTGCGCGTGTGTGTGTGTGTGTGTGTGTGTGTGTGTGTGTGTGTGTGTGCGCGCGCGTGTGCGCGTGAAGGCGGAGGGCCAGGGCTCTTGGGCTGGCGATCTCTGCTGTGTGGCTCTGGGTTCGGCACTCTGCCTCTCTGAGCCATGATTCACTTTCCCATCTTGGAGCGGGGTGGGGGATCTCCACTTTGCCTGGGGGCTGAGAGAAGGTATCTGAACCCTTGACCCAGGCATGGGAAACCAAGCCTCACCTCTCCCCTTCCTCCCACCACACTTTGTGAGCGAGGGGGGCCCTGGGGTGTCGGCTTCTCCCCTTTTCCATCCACTCCGTACCTCCCCTACATCCTCTCCTGCCTCTGCCAGCTGGGTGGAGCCACACCCCTCCCCCAATCTCCTGCTCCCTGCCCAGCCGCCACTCCCCTCTCTCTCTGTCTCCCTTGTCTGACGGTGCCAAGCCTTGTGGGGTCCCAGGCTTCCTGGAGAGGGCACCCCATCTCCCACACAGACAGGAAACGGCAGCTTCCTGGGCGGCAGCCACACCGCTGCTCCTAGCACACAGGCGTTCCAGATGGGACCTCGTCCAATGCACCCCTGGTTCCAGTATCCACCAGGCCTGCAACCTCCAAGGGGCCCTGCTCCACTTGGGCAGCCCCTGGATATTCATCCTGACCCCTTGAGAGAAAGTGGACATGCCCTGGACACTCTGAAATGCACACAGCCACCCTCTTTCCAAGTCGGGGAGAGGAGTGAGCCGCTGGGCCCTGGGCCAACTGATTTCCTCTGCTGGCGCCTGGTGGTGGGCAGCCCGCCTCTGACGGTGGCCTGGCATCGGAAGGCGTTGGCAGACCGCAGGAGTGGAGGGAGCCGGCGGGGAGGCTCCTCCCCCATCGAACTGGAAGCGGGTGCTGGGTGGGGGAGGGGAGCGTTTTTGCATCACAGTTGCGGCGAATCTGCTGTCTTCTGGAGTTCAAGCCGGGACCTGTCTATGTTAGGGCCTGTGGCCGAATATTTCCTGTCTCTTAGAACAAGATACACCGCCCACTCCCAAGCTGCTGGCCCCGAAGAGGCTGCATTTTAACCACCCCCCGGCTCACAGGCTTGGGCTGGGGCTGGGGACCAGGACTGATGGCTGTCCACACCCACCTTCTTCTCACGGGGTCTGAGTGGGTTTTCCGACAAGGAACGTGAGCTGTGAGTGAGCAGGACAGGCTGAGGCTGGGAATGGGCCCCCAGGGTCTGAGAGGATGCTCTCAATGGCCCTATTAATATCTGAGAGAACATTCTAGAGGAAGGAAGCCTGGGGGCAAAAAGGAGGAAAAACCCCGAGCACCTCGGGGGAGCTCAGTGGACACAAGGAGCCCGGGGATCGATAGCCTGCCAGCCCTCCAGGCCCCGGGCCGGGGGTCTCAGTTCTGGTCTGGGGGGACTCCCCAGGCATCCCTTCTGCAGGACCTGGGCATTTACGGTTTCCCTCTGTCTCCTGATCTATTCTGGGCTCGCTCTGCTCCCGGCCAGGCTGGGAAAGGGGCTGAGGCCAGGGGAGGGCGGCAGGGGGCCAGAGGGGGGCCGGAGGAAGCCAGGAGGAGGCGGGCATGGACGGTTTAGGAGCTGCTCTGGGCAGGCCCCTGGAGAGTGTGGGCAGGGGAGGGCGAGGTGACAGATGGAAGGCACATGTATTAAGGGTGAGTCAAAAGATGTGAAGGGTTTTCTTGGGAGCCCTGGTGGGAAGGGAGGCTCAGAGACGCTGCGGTGAGGGCTGGGCACCGTGCCCGGCCCAAAGCAGAACCACAGAGCTGGGCACTGGCCCCTGGGAGGTGTCTCTGGCTGGCATACATGCCAGCCTGTGTCCAGCCAGGCTGGGCCTGCAGGCTCCAAGACGCCCCTCTGCATTCCTGCTCCACCCTTGGGCAGACTGGGCCCAGGCGCCGGCCTCAGTTTGTCCATCTATAAAATGGGGAGATTCATGCTGCCCTTCTCACCTGGAAGAGCCTGGCACACAGTAGGGACGCGGTAATCTTAGTTTCTTCCTTTCCTTGCTTTGTAACACACTCCACAGCTGATGCTGCCTTGAGGCCCTGGCTGCCGCAGGCTTAGATTTTCTGGGCCTGATCCATTCCATTCTCAGAACAGGGGTTCAGGGCAAGGTCCATACTCTTAGCCTGGCATGCAGGTCCTGTCCTACCTGCCATCTCCCACCTCGCCTGGGCCCGACCTCCAGCCTCCCTTTTTCAAGGTGCCCAAGCCCCCACCCTCTCTATAAGTTCCCCCTTCCCCATGTGAGAATGCCCAGCTGCCTCTCTACACTAGCCTAATTCCCACACATGTCCTTCGAGGACTTTAGCACCACTTCCTACAGGGAGCCTTCCAGGGATGCTTCCAGTATGTCCCTAGTTGAGTTTCCAGAGCACTAGGCCTGGGCCCACGCCGAGCCCAGAAACCGTGTGCCAACGGAGCCAGGGCTGGCACGGAGGGCAGCAGGAAATGGGAGAGGAAAGGCTCACTTTGCTGCAGGAAAAGAGATGCTCTGGGCGGAGGAGGGGGGACTGCCACTCTAAAGATGACAAATGAGCTAATACCGACACCCCCAGAGACCTTCCGAGGGGAAGTGCACACCTGGCTGCCGGCAGGGCCTGGAAGCGTGGGGTGAACGCGCAGAGGGGAGGTGGGGGAGAGCCGTACAGGATGAGACCAGCCACCCCACAAAGAACGGGCGCAGGGGACTCGCTAGCCCAAGGACCCACCAAACCATCGGCTTGAAGGTGCAGCTCAAAGCCAGACGGTCCTCTTCATGTTAACATGCGAAAAGCGAGTCCCCAACCTCCACGATTATTTGAGAATCCTCCCTCTACACCCATCAAATTAAAGCAGCGTCCAACGGGGCCGCGGGAGCGCAGACAGGTATGAAATTTTAATGAGCACTAATGGCTTTGCCCTACATCGTGAGCGCCAGGCCTACATTCACGAACGCTTAATTTCTCGGGCCTTGACCCCTTTCCTTTCCTCTCCTGCCGACCCCTCGCCGGCTTCCACCCTCACAGATGTTTGTGGGCAGCAGGTATGGGCGAGAGCCTTCCTGGACCACCTGACAGCCGGCTCCCTGAGCCTGGTGACTAAATATTCATTCTCCCGGGGAGAGAAGCAAAACTCAACAGTCACAGCCCCAAGGCCAGCAAGACTGTCAATCTGACACAAGGGAGGTGGCCTTTCATTAATTCCTTTGCTCCCAAGTACAGCAGCAGAAGCGTCAGTAGCACGCACCCTGGGGGAGGGGCACAGTACACTGATGCCTGCAGGCCGGCACTGCCGCCCTCACGACCAAAGTTCCCCAAGCCCAGGTCTGTCCCAGGGGGCCTGAGTCAGGACGGCAGGGCCGGGGTGGCGGCTAAACCCCTGTTGCCCCCTGGCGGCGATAAGGCCCACCTGTCTGGGGTGGCGTGGTGGGCGGGAGGGTGGCGGTGGTTGACCACAGACCCCTGGGCTCGGGCCCAGCCGCTAGGCTGGGGGACTGCCTGGTTCTGGACCAGAACTCCTAGGAAGATCAGAGCCCTGGAGTCGGCTGCTCTCTTATGGGTGTGGGTTCCATGGCCTTCGTGGGACTGCACATCACACAGCAGCCTGAAGACACACTGTTCTGGAAGGTTCCAGGCCTCTCTCAGTCAGCGACCGGTGGCCCTTTGGACCTCAGGAGTCGTCTCTGCTAAATGAACTTAACAAAGCATCCTCCCAGCTGCCTCATCAGCCCTCCAGCTCCAAGGGGGAGTCAATGCCAGTAGCACTTATGAAGCCCCTACTGTGTGCCAGGTGCTGTGCAGGGCTGCGCTGTAATGAGGCATCAGACGTGACTGCCAGCAGGCGTCAAGGGGGTGATGCCATCACGGACGTCAGGTCACGCAGCCTGGAGCCCCCCGGGGAGGGTGCAGACCACCGCCTCCCCTCTGCCCTCGTACGGCCAGAGGCCCTCAGACACGGCCGAATTCTCTGGGAGGGAGCCGCAGCGCCCCAGCGGGGCCTGCTGGAAGCAGCAGCGTCTCACTGGACCCTCTCTCAGACCCTCCTCTCTCTGACCAGCCTGCTGTCCTGTCAAAGGGAAGAGGCCGAGCCCAAAAAGGCAGGGAGAGAGGGGGACAGAGCAACCCAGGCTCTGTTCCCAGCCACGCCAGGGTGCAGCTGCTCAGAGAAACACATGCCTCTCGGTGGAAAGACATCATTGTGAGGGTCCCTGGCCTGGCAGGGGTCAGCCGACCTGGACCCAGTCACCCCTTAGGTGATGCTCCCTAAAGGTCGGGGAGGCAACTGCCTGGGTTCCCGTCCTTTCCACCACTTCCTGGCTGTGCTCTCTGGCTGGGCCTCAGTTTTCTCGTCCATGAACTGGGGACAGTGGGAGAACCTATACCCTAACAAGACTGCCAGATAAAATACAGCGAAATTTAAATTTCACATATGAATAAATTTTTAAATATAACAGCTTGATTAAGATATAATTCCCACACCATGTACAATTCACCCATCTAAAGTATACAGCTCTGTGGTTTTTATTATATTCACGGAGCTGGACAACTATCCCCACAGTCCATTTAAAAATATAGGCATTGGCCTCCCTGGTGGCGCAGTGGTTGAGAGTCCGCCTGCCGATGCAGGGGACACGGTTCGTGCCCCGGTCCGGGAGGATCCCACATGCCGCGGAGCGGCTGGGCCCGTGAGCCATGGCCGCTGAGCCTGCGCGTCCGGAGCCTGTGCTCTGCAACGGGAGAGGCCACAACGGTGAGAGGCCCACGTACCGCAAAAAATAAATAAATTAAAAAAATATATATATATATGCATCACCCCAAAAAGAAACCCCACACTCATGAGCACCACTTCCATCCCCCCCAGCCCTAGACAATGAACACATTTTTAGCATAAGCACACCGCAAATATTACACGGGATACACTTATATAAAAACGTATTTGTAGTTGATCTGAAGTTGAAATTTAACCCAGCGTGCTACTTTGTGTTTCTTCCTAAATGTGGCAGCCCTACCCCCAGGCCTGCTGTAGGCATTAAACACATTAACTACCTCATACACGGTCGATGATACTCACGTTGGCTGTTCTGTTCTTATTTTTACTATTTGTATTGTTTTCATTTGGGTTCCCCGGCAGCAGAGCCTGAGACAAGGATTCCAAGGCAAGGGGTTTATTTGTGAGGGCCTTTGGGAAGTGGGGTGCGGAGCAGGGAGACTGGGAAGGTGGGAGGGCCGATGAGGGGCCACGGTGAGTGGTCCTGCTGGGGACCCTGGGAGAGAAGGGTCCCTGGGAAGGACAGGAGGATGGCGGCTTCATCAGCAACACCCTCTTCCTTGGTGGGATGTCAACCCCCTGCCTGGAGAGGCAGCTAAGACTTTGAATCTTAGAGGTCTGGAAGCTACAGGGGCCTCGGAACTCTCTGCTGGTGAGTGCCGGGGCAGGTGGAGGAGATGAAGGTGGGGTCTCAACAGCATCCGCTACAGGGACCCGGGGCAAGTGTACTGGGGTGAACGGTGTCCCCCCAACTCATGTTCACCCGTAACCTGTGAGTGTGACTCCTTACGGAAAGAGGGTCTTTGCAGATGTGATCAAGTTAAAATGAGTCCGATGTGGGCCCTCATAGAATGCCTGGTGTCCTTCTAAGAAGAGGGGAATATAGACGTGGACACAGACAGGGAATGTGGTCACGTGAAAGCAGAGACAGAGATTGGAGGGATGCGGCCACAAGCCAAGGAGCACCGAGGATGGCCGGAACCACCAGAAGCTGGAAGAGACAACGAGGGATCCTCCCCTGGAACCTTCCCAGGGATCACGGCCCTGCCCTCACCTTGATTTTGGACGTCTGGTCTCCAGGACTGAGGGAGGATACATTTCCGTTGTTTGAAGCTGACCAGTGTGTGGTCCTTCGTCACGGCCGCCCTGGGACTCGAACACAGCGAGTTCCCGTATCTCTGAGCCACGGTCTCTTCAGCTGACAAAAGGGATGGAAACGCCTGTCCCCTAGGGTGGCCGTGTGCGCCGCGTATGCATAAACCCAAGGCGTTCAGCGCGGCGCCCAGGACGCACTAAACCCCCGACAGCGCCGGCGGGTGCTGCTGCGGGCTCGTCTCGTTCTGTCCCAGTCTCCTCTGTAGTGTGCTGGGCTGACAGCCGTGGGGGCCTGCAGAGCTGACAGCATCAAACCGTTTACGCAGCCCCAGCCAGGGAGGCTGGTGCCCTTGTTCTGTCAACTCCTGGGGCGCCCACGGTGGGGCCGGGCAGGCGCCGCAACAGAGGGGACTGCTATTAATCCCCCGGCCGGCTCTGCCCAGACCTTACCATTCTGCCAGCATCACACATCTCAAGAGCACAGACACAAAATGTAATGTCATAACATTCGCAGTCCAATCGCCTTTGCTTCGGGAGACAGCTACGGCTGTCAGAGGAGCCTGGAGGTAAATATTTCAGCAGGCGGAGGCCAGCGCCGGGGCTCTGCCGGGGCCGGGCTCCCCTCGGGGCGGGTGGGAGGGGACAGGCAGCGTGGGGAACACCGGGGTCAAACCTCAACCTGTTTAAAATATTCGCACAGTAAATCCAAGGCAAGTAGGCAGGAGACGCTAAAGCAAGGATAAGATATGAGCGGATATAAAGCCAGACACCTTTATTGTCCTGAAATGTCTTCCAGCAAGTTATGGGCCCACAGCTTGACCCTAACCTATCATATTGTTATACAGCGGGACACAAAGCAGGTTCTTGGAATTAGCTCTCGAAGGGGGCTCGTCGCCCTGCCTGCCAGCCCGGCCCCGCGTCCCTCTGCTTGGCGGGAATCTGACCGTGACACTGCTGTAAAGAGCCCCGTCCTCCTATCCTTCTGGGCACCTCCCCTCGGTCACTTGAATGTGTCCTCCTGCTCCGGCAGAGCTGTGTCTGAGGCCTCACAGAGCTACAGGCGCTAAGAATTTATTGAGCACCTACTACGTTCCAGCGATGGTCCCGGATCCTGGGGACACAGAAGTACGTGAAGGGACGTGGACTTCCCAGCCCAACCTGAGGATGCATCTGAGCTCGTTCCCAAGTACAGCCGGCGCTTTATTCTCTCTGCCCCTTCTCAGGAGTCCACACTGCCTCTGTTGCCTCTCGGGTGAAGTGGACGAAGAGCCCGTCTCCATCCGTGGGGTCTCTGGGAGACTTCAGCACCCCAGCAACACAAAGCGCCAAAGCTCAGGTCTACGCGCCGCGCGGCTGCCTGTCAGCGACTCCGCTCCCTGCGGCTCAGTTTGCTCCTCTGTGAAATGGGGGCAGCAGCCACACCTCCCTTGGGGGGTTGTGAGGATTCAGTGGGTGAATACAGGTAGCGGCTTCAGCAGGAAGGACTCCGTGCTTCCATGTAAATAAGAATAAGGATTATTCTTTTTTACACAGAAGGGGAGACCCTGGAGGCTCAGCCAGCAGAGCAGGGCACCCTCCTCCCTGTTTTAGGGTGTCTGGGACAGTGACAAAGGGTGGGGGGAGGCAGGAGGAAAAGCAGAGACAGGACCACCTGAAGGAGGTCTGAACAGCCAGGTTTGACACCACCAGTGTGCAAGTCTGATGCAAACACACTTGCTCCCCTCACCGTGGGCCCCAACACACACACCCTGGTATAGGGCCAGCAGCTTCTCGGAGAGGTTCTGCTCAATCGCACAGCTCCAGACGGTGCCAGGCAGGCCCTGGCTGCTGCTGGGCGGTGGCCACCTCTCCCTGCAGCACCTGGCTTGGAGGCCTCAGGACTGAGCTGCCTTTCTTGATCAAAAGGCCACTCCCGGGTCCCGAGAGAGCCCTCAATATCACAGAGATTTTCTCCACCTTTTAGAATCTGTGACACACCTGTGACTTTGCCTGGAGGTGATTCCTCTAACCCACCTTGTCACAACCCAGCCACCAATACAGAGCTACCAGCCACCTCCCGCGGTACCCCATCAGTGGGCAGAACTGGGTCAGGGGAAGGAAAGAAACCTGCTTTCCTCTCTTCTCTTCTTCCTTCCACCCGCCCCCCGCCCCCGTCTATCCACCCAAGTGTCCTCCCTCCCTTCCTCCTTCCATCCACACACCTGTCTGTCCTTCCATCCACTCATTTGTGCAGCCAATTGTATTTATTGAGCAATTACTTTGCACCAGGCATCATTCCACGTTCTGGCGACACACTAGTGAACAAAAGAGAAGCAGAAGCCTTCACAATAGTATGTTCTAGCCAAGGGAGATTTTTAAAACCATGGAAATCAATAAACAAGACAATTTGGGGTGACGAGTGCCAAGCATGAAGAAGGAAGCACATCAAGGTGTTTGAGAATGAGGGATTCCACAAGGGAGGGCATCAGATCGGGTGATCCAGAGGGTCTCACGGAGGAGGTGACATTGGAGCTCAGGCCCAAAGGGGAGCCAATCACGCAGAGCGCTGGGGGCACGGGCATTCCAGGTGGAGGGAAGAGCAAGGGCAAAGGCCCTGTTGCAGGACCAGGAGAGAAGGAGCCACAGGAGGCCGGCTGCGGTGGGGCTCCAGTCGGGCGGTGAGGACGCCGGGAGCTGGGAAGTGGTGATTCTGGGAAACTGGTGGGGGTGGGACTGGGCGGGGCCTGGAGGGGGGGCCCTCGGGTGCTCGGGGAGCTGGCACCCTCCTCAGGCCCAGAGTCTACAGTGCAGTCCCTGGGCAGCCTGCGTGGAGAACCTGCCAATCCCGGACCAGAAAAGCCATCTCCAGAAACCACAGTGTCAGACGGGAGTGGGACACCCCAGCAAGGCTCCTTGCAGCCTTCAAGGGGCTCTGAGAGCCCCACTCTCAAACTGTCAGGAACTCGGGAATCTGGGTGAGGACACTGCTTGTGATGGCCTGGGGGGTCACCAAGCCTTTGTGCCTCAGTTTCCCCACCTGGACGTGACGAGTGTTTGGCTCATGTCCACGGGCCTGGCCCAGAGTCTCACTGTTGGGGCCTACTGACCGGGAGCCCTCTTTTCTCCCTTCCCATTGCACAATGGAACATCCCAGAAGGACAGTGGGAGCTGTTTCCAGCACCCAACAACCGGAACTAATCTTCCCTGGGCGCTGACTCCACGGAGCCTCCCTTCCAAGGCTTTTCATGAGCGAGCCTGTTCAATCTTCTCATCATCTGACAGGTCAAGAAACTGAGGCCAGAGAGGGTAAGCGTGTGCTCAGAGGTCACACAGCTGGGATCCGAGCCTGAGCTGTGAACTAATGTTGCCGCTGCTGCCAGCAGTAATAGTAACAAACCTGACTTCTGTAGCTCTCGGTCCCCAGTGCTATCAAAAGTACATCCCATTTGCAATGCATCTTATCGTCCCAAAAGTCCCTTATCCCATTTCACACATGAGAAAACTGAGGCAAGAGAGGCTTGCCCATTTGCACAGCAGGTTAAGACACCGAGGCTGGGGTTTGAACCAGGCAGGATGGGACTCCTGCCCAGCTTTGGAATCCACTGGCTTGGGGGCAGGAGGGCTGTTAATATGGGGGGCCCAGGGTGTCTGCCACCACTGCAACCTCTGCAGGCCACACTGCTGAGCCGGACAGGGGCAAGGCAGCGTGTGATGCATTCCACCTGCAGTCACACTGTTTAAACAGTGGGAGGTTGGGGTGGCCTCCACGCTGGCACCCTGGCAACCCTGACCCGCCGCACAGAGGCCT